>NW_022991779.1:0-381559 GCF_902827175.1 Gymnodraco acuticeps
AACAAATACATGGCCACTGAAAACAACATAAAGTTGTCATAAATCTCACTGGGAAGGCAATCCTTCAGAACTACAGGGCCCCAGTACAGTATGAAGGATCGGAGCTCTGTAGCTTTCCAACGATCCAGCTCATTCAAACCCCTTGGCTTGCGATTGAATTCACAAGGGGTGTGGGAATGTAACCCCAGCAGTTTGCTTGATATACTGTTAACAGTTTGTGAAGGAAGCCTAGTGGCTAGATTGCCCTTTAACCACATATTCAACAGTTTTCTCATCACACCAAGACAACAGAGGTGCCATATAATCTATTGGGAATGAAGAAACCATCTTTACTGTCCCTGTTAAAGGACTGAGTGTCTGTTTCAAGTGATGTTCTTCATCAATCATATCACAATAACTTGAGTCTGTCCTGAGCCTGACATTTGTTTCAGGATAAGTCATTTTCTTCCTCCACACACCATGTTGATCACACTTGTCACACCCTGAATAGCCATTATGTGACTTGATATTCTTAACGTAGGCTCTGGCTGGAGCATCACACACAAATGAGGAAACCAGTACTTTCAATCGGTTACCATTATGAACAACGCCATTAGCCAGTACATTTTTAAGGTCGCTAATAAATTGCTGCAGATACTCAACAACACACTTGGGCTTGCTTAAAGCACAAAAGATACCGACAATAAATGGGGACTTAGTATAATCACATTTCAGAATTGCAAGTATAGGCCAGAATTGAAGTCTTGAACTCTTAAAGAGAGGGAGACCATCTATGTTGAACTGTAAAGTAAGAGTTCTGAGGCTCACTGGTAAACTCAAACATTTCAATCGTGAAAGTATCCCTTGCACCAATCCAAAATGGTAGTACTCGCCACCTTGCATTTGAGTGGTTGCAACATCATGTTGTGTTCTAAGCAGAGTTCTTCCATCCTTAGGGAGCATAGGGTGAAAAAGCTTTAAGATGGACAGCAGAGCAGACAAAGCAACCAGATTGATTGAGTAGGATGTTGCCCAATATCTTAGGCTCCTCATAAGCAGATCCTGACTAGGCTGATGCTCGTCATGGCTGTCGGAGTCAGAATCTGATTCAACATTCCCAGCCACACTACCATCAGTATGATCATTTCCCATTTGTACATGATCTGATTCAACTTCATCATCTCCAGCTAAACTACCATCAGTATGATCATTTTCCATGTGTACATGGGAAGCTAGTGGTGTATCTAGTTGGGAAACGTGTGAGATTCTGAAGGGTGGTTCCCTATTCACACAGGGGTCTAAATGTGACTTGTTATTATAAAGAGTTTCCTCGTATTCCTTAAGGATATCTTTCTCCATGTCCCTTACAGTTCTGATGACTCTACGTCTTTTAGACCAATAAGAAGCCATCTTAGGTAAAGAGAGGTGGCACTGCTATAATTACTTTACTTGGCCTTGTGTATTGCAGTGATCCCCTTGACTCGTCTTGTAGTATAATCCTGAAAATGGAGGAAAACAAAGCAGATTAAAAATCAGTATGCATAAACTAACAGTACAAATATATATCAGCCTCCTGGTGCAATGCAAATATAACTGTACTGACGAAATTCCCTAGAATTACACGTTTTATTCCATGGGTCTTCAACCAGGAGTCCAGGACCCCTAGGACATACATTTTACCCAAATATCCTATATGATGCTTTAGCTTGACTGTATCAGACCCAACTTTGATGTAATTTCTGTAGGATGTAGGGATGCCAGAAACTGACCATGATCAAAATCGGCGGGGGTCGGTGTTGTAGCAAGCTGCAGCAGCAGTCTGCGCAGGGCAGCCTGCGCTGCTGGCTTCCTCCAAGTTTTACAGTCAAAACTGGTGTTGTGACCAATGGCCATTTACAATTATTAATACTATTACTATTATTAGTCTATATTTTGGTTGAAACTAAGCCAGAAAAAAAAAAAAAAAAACATAAATAATAAAAAAAATATATAAATAAAATCGAATTTTAAAAATAATCTTCGATTATGGAGACTGTAACGAATAATAGATTAATCGCTGGCATCCCTAGTAGGATGGTAGAGTTTAATGTCAGATTGTGTTAGCTAGTGTATCTGCTGCGTTAGCTAGGTGCTAGCCAGGGCAAGAAAATATCAACTGCGTCATGCGATGAACTGTTTAATTAATTTATGATATAGGCTATATTATAACAAAAAAATATGCACAATTTCACCCAAATATCCTAAATAATGCTTTAGCTTGACTGCATCAGTGGACACTTTATGTAATTTCTGTAGGATGGTAGAGTTTAATGTCAGATTATGTTAGCTAGCGCTGCGTTAGCTAGGTGCTAGTCAGGGCAATAAAATATCAACTGCGTCATGCGATGAACTGTTTAATTAATTTATGATATAGGCTATATTATAACAAAAAATATGCACAATTTCACCCAAATATCCTAAATAATGCTTTAGCTTGACTGCATCAGTGGACACTTTATGTAATTTCTGTAGGATGGTAGAGTTTAATGTCAGATTATGTTAGCTAGCGCTGCGTTAGCTAGGTGCTAGTCAGGGCAATAAAATATCAACTGCGTCATGGGATGAACGACGTTAAATTCGTTGATGATATATATTATTATAAGTAATTAGTTCCCACTTTTGCGCTCTGAATAGCCTAAAAAAACATAACAGGGTGTAACTGAGGTGAACATATAGAGTAGGCATGCACAACGGTCACGTTACATTTCTTACCGATTTGTGATATCTGTCTCTTCTCTTCAGGCGGCTTGGCGGCAACTGAACTGCCTGCCTTCCTCCACACCCTCTTACGCTCTTTCACGTGACCAACGTGCTTTCAAGATTAAGTGCAATGTGCAACAGGCATGACGGGTAATCTGTGACGTTTCGCTCTCTCAAAACTTGGGCCATTTTGTCTTCATGCACAGCAGCTCTCATAGGAAAGAACCAGACCCCGCCTCCGACGCTGGGTCAGGATCTCGCCCGAGAGGGGATAGCGCCACACGTTGAAACAATGTCAATTCAATGTAGGGAATTTCAACGTTGAAAAACCGGCATCTATATTACATTGATTCAACAACATTTTTTCAAACGTTGAAATGGTATTTGTAAAAACACATCGAATCAACATTGATTTTTCAACCTCAACCAAAAATAACCAATCTAACCAAAATCCAATGTTGAATTAATATCTTTTGCTATCTGGGGAGGGCTAAGTGCCTTACTCAAAGGCACACTAGTAGTGGTGTTCCAGGCGGGATTTGAACTTGCAACCTTCCGATAATCAGCCCACCTCACTATCCATTAGATTAGACCACCAAAATAAAAGTAAATAAAAATAATAATTTTTTTATGAGATCTATTTGTGGCGGACGATATTTAATTGTGGCGGCCCGCCACAAATAAATCAATGTACGGGAAACACTGCTTTAAATAGAAAGCTCTTTTATTTTCAAGTATCACCTTTTCTAGTATCCACACTCTGTTCTTGGTGCTGTTGTCAATAGTTGTTTTATTTAAATATTGAATGAATATGCTAATGCTATTGGACTTAGATGACACATGCCGAACTGATAGAATACTCCAAATTCTCTTTCTGGTATGCAACTTGTAGATATTAGCACGGTAATGTTGATTTTGAGATATATTAAATGTATTAGAATTGGAGTTTGGGTCTGAATCAAAATCCTATTTATGAAGAGTTTCTTGATTTCAAACACACAATACTTCTGTTTTTACATTTTATTTTTAAATCCTGTATATTTAATATGCTTCTTTTTGACAGTGTTTTTGTCTCTCTTCTGATGACTGTTGTTATTTTAGATCTTTAGCTAGAACATAGCTTGTGTTGAGGTCTTCAGCACGCCCTAATCCTATATCTTAAATAATAATCAAGGACTCATTATCTCCCTTTAAATCTTTAACGCGACCCTCAGGTTGAAAAAAACATACTCACCATTTCATTCTGTCACTACTAACTTCACTACAGGGCACTTCAGCAGCAACACAGACTCATTCATTAAACTGTTACTCAACAACACAGTTGACATGGCTGTGCTGCCAGCTGGGCTTTCAGCCAAATGGAGAGACTATGGGTTTTTTCAAAACAGTGACATGAGGCGGCTTAAGGAGAAAGAAACACTTCCACCTTTAATATCTCTGTGTGCAGGAGACCAACACTCTTAACCTGTTAAGCCCGAGAGACCCCGGTACCGGGGCACTGCCGCAACATCTTGCAGGAAACAGTGTCTGAGGGCATGTTCATTGAATAAACTATGAATGTTTTATATCCATGTAACGGAAAGAAACTCATCTAACTGATCATTTAAACATTTTTTTCCAAAAAAAAACCACAATTCTAACGCTGAGCCTCTGAATTGGCAACGAGCGAAAAATGCTAACGGATGACTGCACCGAAATTCACTCTCAAAACCTTATTATTTATCTTTGCTGCACATCCAACCCATCGTTTCACATCGTGAGGTGACACAGAATCGAAGGGTACCCTCATTATCACTCAATTATATGAACTCGCGGAGATAATAACAAGGCAAGACATCAAAACATGTGGCGCTAGGTAGCTAAAAACGCTAACATGGCTCACCTGTGTCGTAGTCTGGTCAAAAGTGGTCTTCAATGGCATTAAAACGATAAACACGCTGCTGAAGTTAATCCATAGGTTAATCCAATGTGTCTTTGTCCCTTTGAAATGATTTCTGATAATCCATAAGCAATAAACCTGCATTTCCGTTTCTAGAAGTCAGACCTAGAGACAGCTTCACTCTGGTGCAAAACTGTGTGCACGAAGCCCACACTAGGGCTGCACGAAGCCCACACTAGGGCTGCACGATATTGAAAAAAACTGACATTGCGATTTTTCCCCCCCTGCGATATATATTCCGTTTTTTTTTTAACTATATTTAACCGGATGAAGGTATTGTCCTCCTGTTTCTCGCTCATTTTTTACCGGTGTTTTGATGGTCTGCAAACTAGCGGGGCGGGGCCTGCTGTGATCTGATCAAGAATGATTGTGATTGGTGGTTTGCTGTGCATGCAGAGCCTGCATGTCACTCACTCAAGTACCCCTGACATGAGAGCCGTGCAAGTTTTCTTTTTGTAGCAAGCAGCAAAATAATTGTTAAATTACGTGTTTGAGTTAATTCACCTACTTAAGGCGAGACACGGCAGGCAAAAACATCGTTTTTCAAGTACTGGTCAATTTTGAGATTTTGTGCTATTTTGATTCCATAACATGTTTTCTTTCAGGCTTTTGGAAGGAAAACGTACAAAATACACATTTAAGTGTTTATTTTACTATAGTTTGTCTATTTGCGTCTGTAGATTTCTCCTAAATTCACCAAAAGTTAGCATTCTAACGTAATATAAAGTACCGCGACCGCTGTGTGCACCATGTCAACAGAGGTATCGCTGGAAAGCTCCGTCTCTCCTGCACAATCTCATCGGATCCAAATATGGTCATTTCCTTTGTATCAGCAACCAATCGTGAAAGCACAAAGGGGTCTTAAACCAAGAAACGAAATCTCATTGGCTGGTGTCAATTTCTGAAAACGTGATTCGTTCAGATGCGTCACGTGGTGTGCTAAAACACTTCCTGGTTAGCTTTCAGCTAGAAATTGAAATCTCAAAATGCCAAAAGAACGGCGAAAAAAACGTTCACAGAGAAGACGACAACAATTGTCACTTGCACGAAGCAAGGTTATAAAAAAAAAAAATGACCCTGAACATGAAATACCTTCACGGAGTGCGTCGATGCGCAAGCTGTCATCCAAAGAACAGGAGGGTTTAGCTAGCGCCTCACTGCAATCTTTAAAGGTCGTTTTCTCAAAATGAGTTTTTTCTCCTACTCTGAGTTCGAAATTTCAACTTCAGTAGCACGTACATACACCAAACCTTCCAGTTATATTCCTATCAATATTATGAAGGCTTTTACTGAAGGGTTTGTTCATATATAATTCATAGCCTGAATTATACAACATTGTATACCTAAAAACATGGCGAAAATGGATATTTTAGGGCTGACGACAGTATTTTCTGATTTATGGAGTGATAAAAAGAGATATCCAATATCCCTTCTGTAAAAGCCTTAGATACTAATATGACTACAAAATGAAACAAGAATTTTGAATCTGGCTATATCCAAAGTTCAGATTTCGATTCCTGAAATGTGTTAAAATTAGGGCCGGGAGTCGATTAAAAAAATTAATCTAATTAATTAGAGGCTTTGTAATTAATTAATCGAAATTAATCGCATTTTTAATCGCATATACATATTTGACCTAAGAACAGTGAGAAGCAATTTTTTTTCACATGGATTTTAGTATACCATTAGGCGCATTCACACCGCAGTACTTTTCCCACAAAGGTTCATGAGAATTTAGTTCATGAGAACTCTTTGAACCTGGGGGTGGATTAGGCAAATGAAGCCGCTGACGTCACTTCTTCTTCTTCTGCTTTGGGTTTACTGGCAGGCCGCAAACCACTTCCCGGCGTATACTGCCGCCCAAAGTCCCCGGCCGGAAGTCCCCGGAGTTGGGGACTGGCTTCAGTAGAAGCTGCTGGGACTCCCAGCAGCTTCTACTGAAGCCTTCTGAGTAAATCGCCAGAACGCCGACACCTCCTCATCTCCACCGCTCCCATGTTTTATTTTGTGTTGCCATAAGTTAGTCTCTCTGCGTTTCTGCGCTGGGCTAATGCTAATAATGCTAATGCGAGGATAATAAAATGGCGGCTTCACAAAACTTTTTGGGAGTTTTACGGGGCGTGGTTTGCAATCCGCCCAGCCAATCAGAAATATAGCTCTTTTCTCACAAGAGAGCCGCACGAAAGTCCCTGCTCTCTAGCAGGGACTTTCGTGGGGGTAAAAAGGTTCTCATGAACTAATTTTAGTACCGGCTCTTTTTGGTGTGAACGCGATAAAAGAGGCTAACGTCCACGCTTCCACGCTAGCTGCTATATGTTTTGCATTGAGGTGATACTTGAGGCTTGATGTGCTGCGGTGATATGCGAATTCCTTTTTGCATAATTTGCACACAACCGTGCTCTTATCGACGCTTCCATCCGTCCGTTTTTTTAAAACAACATTTCCCACTGTTGTTCACTGTGGTTTGTTGTTGTCTGAAGTCATGAACGTTAGTTGGTGCTCCAGTATAATCGGTACGCCTGAAACTCATCCAGTGAGAAACGTTCCGCGGTGCAAAAATAAGTGCGATTAAAATGCGTTAATTTTTTTAACGCGTTAATTTTTGTGTAATTAATTAATCTTAATTAACGCGTTAAAGTCCCGGCCCTAGTTAAAATATGTGCATATTTAATGAGATCATGGATAATTTGCATATTTAAACATGCTATTTCAGAAAACTTGTAATACAAAAGACAATTGCCTTATTGTAAGTAATTAACTGGAGAAATTTCTAGCTGATACCTTTAAGTTAAAAAAATTACCCTATTCACCTGGGGTGTCTCGCCTTAAGCACTGAGCCTGTTTTTCAGGTCTCAGGCTCGAAAATGACATTCCCAGAACAAATGAGCATATCTTCTCTTCTAAAAGGGTTAAATTAATAATCTTTGTTCTCAAAGTAATGATAAACCTGTGAGTTGGATGTAGAAAAGTCAAAATCAATATAGATGTTTTTTATTTTAAAGAAAATTCAGATTGAACATAACTGTAAATTATAGTGTCCGTCCAAAAATTATTTTTTACTTATAGTGAAAACTACCCTTGGATGATGGGTTAGTAGACTACAAGCTTTAGGAATCCAAAGTACAACATATAATAAGTACCCTGTATCAAGATTGATGCAAAACAAGTGACATTTGACCTTTTTAGAGAGATTTAGCAACAAAAAACACTTCTGGGGTCATTTGGGTGGATTTTCCATATCTCTGGCCCCCCTTGGTCGATTTTGACGAATGAAATCTCTTTATAACCGCTAGAGCCAATGGAATCGAGGGGAAGTTCTCCGCACACCAACACATGAATAAATAAGGAGTGAGAGTGACGCGTAGCCAAAACCGGAAGCTGCATACCTAGCTAACTTTTGTGCTCCGATTTTTACATAAAAATGGAATTATGGATTATAAACAATTGCTTCAAAGCCACAGATAGATTATTAACCTATGGATCAACCGATTCAGCCGCCTTTTTTCTCGTTTTAATGCCATTGAACACGTCTTTTGATCAGATTGACCGGATCGTTTAGATACTATACTTAAATAATCTGTGGAGTCTCAGCTTTAATCGGATATATTGTATGTGCAGTTTGTTAAGTAATAAGGGTATCTTTATTTTGAATTCTGTGCTAAAGTGCGTTAGCATTTTTTTTTTTAAATGAATAAAACCGCACGTCCCTGCGGTGTGAATATCGCGCATGCGCATATCGCGGTTATCGCCATGACACGATATATCGTTCAGCCCTAGCCCACACCTTTTGGTTTTAGACTGTGTGAGTGGGAAGATTCCCCTTCTATTCTATTGGCTCTAACGGTCAGAAAGAGATGTCAATCACCAAAATCCACCAATGGGTTCCAGAGAAACGGTAAAACCCCCATTTCCACCCAAATCACCTCAAAGGTGGAGTTTTTTTTGCTAAACCTCTCTAAAAAGGTCAAATGTCACTTGTTTTGCATCACTCTTGATACAGGGTACTTATTATATGTTGTACTTTGGATTCCTAAAGCTTTTAGTCTGCTAACCCATCATCCAAGGGTAGTTTTCACTATAAGTACAAAATAATTTTTGGACGGACACTATAATTTACAGTTTTTTACTATGTTAAATCTGAATTTTCTTTAAAATAAAAAAACATCTATATTGATTCTGACTTTTCTACATCCAACTCACAGGTTTATCATTACTTTGAGAGAAAAGATTATTAATTTAACCCTTTATAGAAGTGAAGATATGGTCATTTGATCTGGGAATGTCATTTTCGAGCCTGAGACCTGAAAAACAGGCTCAGGGCTAAACTGGTTAAACAGTCTGGTGCAGTCTCTGATTTTATTCAGAGTCTCTTTTTTAAAGCTTAATTGTTTTTTGTTTCCAAAATGTTGTTGTTGTTAGTTATTCCCGTGCTAGGAGATGACAAAATTACACTTTTTTTTTGGAGTAGGAGTTTGCGTTTACAAACTCACTCACTCACTCACTCACTCACTCACTCACTCACTATTGTTACTGTATTTATTTAAAAATATTGCATATAGATGGTTCTTTCACTCATACTGTAATCTGCACACATGTGGGTCACGATGCATGGTTGGAGAGATGAATGCAACAAAATGATGTGTTGCCCATGTATTGTGATACAGATGATGAACTAAATCTTCACAATTATGTGTGAACCAATCAACACAGTAAATAGATTATGTCAGAAATAAGCAGTGGCGTTTTTATATGCACACAAGTGGTGGGGTAGAAACAACTTAGATGTTTATATATATATAAGCTTCTGGTGCTTTTTTAAACACGTAAACAAATAGCTGTAGGCTATCCATGGTCCCGATAGAAAGGGGGGGGTGTGTCAAATGACATACTGTCGGAAGCCATGAATGAAGAGCACGGAGCAACACTGTCAGTGCATACATTTACGTACACAGCGTGGGGATGTCATATTGTAATTAGTGTTGCACGGTGTACCGATACTTGAAAGGTACCGCGATACCCTGCCGTTAAAAACGTTACGATTCCTCCGTTTCATTAGTATCGGTACTTTAAGAATGACGGGGAAAGTACTCTGGTGAGAAAGCGCTGTTTTAATAAGAGCCGTGTGTTCAGCGCTCTGCTTCCACTCCCTGCAGCCGTGCCTGCAGTCCCTCCCCTCTCAAGCACGCTCTAAGTGCCTCCCCTCTCTCGTGCACGCGCTAGCTGCCAGAGCATGTGAGAAAACGAGAAGCATGGCTGCAAGTGGGAGTGCAACTGCCGCTGCGCCTCGGCTTGTTGACAAAAAAGACGCCAGAAGTGAAATTTGGAAGTATTTTAGCTATATCTCTGACAGTGAGGGCAAGCCTACGGACACCACGAGGCCTGTCTGTGAGAAATGTTTTAGATCCCTGCAAACCAAGGGAGCCAACACATCAAAATTGGCTAAGCACCTCGCCGACCGGCATCCAGAGCTGTTTAAAGAATTTAAAGACAGACAGGTTAGCGAATGTGATAGATAACATAATTACATCATGCTCAAGCCCTCAAATCTAAGTCAAACCAGTGTAATTTATTTTGTGACAAATTAACGTTTTCGTAGTTTGCCGAGGCAATTAATGGCAATGATAACTGTCTACTATGGCTATCTTTTTAGCTAACTTACCAATGTGGTTCTGGTGTGAAATAAAGCACAACATTTTTTTTTTTAAAGTATTGAAAAAGAATCGGAATCGCAATTCTTGACTTGGTATTAAAACCAAAATGTTGGTATCGTGACAACACTAATTGTAATGCACCTTAGTACATGCAGTAAAGGGCACCATCACAAAGCAATACTTAACAATAACAACAACCGTAATGCTTCAGCATTAAAACACCATATACTGTAAATATAAGGCAAACACAGACACTATTTATTTTATTTATTTATATATTTATTTGACAGTGACAGTGCACATTGATTGACATTTCTGTAAATGCGCCAGAGTTAGCCAACAGGCTATTTTTCGTCTGTAGTCCCTGGACAGATGTTGAAAGTCATCCTAAAAACAAAAATTCACTTCAAATAACAGGTAAATACAATCGGAGGTCACAATATCAATCGATCCAGCAGAGCAATAGCCTATTGGCAAAACACAGAAGATCAACAAAAGATATGACATAAAACAAACTTACCAAAGCTGAAGTAGATGGTCAACTTCATTCATTTTCTTTCCGTTTCACTGATTTTAATCGCTATAAGCTGCTCTCTCTCGTCTCCTCTTCACAACTACACTTTTCGCGGCACACATACTTACAGCCAATCAGCTCTGAATTATGAGATGACGTTTTGGTGGGGTTGCCAGCACTTTGCCCCACTTGTGATTTTTTTTATGCCGCACACATTGAATACAAAAAGACTCTGAGCATGCACAGTGTCGTTTTCACAGTACACGTTCACTTGGACAGAAGAGAGAGGGGCTAGATCGGGGCTTGCTCTACACGGCTCAATAGACCAGGGTTCGTACGGTCATTGAAAACCTGGAAAAGTCATGGAAATTCAAAATGCAAATTCCAGGCCCTGGAAAAGTTATGGAAAACAATATTTTTCCCAAAGTTTTGGAAAAGTAACTAAAGTTGCGTCAAATATAATTTACATTTTATCTAATCGCCGAAATAATCTGCGGTCGCGAGCTGTTATGTGCCATCATGACGTGCATGGTCTTATTTTTTTTTATATATGAAGCACGAGCTGTGTGCTCGAGTCTTCTTGCCTGTCGGGCCGGCTGAACTCTGCTGCTCCGGGATGAGGGTCAGCTACATTATCTACGGTGCGTTCGTTAACTGTGCGGAGTCACTGTGGCACAGACTGTGAACAGCTGTTAGAACGGGCCGTTCAGGTGTTCAGAGCAGAGCGGCAGAGCGTGATGTGAACTGAAACATTTTTCTGTCGCAATATCATTGTCACTATCTGCTAACG
The DNA here is from genome assembly GCF_902827175.1 of Gymnodraco acuticeps. Lineage (NCBI taxonomy): Eukaryota > Metazoa > Chordata > Actinopteri > Perciformes > Bathydraconidae > Gymnodraco > Gymnodraco acuticeps. Next base: position 11,613 of record NW_022991779.1, read on the forward strand.
TTAGCTTTAGCCTTCGTTTTCTAATAGTTTTTTTCATAGGCTATAAACAGAGGTGGTATAAGTATAGATATTGTACTAGAGTAAAAGTAGAAGTACTCAGATATTGTACTTAATACAAGTAGAAGTACTCAGATCTTGTACTTAATAAAAGTAGAAGTACTCAGATCTTGTACTTAATAAAAGTAGAAGTACTCAGATCTTGTACTTGAGTAAAAGTAAAAGTACTCAGATCTTGTACTTTAGTAGAAGTACTCAGATCTTGTACTTAATAAAAGTAGAAGTACTCAGATCTTGTACTTGAGTAAAAGTAGAAGTACTCAGATCTTGTACTTAATAAAAGTAGAAGTACTCAGATCTTGTACTTGAGTAAAAGTAGAAGTACTCAGATCTTGTACTTAATAAAAGTAGAAGTACTCAGGTCTTGTACTTGAGTAAAAGTAGAAGTACTCAGATCTTGTACTTAATAAAAGTAGAAGTACTCAGATCTTGTACTTGAGTAAAAGTAGAAGTACCAGAGGAATACTCTATCACAGTAAAAGTCCTGTATTCAAAATGTTCCTCAAGTAAAAGTAGAAAAGTATTATCATCAAAATATAGTGAAAGTAGCGACAGTAAAAGTAGTCATTGTGCAGATTGGTCCATTTCAGAATAATATATATGATGTGTTTTATAATGATTGATCATTAAAGTGTTCTCAAAGCTGGTAAAGGTGCAGCTAGTTTGAATGACTTTGTATACTGCAGGGTAGCTTGTGGATTTACTCCAGGTGGAACTAAAGTCTGATTTAACACTTGATTATATTTCACATCATTCATCCAGATCTGTAAAGTAACTAAAGGTATTAAATACATGTAGTGGAGTAGAAGTACACCATGTACCTCTGAACTGTAGAGGAGTAGAAGTACAAAGTAGCAAAACATTGAAATACTTAAATAAAGTACAAGTATCTCAAAATTGTACCCAAGTATAGTACTTGAGTTTATGAACTTAGTTACTTCACACCAGTGGCTATACAGATAGAAAGACTAAGCCTTGCACAGAGGCATGAAAATACATTTTCAAAATGCTCAACAGTGCTGCCAAAATTATAAACTGACTGCTACACAATTCAAATAAATGCTTTTATATATTTCTATTAGATGTGACACTTTGGCGTTTCTGTTATTATTACCTGCTGCTTTAGTTGTTCTGACTGCTAAAATCCTCTGTTATTCCTCATTTTAAAGCCGATATTCCGTGGGGTCGGGGGCTCGGGTCCTTGTCAACTTTTTCATACCTGATGAGTTTGCATCCCTGACTACAGTTGCTTCAGCCTGTAGAAGCTAGTAAGCCTACTATTTGATTTGTTTTAGATAAGCACATGTTTCATATGCAGACCTTATTTTCCTGTTCCATGTTAAAATAAACCATTTTCAGTGGTCTTTTTTTTTTGGTCATGGAAAATTAGGTAAAGGTCATGGAAAAGTCATTGAAAAGCATTGGTGAAAAAGTGTATGAACCCTGATAGACACACTGTAGACACTAATCAGAAGAACGCAGACTAAAACAGCAATGTAGAGACGAATCAGACGACTAAACATGATCTTAAAATATATTTTAACATATATTTTATACATATTTTTGAATTATTATTTGAATTCATTTCTGCTGACTGTAGGTGGGGCTGTGTACCTACCTACTGCAGCCTACCTGCCCCTAATGACGAGTCACCACTGGAAATAAGATGTATGTGTACATTAAGTTCCCTTTTAAAAAAATCAATACATAGAAAAAAGATAGGTAATTTACCACAGTAAAGTTAAAGGTGGGGTATGTCATTTATTTCAGAAACACTTTTTGTTATATTGCATGGAATGCACTTAACATCCCGATAGCAATGAATATATTAAATGCTTTGACAATAAATACATACAAAAATGTCATCTGTGGAAGCCGTAGCGCTGTAAAAAGCAAGACCAATCATCTGAGCCGGCCCGGCTAAAGTAACTGGATGGCCTACCTGCCTGTCAGCCTTCCATCTGGGCACAAACTTATCTCGTGCCCTCATTGGTCATGTGCGCGTTCGTGTGTGTTGGAGGAGGGGCTTTGTAAAGAAGTGGCACATTTTTTCCGGCTGTGTATTTTCAAATTCTAGCGCACTCGAGCTGGTTTCTCCAAAATTACCTACCCCACCTTTTAATATGTAGAAAATAAAACAAACTATTAAGTTTTCCATTAAACATGTACATTTGTTCCCTTGAATGAAAAATAAATCAACACATGAAATGAGATGAGTGATTAGTTGACTATGACAGGCAGTGGCGATTCTAGACCAATTTGACTGGGGTGGGGCCAGTTATTTTCTGAGAGGGGCACAATAAATGCAGGACAAAAAAGACAAAGACAGTATTAAGTAGGGATGTAACGGTACACGTACCCATACCGAAATTATTCGGTACGGGCCCTTCGGTTCGGTACACGTGTGTACCGAACGAATATAACGTTAAACGTAACAAATTGAGAACGTGAACAACTTTTTGGAAGTAATCTCAGGTGCTGCGTCGCAGCATTCAGTGTAATTTGCTCACATTGGGTTCAACGCGTCATAGAGCGACCAAGTCATTTCATTGGACGAGAGGCATACTAGAGAGCTGGTCACAGGGATGCGTTCAAATGTAGTTAGTAATTTGAGGAAATGGCGAACGCAGATAAAGTTGAGCTGAAAATCCTCCAGCATCATTGAAGTCTCCGGTTTGGGAACATTTTGGTTTCGCAGTTACGTACAAGGATGACGGACAAAGACAGGTGGACCGAACTAAAGCTGTTTGTCGGCATTGTTCAACTAAAATTGGTTATGCGGCTGGCAATACATCAAACTTGCACACTCATTTGAAAAGGCATCACCCGAATGTGAATATCACCGGTACCAAAAGAAAAAGGACTGAAGTGCAAACCCAAGCCTCCGCCACTCGCAAAAAGTTTAGACTGAGCCAAAGCTATTACAAATGACAAATATCCTTATGTTGCCATGTTAGCAAAGCGCTACCTGGCTGTATCTGCTACCTCTGTCCCTAGAGAGGGTGTTCTCCACAGCAGGAGAAATTGTTAGTGTTAGCAGATCTGCCCTTTCGGCAAGCAATGTGGACAAGTAAATTTTTCTTAAAAAAAACATGAAAATACAATGACAAGCAAGTCATAATGTCAAACTGGCTGCTTAGGAACTAGTACAGTACAGTTCAAATTCAGATTATTTCAGTTCATCGAAATGCTGCACCTTAATGTTTATTTTATTATATTTTGTATTTATTTGAGTGAATATTCACAGTTTAATAATAATTAAAAACCCAAAACTAAGTTTGTTTCGTGAGTACTAGTACAGTAAAGTTCAAATACAGATTATTTCAGTTCATCGAAATACTGCATCTTAATGTTTATTTTATTATATTTTGTATTTATTTGAGTGAATACATTATTCACAGTTTAATAATAATAAAAAAATATATATTTTATGTTTTGTGATAATTTTTTCTGCTGTACCGAAAACGTACCGAACCGAACCGTGACCTAAAAACCGAGGTACGTACCGAACCGAAATGTTTGTGAACCGTTACACCCCTAGTATTAAGTAATTGCGCATAAGAAAACAATGAAATACAGTTATTGGTATTTGTTTCAGATACTTATAGTTACAGTTTTTACGCTCTAATGGGTCCGACTAGAATCGCATTAGTTCCACCTATTCCGTCAGCCAGGAAAGGTTTTTTTTCTTTTTCTTCATTTTCTTCATTTTCAGCCGGGCCACAAGGGGGTCCAAAGTCAGTGTTAGGGGGGCACTGGCACCCCCTGCCCACCCCCTAGAACCGCCCCTGACTACAGGCAATATGATCAGAGGTGCAGAGTTTTTGCTGTGAAAACAACCAGGACTGAAGTATGGGTAGAGGTTCTCAGTGAAGGAGCAGCCAGTGAAGGAGTAGATCAGAGCTGGAGCATCTACGTCATAAAAAGAGACCAGACTCTCCTCATAATCCACAAACACCCCCACCTTCTGAGGCTGAGACGTCAGAGAGAGAGTAACTGGAGGATTATCATGAGCTTTGTACTCATTTCCATTTCTCCATATAGACCAGTTACCCCACAGAGGGCTCAGTCGGTTTTGTCCCTTCCTGTTGATCGACTCTTTGACCACTCCTAAAATCCAGTTAGTCTTCCCTTCAACTTGAACCTCGTAGTAAAATTGTCCTGAACAGAAACTCTGCTTTGCTAGGACGCAAACACAATCAGAAAATCTTTCTGGATTGTCTGGGAGATCCTGCTTTGCCTCAATAGGACGTGCATGTTTTTCATCAGGAAAAAGGACGATGTCAGGATTTGCTGTGTCGGGATCAAAAGTCACCTCCACTGCGTACCTCTGGACCCTCTTCAGCTCCGCCTCCTGCTGCGTCAGCTCCGCCTCCTGCTGCTTCTTCATTACTAAACTTATTGAGTCTTTCAACTCAGCCACAGCTCTCCTCACACTGCCCTCATATGATGGATGAAAGCTGATATTTGTCCAGTTCTTGGTGGGTGGTCGGTGTTGGATTTTTAGGGACTGGACACCTTGGAGAAAATGAAGGTGATCATCACAGTGTGAAAGACGCTCTATCTCAGCGCTTCTCTTTTTCAGCTTAGAGATTTCTTGCTCTAGGTCTTTGATAAAAGTCTTGGCCTGTTTTTCTGTTGTTTTCTGCTTCATTCTAACCGTGTCGATAAGTTGGTTCAGTCCTCTCTCAACAGACTCCCTCAGAGCAGTTAAGACTTGAACACCTTCTGTTATCTCTCTGTCTGCATCTTTTTCACTCAAGTCAACTGATTCTTTGAACTCCTTGATCTTCTTTCTTCTTGTCTGGATCATCTGCTGAGATTCAGCATCTGCCTTCACCATCGCTGCCTTCTTTTCATCATATCCTTCTTTCAGAGGAACCACATCATGCATCTTGTGGTCTGAAACATGGCAGAGAATGCAGACACATGTCTGGTCGGTCTTACAGAACAGCTCCAGAGGTTTATCGTGCTTCGGACACATCCTGTCTTCCAGCTTCTCCACAGAGTCGATCAACTGATGTCTTTTCAGGCCTGAGGCTGTCAGGTGAGGCTCCAGGTGAGTCTCACAGTATGAGGTCCGACACACCAGGCAGGACTTCAGGGCCTTCAGTTTGGTTTCAGTGCAGACGTCACAGGGAACTTCCCCTGGTTTGAAGACTTGTTGCTCTGAGCTGCTGCTGCTTCTAGCTTCCTGTTCAGCTTCCTGTTTAGCTTCCTCTATGAACTTAGCAACCGTTTCAGAAAGTAAAGTGTTGACTCTCAAACCAGGTCTTATGGTAAACGCCTCCATACACATGGGACACTGGCAATTGTCACCTATATCCCAGTGTTCAGTGATGCAGTTCTTGCAGAAGTTGTGTCCACATGGTATAGTGACTGGAACAGTGAACAAATCCAGACAGACGGAGCAGAGAAACTGATCTTCTGATAGAAGACAGCTAGCCATATCTGCACATTGAAAACAAAAGTAGACATAGATGTGTTATATACAGACATATTGCGAATGTAATGCACACATAGGAATTTTTTTACCACTTAAAATAAAATGTAAAAAAACAGAAAACTATATTTAAAGAGGATTGGTGACGCTTTCCAGATACCTGAATAGATGAATAAGTTTAGTATTGAATCCAGTGTATTGAATCAGGGCATCCCCAACATCAGGGTATCATTCTTTGGGTCTGACTAACACTGGTATAGTTAATTTTTTTTTTAAAAACTAGAAATTAACCGGCTGCTCAATTGTTAGCTGTTGCTTTGAACATTGCAATTTGAATGCCCTCCATGTTGACTCTTAAGTTCGTTATGTAAGTTAGTGTGCATTGTGATTCAAATTAGGGCTGCACGATATATCGTGTCGTGACGATAATCGCGATATGCGCGATAGCCACATCGCAGGACGTGCAATTTTTTCCTTTTATTTTTTAGGACGTGTGATATTAAGAAGGCAAATTAACTCAAACACGTCATGTTACAATTCTTTTGCTGCTTGCTACAAAAGGAAAACTCGTGCTGCTCTCATGTCAGGGGTACTTGAGTGAGTGACAAGCAGGCTCTGCATGCACAGCAAACCACCAATCACAATCAAATCTCCAAAGCAAACGGACCTGGTGATTAAAGGTAAAAACACTGAATAAAGTAGTTTCATGTGTTTCTCCATGGCAGTTCGGCGCTGCTAACCGAGCTAGCTCAGCTTGTTGCTCTGATAACTTAAGATCCAGACGTCCGTGACTAAAATCCTTGATCCGGTTAAATATAGTTAGAAAAATACCAATTGTATAGCATTCAATTTCAAGAAAGGATGGTTTGCGGACAAAAAAAAAAACTGTCTTTTCTTCCATTCCTGTATTTTTTCATATCGCAATATATATCGCAGGGGGGAAAAAAACAGTTTTTTCCAATATCGTGCAGCCCTAATTCAAATCAAATGATAGTATATGTAGTTAAAATGTTATACTTTTGATTACATGCAGCAACATTTGCACAAAAGGTGTAGCAAGATTGTCTTCAAACAAAAAAAATACAGTTATAGTTAAATATTGACAGCTCTACTCAGCCTTGCAGCAGAGACCCTGATGTGAAAAGTACAATGGGAGCCAGAGCCTTTTCTTATCAAGCTCCACATTTGTGGAATAAGCTTCCAGTTTGTGTTCGGGCGGCAGACACCCTATCCGTTTTTAAGAGTGCGCTTAAGACCTTCCTTTTTGATAAAGCTTATAGTTAGGGCTGATTAGATCCAGCCCCTAGTTTTGCTGATATAGGCTTAGTTTGTCGGGGGACATCTTACTTCTTCCTTCTCTCTGTCTATACTTGTGTACTCTCATGTTCCGATTAACCCAGCTTCCCCAAATGTCTTTCTTTTTGGTGTCTGTATACGCCGGGATCCGGAGTCATGGATGATCCTGCGCTCCTCTGTCCTGGATCTTGAGTCGTGGCTGTGGTCCTGGATCATAGGTCCTGGATGGATATCCTCGTGGATTCATCTTCCTATTATACACACATGCATTTCCAAACATTTGGACTACCTATGTTGCAAATGTATTATCTTTTCAATTTACACACGGCATCTATTGCACGTCTGTCCGTCCTGGGAGAGGGATCCCTCCTCTGTTGCTCTCCCTGAGGTTTCTCCCATTTTTCACTTTAAACTGTGGGTTTTCTTTGGAAGTTTTTCCTTGTACGATGTGAGGGTCTAAGGACAGAGGGTCTAAGGACAGAGGGTCTAAGGACAGAGGGTGTCGTATTGTCATACTGATATTTTGTACAAACTGTAAAGTCCACTGAGACAAATGTAACATTTGTGATATTGGGCTATATAAATAAACATTGATTGATTGATTGATTGATTGATGTGTAGTTGAGTAAGAGCTGACGACTATATGAGTTTAATATTTATTTATAGAGAAACAGAATTGTCTCCAGTGTCGAAACACTACTGCAAAACTTGCAGACCTTAAGTTTGATTTAAGGATTATCAGTGTAGCATAATGCCTAGCATTATGTGAGCGTGGAGCGCGTGGAATGTTTTAGTGTGTGCACGTTAGGGCTGTGCATCTTCACTGGTCTCACGATTCGATTACGATTATCCTGTCAACGATTCGATTCAATTCGATATCCCGATGCATCACGATGCATCACGATTCATACCAATGCGTTGCATCCTCAATGTTCTATATTACTGCACATGGCTTATTTTTCATCAATGCATACATGTAGTAAATACATATGAACTCTCTTTTTATTATTTAGAAAGTGCTTCAGAAATCAATAACATAAATGTCTTGACATTAATTTATAAACCAAAATAAATGAATTGTATAGGTCTAGCCTCCCTATATCTGTGTGAAATTGTTCCATCCTCAAAAACAAAAAAATAATGCTTCTGCAGTCTAGCTGCAGCTTCTAGCATTGGCCTTCTGTTAAAAAAAGGACACTGAATGTCCTGAATGTGGCATCACACACAGGACTTGAGTCTGAACACAGCAGACAACAGGAGTATTTACAACAGCATATAACAACTAAAATACTGCATGTGGGTGCACACTTACATTCTCTGTCTTACTGTTGCATAAATCCCATGAATGTATGAGATTAAGTTAGCTTCATTATATCTCAGTGATTAAGTGAATAATAAAGTTTCTATCGGGTCACTATCAGCCTGTCACTCATTATTTTCAGGGAGGGGGCGGGGCTTAGAGGAACAGAGGAGACGGTGATCGCGGAAGCTTTTTTCCTCCTGCCTTCACAAACTTTACACACGTATATATCGTCTGAAAATTGCTAGAGGACATTCATACTCTGCAATCCAAGACTTAATTAAATCCACCAAAAACCTGACATGATTCTAACGCGATTATTTTTGAAAAACATAAATCCCTGTGTCTCTGAGCCGCAGCGTCACGGAGTGATTCAGAGCGGGTCCTTCTGCTGTTGGTTCTGGACTGGTGTTCTTGTGTTGGTGGATAAAGCAGACTGCTCCGTGTTTGGTGTTTCTGTGCCGCTGTCTCGTCTGTTCCCTGATCTCTGAGTCACCGACCGATTTGATATTAAAGTGACAGAAAAAAAAACGTTATAGTAAAGCCGCGGCCGGAAAATCAGGAAGCAACGTTACTACGCTATGATCGATTATCTTCCGTCACTGCATCGATACCGAATCGTCCACGTCCGCATCGCAATGCATCGTAGAAACGATTATTTTCAACACCCCTACAAGTGCGCCCTGCCAATTTGTTTCTATGTGTCTGCCAGCACAAGAAAGGCTCTTGAGGCCTAGTACCAGTTGGTTATTCTAGCCAATTTGCTGCCCTAGGCGAGTAATGTAAATGTATTCTGTAATGTATGAACATGTTTTAATTGGGGGGTGGACGTCACATCCTCTCGGGCAGTGGTTCTCAAACTTTTTTCAATAATGTACCCCCTTTGAAAAAAATATTCCGCCAAGTACCCCCTGATCAGCGCAAAAACAATTTGTTAGGGACAAAATGCCTATATAAAGAGGTACAGTACAGCGCTGCACCATCAGTGTCTGATTTATTAAAACAACAACATTGTAACTGAGAAAAAACGTAAGCTACATTTCAAATGTTTACAATCCATCACTAAATTCATGGCAAACCAATTTTAACATCATGCAATAACACTAAGACAACATTAGTTGCATTGAACTGATCTTTTTAATAAGTTGTACTTACAATGTAGTGAAACATGGGCTTTTGCTTCACTGAGGATCTTTGTCATTCTCTGTGACAGCGAGGCAAACTGCAGTTATTATACTTCGCGTTTTGAAAAATGTGTAACTCTGTTCATATAATACCCACACTGCTCTAACTTCGATACTTTTCCTAAAATTGGTATATTTATTTATTTTCGGGCGTGGGGAATGAAGAGAAACAAATATGAGCATTTTATGAGCATGGGATTTTTACCCCTCATATAAACACATGCATAATGCTGCGCTATACTTTGCGGCCACACGCCGTTGCCAAGCAACGCTTATTGTTTAGGTTCTTCGATAAGCAGGCGGTCATATCATTAGCTAGAACTAGCTAGATCTGATAGATTTGGACAAAAACGCGAGTGAAGTATAACCGGACGCGAGAGAGAGATCAGAGATCAGAGATCAGATCAGCTGCTGCTGACGGAGAACACGCAGCTCTGCATGATCACAGCTCCGCCGCTGTGACGGACCGGTGAGCGGACCAAAATACACTAAGAGTTAGACCTAACACTGGTAAATCTGGTAAATCTACTCTTGAACTAGCTAAACTAGTTATAAATATATGTATTCTTTACTGTCGGGTCACTTATATTACAGGTTCAGCGAGTTGCACGAGTCTGATGGGCTGTCAGGAGAGGGAGAGGAAAAGAGATCGCCCTGTTTATTTTTCCCATTTTATTATCCAGAGTTACTGTATACCTTTGAATAAAGTAGTTCATCTACTATTAGAAGTTTGTTTAAATGCATTAATTATGTTTTTTCATTAACATAAAATAAATCTCACGTACCCCCTGCAGTACTCCAACATACCCCTAGGGGTCCGCGTACCCCCATTTGAGAACCACTGCTCTAGGGCAGTGTTTCTCAAACTTTTTCATACCAAGGACCACTTAACCAATAAAAAAACACTCGCGGACCACCTAAATCCACAAATATCAAAAACCACATCGTTTTTCTAGAACAGATTACAAATCGCCTGAAAATGGTACAAACAAGTGGCAACATGTGTGATGAAGGTGTTGCGCTGGGCTATATCATGCAATCGAAAGTGAAACTTAACCTTGCTCCATTGCGGAGATATTCCCGCGAGAGTGCGGAAAACTCAAATTGATTAATTCATTTCAAATGTGAAGTGTTACCAATATACTCACGGACCACTAGGGGGCGCTCACGGGCCACCAGTGGTCCGCGGACCACACTTTGAGAAGCACTGCTCTAGGGGGTCCGGGGGTATGCCCCCCCGGGAAGATTTTTTTGAACATTTGAAAGTAAAATGCTTCAATCTGGTGCACTTTGAGCACACAATTACTAGAGACCTGATCTAGGAGGTACAACTCTAAAACACCCATATGAAAAAGACAAAGACAAATACTACAAATCCACATAACAAACAATCAAAAACGAAAAAGGGTCGCCACTTATTATATTAATAAAAAAATAAAAAGTAGCCGTCGCTATTTGTATATAGGGGAAACACTGGGATTATGATATGTTGCTGTCTGAACTGAGCTACCGTCTCAGAGATTAAAGTGTTAACGTGCAGCTCAGGTCTTGTGTACAACTCGTTTTTACATATGGGACACTGGCACCTGTCACTTGTATCCCAGTGGTCAGTGATGCATTATTTACAGAAGTTGTGTCCACATGGTATAGCGACTGGATCAGTGAATACATCCAGACAGATGGAGCAGAGGAACTGATGTTTTGTCGATTTTTTTTAATAATAGCAGGAAAGCACAATTGAATCAAAACTCCTACCACAGAGATTCAGTTTCAAGTTGGGGAAGTTTTGGCGCAGTGGTTAGAGCGTTGGTCATCAGATCAAAGGGGGAACTCCAGTTTGAATCCCGCCTCGGCCGCCACTGCGTCAGGCCGTTGTGTCCTTGGGCAAGACACTCCTGTGGGTAATGTCTGCAGTAATGACTCTTACATGTCTAATATGTGTAATGTGTAATTGTAAAGCGCTTTGAGTACCTGGAAAAGCGCTCTAATAAAAAAATATAATGCATTATTATTATTATTATTATTTACTAAAGTACTAAGAGTTGATACAAAGAGACTGTTTAAAGTGTCATATATATGGTTTTGTTGATAGAGAAAAACAAGTGGTGCAGCTTTCATCTGAGTAGAGCTGTTATGTGTTAGTCCTGATGGTGAAAGTGTAAATATAATCAGATGTACTCACCAGTGTTTGACAGAGACTCTGCTGTGTTGTTGAGAAAGATCTGATGAACTCAGTTTGTATTTTCTTTAGACAGAAACAGAGACTAGTCTCGACTGCAGTGTGGCTGCCTCTCTGACTAACTTAACTTTCGTTTCCTGTGGCGTGCCGCGTGTAAGCTCTCCTCTTTCCACTGTAGCTCCTCCTCTCACTGCAGCTGGTGTTTCCCTCCCTCTGATCTGCATGGGCATTGAGAAATAACAGGTTATCTCTGATAGTTAGGGAGCAAAGCTGGTGCTTTACAGATGTGTCAAGCTGTTTCTAATCTTTATTATGATGAACGTTTTCAGTTACATTTAATGGAAACACATGTCAGTAAAATGTCATGGATGATATAATCTACATAGTTAAAGACTTATTTCCATTGTAGAACTTGAACTTGAACTATACTGGTTTCCCGTCTCCCCCCGCATCAACTACAAAAGACTGGTCCTTACTTACAAAGCCCTCCACCATCTGCCCCCCCCCCCTACCTCACTGACCTCCTCACCCCCTGTGAAGTAAAAACTTCTTTGCAGCAATGTTGAGCGCATCATCAAATGAGGGAAACTGGATTCACCTGTCAATACACTGATATTTATTGAGAGACAGACAATTACATACGGCCGGGAGATCATCCTAGTTTCACACTGTCCTTGTGCTCCACCAAGGTAATCTCTGCCCCAAAAGACACAAAACATCTAACCAACACGAGGAGATACCTAATTACCTAATACCTAATTAGTAGCAGATGTGAGACAATAGTCTACTTGTCTCAAAGAGATCCAGACAAGCCTCAACCTACACAGGAGTCTTTGACTGACTACAAGCAGATATTTGCAGTATCACAGATTCTATAAAACAATAAGAACTCTATAAACAGATCAGATGAAAATATTCTCTTACACCCCCCACCAACCCCAACGGTCCCTCAGATCGACCTCAGCCGGTCTCCTATCATCCCTAAACCCAAACTCTGCAGCTTCGGGGACATGTTTTATTAGTAATGTAGACAACGTACCTTCATCAAATGTACAACAAGTACAATATGTATCTACTCTAAAACAGAAATCTATACACAATAAAATAAACTAAAGGCTTTTAGACATTGAGTATGTAACATTAGTGATCATGATAACAAGGAAGAAGAGTGTTTTCTCTCAGGCAGCATCCCTCATGGATCATTATGGCATTTTGTTGCCTGAATTGAAGCAATCATATTATCCTGTTCTCACTTGTTCCTCGTGAGATATTGGGTCTCGATTGATGAGGTTGTTGCCTAATGCTGAAACATAACGTAATGTTAAGTGTCCTCAATGCTCTGTATACAAAAAAGAGAAAAGTGATCTCCCAGTGATGGAACCTCTTAAATCAAGGTTACTTTACATTTTAAAGGAGCAGTTCAAGCCATGAACAAAATGAAAATCTTGCTGTTTTACAGGAAGTTGTTAAATCCATTTCTTGGTTTTTAATTTGTATTTCTTTGTGTCTGTCGCAGGAAGGAGAAAGCAGCAGGTCGCCACAGAGAGGGCGGGCATGGCAAAGGTGAGCACAAACAGTCCTTATCGGCTTCCTTTTATCTCCTGTCAATCATTTACAGTGTGCGTCATAGTAAGAGGAAAATGATTAAGTTGCAAAATATATACAAATATTTCTTAGTTTCTCAAATATATAAAACATTTTACCTGAGGAAATCTCTGTGCAAACATCTCTGTATCTTATTTACTATATTGTTGTTGTTGTTGTTTTTCTCTTTCCCTTTGAAACCCATACATTCAAGAATTCCATTAAAATACAATCCATAATTCAGATTATGTGACAACATTAATTATTATTGTTATTATTAGTAGTAGTGTTATTAGTATTAGTATGATAAAAGTGATTTTTAATAAAATATTATTTCTATTATTATTTTTATTTTAATACACATATTATTTAATTATTATTCTAATAATAATAATATTTTAGTAGAATTGGAAAGCACTATTTTTAGGTTTTATTTTAAAAGCTTTACTTCCTGTATTAGTCTATAGGCCATAAGGTGAACCCTGTTATCATTTCAACCCGCTCCACAGAAGTGAAACTACACAATCTTTAGTTCATAAAAAAGAACGAGTCATGCTTATCCACCAAAAAAAATATCGTCGCTAAAATTCCTGCCAATTCTTCTAGGCACGTAATTATTGGCTGAACTAGTCCCTTCGAAGCGTAATAATATCTTGGTCCAAAGTCGTGCCACGGTTCGTCACGTGATCGTGCTACACCAATTGGGTAGCTGCATATTGTCAACAGAAGTGAAAGATGGCGGCCGCCATGGTTACGCTAAACCAGACCAAATGGATTCTAAACAGTGCTGTATGCTTGTTTTATGTCATGTTTTGTCATATGTCTTAATACATCACTAAGTCCGAGGTATTTGCGTTATATACGCGGTATTTGTGAGAGGTTTTACTCTCTGGGAACAGAGTTGACCATCGAATCAACATTGACTAGCAGCGTTTATCAGCCAACTCCAGCTACAAACAATTTCCCCACGGGGATTAATAAAGTATATCAAACTCATATTTATCAAACTATCATTCCTGGACTGCCATGTTCACATCGCTAGGTTCATTGGGATTATTCCATTAGACTGAGGACTTTTTGTCTGTCTGTTGTTACCCTGTACACGTTAAATGCACTCTTAAAATAAACATGACTTGATTTCTGCGTCCAAGAAGAAGGTTAACTTGTTACGTTAAGTAATTTAGATCAATAAAATGCAATACTTCCAGGCTGAAGACTTTTCTTTTTGTTGCTGCTTTTAATTGAACTATACATATCTTAGACTGCACTGTAACTTTTATCCATGTATTTTTTCTTTTAATGTTTATTTTATTAGCTTTTCTTTTGAATGACTGATTTTAAATGCCATTTTCTTAATGTCTTTAATTTTTTGTAAAACACTTTGAATTGCCTTGTGTTGAAAAGTGCTATATAAATAAACTTGCCTTGCCTTACTTATACCAATGTCCATTGATTCATTTATTTACTCATTCATCCCTCCACAAATGAAAACAACACTGATGAACCATAAAAACGAGATTTATTACAAATATAAAAGGTATGACATAGAAAACAGTAGAAGGACATGTAATGTAGTATAATTGATTGGTGTCAGGCTGGGCGGAGCGGCTGATTGGTGCTGTGATTGCCTCAGCTGGTTAAAAGAGTCCTGCTGATTATACTCTGTTCTAGTACCAAAAACAAACGTATCTATGAGTGATGTGACACTTCTACTAGTGTCAGTTGGGCAAGGCTAGTGTCTAGACTCAAAACTGTGTCCCATGATGCACAATGTCCCAGTCTGTTAAGCAGTGATACAATGCGTGATGATCCAGTTAAATGTCGAACAGTTAAACCTAAAGCCAAGGACTTGGGTGTCTGCTTGCGGCCCTTGGAAGCAAGGTACACAATGTCTTGACAAACAGACAACACTTTCAAATGTACGTCATCATCAATGTTGACATAATGATCCAGTGTTGGCTCCTCAGTGGAACCTATAATCCAGCTGAGCAGATTGTATAGTCCAATGGGGACAACAGTTTGAGATTCAGTGACATTTACATTTTCAGAAGTGGGAGGCCATGGGCATGACATGCCAGGAGTGTCACTAAGCAGTCTTTTCAAAAACAACGCTGCTGTATACAGTGTCCTTGTGTCCTCATGTGTTGTTTGGCACTTTGTTCTCCCTGTTTCATTGTCGCTGTCTGTCTGGCTCAATTCACTGGACTGTGTTGTTTCCGTACCGGATGGATCTGGTAGCATGTCCACGAGTGCATCCTTTGACAGAGTCTCAGCAAAAACCAGTTCGCAGACGTTGCGCTTGGTGGGCATGTGAAACGCTAGCTGAGGGAAATCTTGAGCCAGCCTCTTCTTCAACAGATCCTGTCTGTAACACAACAAAACAGTGACAATTACGAGTCACAGGAGTACCATCAAAAGCAGAGTGGTGGAGGTGATACAAGACATTACAGACTAGAACCTATCTGCCATACAGCACATTTAACACCAAAGAAGCCAAATAAAGGCCCACATCATCACAAACAACACTACACACTACACATCATGGGGGTTTCTCCAAACAGGCCTGTCATACACATTTTGTTTAAAGCTGGCCTTGCACATGATAAATAATAAGACTTGTATTACATTGCAGTTACCTGTAGTTTGAAGCATCAACACCTTCGTTTGCTTTCACCATGTCAATGAAGGCCTGCCTCAGCTGGCCCATTCTAAGCACCTCATTGTTGACAAGCAGCCTCTGGCGGATGATCCTCTCACAGAACAGCTTGTAACTGGCATCAAACATTGCCTCATCCCTACAACACATGAATAAATAAATGGATAAATGAATAAGTGTTGTGATTGTGTGCACATATAACAGAAGGAAATTGGATGTTTACTTATAATGTTAAGTATGTGTATGTGTATATATATATATAGCCATCGCCGACACACACCTGGACTTCAGTCTGGTGGTAGTGCAAATAGGTAAAGCAATCCAAGGAGAAATAACTTACTGTTCTGTCTCTGGTTTGTCAGGTCTCAGCAAAAACATGGTGTACTGACTGTAACAGCTTTTGTGGTACCGCACCTCCAGAGCCACACAGTCTTTATCTTTTATATGTAAAAGAACACTTTGGTCATCTTTCTTCTCAGCAGCTTTCTGCAATTTGCCTAAACGGAAAAAAAGGACAACTCAATGAGTTTGTTGACGTATCTCTCACACATAATTGTACCTTTCAGTTATTCAACCACAGAGAATGTGTGTGTGTGTGTGTGTGTGTGTGGTGTGTGTGTAGTGTGTGTGTGGTGTGTGGGTGGGGGAGGGGGTTTGCTTACCTGCTTTTAATGTTTCAGCCTTACACAGTTGATCCCTTTGTCGCTTGCCTGCTTTGATGATCATTTTCTCCTTCATCTTGCATATAATGCACAGGGCAGGAAGGACGGGGCCAGAGCCTGCGATTGGCAGGCCTGACCTTGATCGTAGCTTCTCTGTTTGGCTTCGGTACGTGCTGCGAGACGTCGATGGGATGGGCTCGACCTCAAGGTCCTCCCTAACGTCTTGATCTCCCTCACGTGCGAGCCGTCTTTCCACCTTCGTCATGGCCTTTGTGTCGGTAAACCTTATGTAGCATGTGTGGTGGAAGCCAGCGTCCTCAGGAATATCTTCGAACTCGAAATCAAGACAGTGCTTGTGGTTTTCAGCCACCACGTTCCGAGAGTCTCCCTTCAAGCCGAGCGACCGTTGTAAGCTTGTCCTGTACGTATTCCATCTTGTATTGGTAAAACAATCAACCTTTTCGTGCTTCACAGACGTAATATGCATGTAACAATGTTTGTGTGTTGACAATTTTGACTTTTTGAGACTTTCTGGTGCGTTTTCCTCGTCTCCGCTACTCGATGAAACCATGGCGGCCGCCATCTTTCACTTCTGTTGACAATATGCAGCTACCCAATTGGTGTAGCACGATCACGTGATGAACCGTGGCACGACTTTGGACCAAGATATTATTACGCTTCGAAGGGAATAGTTCAGCCAATAATTACGTGCCTAGAAGAATTGGCAGGAATTTTAGCGACGACATTTTTTTTGGTGGATAAGCATGAATCGTTCTTTTTTATGAACTAAAGATTGTGTAGTTTCACTTCTGTGGAGCGGGATTTCTTTTCTAAAGGACTTTTCGAGGTTCACCTTGCGGCCTACTATATTGTGTTGAATTGTTGAAGGAGCCTTGGCTCTAAGGCAGGGGCGTCAAACTCAAATACACAGTGGGCCAAGATAAAAAAACTAGTAGAACTTATTGAAATGAACTTATTGCACATATTAAACCTGGAACTAACAAAGCTTAAACTATTGCCTATAAAAACAACATTAAATAATCAGTTGCATTCATTTCTTATGGCTCTATCTGCAGCTTTTCCAGAGTCATTTCTTATGATTCCATTTTCCCACAGGCCAACAACAGCTTCAAAAAACTATTTCCCTCAAAGAGAAAACCAAACATGCCCTGTTGTCTCAAGAAACAAAGTGCACAAGGAAACATCCATTAAACTCAGTGTGCTGCTCTGTGATGCTAGTTCAAGCAGATACTTGGCATCTCATCTCGGGTGCAGGTTCATCAATGTTTGGGCTCAGGCTCTGAGCTGAGGAGACCCTCAGGAGGGAGTGAAGGTGTGCGTGCAATATACCGGCGGGCCAGATCTAATAGTAATTAGAAATGATCCTGCGGGCCGAAATTAAATCCACCAAGGGCCTGATTTGGCCCCCGGGCCTTGAGTTTGACACATGTGCTCTAAGGTTTCCCTTGCCAAAGCTGTGCTGTATCGAGTGTGAATTTCACAATAAGCGTTTGCATCTTGAAAAGTACGAGTGGCTCACAGATCAGATCTGATTATTGATCACTCAGAAACAGTTTGACTTCCTGTTGCTGACGGCTGTTTGTTCCGCAGCTCCCCGACCTGAAGGACGCTGAGGCGGTGCAGAAGTTCTTCCTGGAGGAGATCCAGCTGGGGGAGGAGCTGCTGGCTCAGGGTAACACACACGCACGCACGCACGCACGCACACACGCACGCGCGCGCGCGCGCACACACACACACACACACACACCAGAGATCCCGTTAGAATATTTGTTTGCCGGTCAACATGTCCGTTAAAGTTTAAATCTTCCGGACAAAATTAGAAAAGAGCCGGTCAAAGGTCTTCTTTGTTATTTATTGAGCTTTAAAACAAATTGATATGATTCGATATTAAACAAACTAATTATAGCAGATTAACTACATTATTCAAAAGTGAACAGTAATTTACAATAACACGGGAATAATAAACGGAGCGCTCTCCCTCTCCTGACAGCCCGTCAGTATCATGCAGCTCGCGGATCAGTAATGAGTGACCCGACAGTAAAACTAAACATATCTATAACTAGTTTAGGTAGTTTGAGAGGTCATTAAAATAGCTACGTGTGATATTCTAACCTGAAGTGTGTGTTTTGTTCCGCTCACCGCTGATCATGCAGAGCTGCGTGTCGACTCGTCAGCAGCAGCTGATCTCTCTCTCCCGTCAGATTAGACTTCACTCGCGTTTATGTCCATATCGATCAGATCCAGCTAGTTCTAGCTAATGATATGACTACCTGCTTATTAAAAGACACCTACACAATAAGCGTTGCTATGCAACCGGGTGAGGCCGCAAAGTATAGCGCAGCATTATGCATTTGTTTACATGCCCACCGGAACCCCGAGGCATTACCAACAGATCAACGCACAATCAACCCACACAGGACATCTCTTTCTCCACATCAAGTGTTAGACATTAGAATTGACTATTCATGTCTGTCACATAAGTTGCGCAACTGATGCGGTATTGTGCTAAGGGAACATTATTTTGACCGGACATTTTGACCGGAGAGATTTAGATTTGCCGGTCTTCAGCATATTTTACCGGGCATAGTCCGGTAATTACCGGCTAACGGGAACTCTGACACACACACACAATGTTTCAATCACTTCAGGGGACATTACATTGACTTATATGCATTTCCTGGAGACCTATCCTAACCTTAACCATAACCAACACATGCCTAACCCTAACCCTTACCCTAACCAAGTCTTCACCCTAAATGATTATCCCCATAAGGGAGGCGAGTCCCCACACCTGACTGTGTAAACAGATTTAGGTCCCCACAAGGATAGTAATGCTAGGTCACACCTCCACACACACACACACACACACACACATACCCCTAAACACACACACACACACACACACACACACACACACACACACGCGCACCTACACACAGCTATTTGCTGGCACTCCAGCACATCGTACATGAAAGGCTAAGGGGCGGGACATCTCTAAGCGTTTGACCAATCACAGCAGAGCCGGCCAGCTAACCAACCAGAGCAGACTGGGCTCTGGTTTCAGACAGAGGGTGAAAAGAGGTTCTGCAGCACAGGCAGTATGAGAAAAATAAAGAGCTTTTTGAACATTGAAGCATGGAGACATGTCCCAGTAGAGACACTACATACTGATATGAACCTGAAAATGAGCATGATAGGGCCCCTTTAATAACAATGTTGAGATACTTGTACTTGAGGTAGTTGTACTTAAGTAATACTTTAGTATGTCTAGTTTTGTTTGACAAAGTGTTACTCTTTAAATAACAAAAACACATTAACTTACATCATATGATGCAGTACTGTACTACCAAGTAATGGCTCCATAATGACAAACTACAACTTTGGAAAACATAATGCTGATAATACTTCTTTACTTTTACTTAATTAACATTTAGAATGCATGACTACTTTTAGGCTGGCTTATTAAGTGAAGTGTGTGAGTACTTCCCTCACCTCTGTCTCCTCTCCACAGGAGACTATGAGAAAGGCGTGGACCACCTGACCAACGCCATCGCAGTGTGTGGGCAGCCCCAGCAGCTGCTGCAGGTGTTGCAGCAGACTCTGCCTCCACCCGTCTTCCAGATGCTGCTCACCAAACTGCCCAGCATCAGCCAGGTAGCACAACTCTTACAAATCAAAGTCAAGCTGCTGCTGTTGCACCTGGGGCCTATACTACGAAGTTGGTTCAACCTAACCTGGATATGTTTGAGTTAGCCGGTTGGCCTAATCCAAAACATACGCGCTCTCGCTAAACTGTACTACGACGCTGGTTATCAAGTGGATCGCTCAAGCCAGCCGTGTCCTATCTAGTTAGGTGTTCACATGAAAGGGGTGGTATCTGGAGCATTCGACCAATCACAAACATGGAGAAGCGCACTGACAGCGCAGCGTCATACTTCCTGAATGAAAAGTGAACTTTAATACTAGTCAAAAATGAAGAAGTTAAACTTTAAACATCCATGACTTAAACACTTTATCCAGGATCAAAGCCACAGAGCTGCACCTGCAAGGTGAATACAGCTGGGAACAGAACAAGTGTTTGAATGCGTACATTAACAGGTTTATGATATCACTGCCCCGTCTAAAACACCATCTGACTTTAATTACATTTGTCTCGAGTGTTTCGTCAACTTAATGTGTTGCTTAAAATAATACTTCTGCATCCAGTCTGTGACACTGTGAGTGTTGCACGGCCAGATACGGCTCAGCTGACTCAGATAAGAAAATATATGATACATTATGAAGTGATATGCTGCGGACTGTACTTAATGTTACTCTGATCCGGTTACTTATGTTGTGGCAGATATTTAAGTAAGCTTTCTTAACGCTAATGTTATAATAGTCAGATTGCTCTGAAGATGGAGGTGATATTCTATTAATGTTCACGTTCACACAGTCGGTGATTTTTGCCGGCCGTCTTTCCTGCGACGGCAGCTTTTCTGTATTTCCTTTCTCCTGTAATATGACTTGATCGCTTTAAACTCCGCACACTGAGCTCTGATTGGTCAGCAGGCGGTGCTTTCACTGAGTTGAGCTCTTAGCCTGCAACCTAACCTGGTCCCGACCAGGTTAGCCGCTAAGCATAAGTTACCATGGAGATCTAGCCTGCTAAAAAGAGAACCAGCTTCGTAGGACCGGAAAGCCGGAGTTTTCCCTGAATTTAGCCGGCTAAGCGAAAATCCTGCTTCGTAGTATACCCCCCAGGTATCACATGTTGCTGCTGGGATAAGGTGCTTTGTCCAGGCAAGAATTTTAGCTGTGCAGTTTATTTTCTTAGGTTTCATCAATTAAAAGAAAGAGGAATCATGTTCTTACATATTCTCTTGCCTTGGTAAATAAAACCATTCTATTTCTCCACCTGTCTACCATTAAACACCAAATCCCCCGTTTCCACCTTCAATCGAAAACATAAACAAATACTCTAAATTAATTAATTAAAATGACACTAAATACAAATTAAATGTGATATTATGTTTAACTATTAAATACTACAAAATTATTTAAATAACACAAGGAAAAATTAAAAAAGCCAATATGGAGAACAGGAGAGAGAAACTCCCTATGGAGGAAACTTTGGGATTTAAGCCTCACAAGACCATTTACATGCACTAAAACCTATAGAACACACTACAGGAAAGGGAAAACCCCTAAAAGCATACTTCCACCACTAATTCAACTTCAGAAATCTGTATAAAATATAAAACAAAAACACTTCCCTGACTCTCCATCTTCATCCTGATTGGTTACTTCCTCTCTGTTAACGCTTGTTGTTTCCTGTCCTTCAGCGTATCGTGAGTGCACAGAGTCTGAGCGAGGACGATATAGAATGAGAGGATCGAAAGGAAACAACCCTTCCTCCTCTTCTTCCTCTTCCTCTTCCTCATGCGGAGCCGCCAACGCCTCGGCCTCCATCACTCCGGCCGACGTCCATCACTTCCCATCGACGTGTCCTCTAGGGAATTAGTTTTTTATTCCAGCCGTAACCATGACAGTAGCGTCTGTTTGTTTTTTTACTTAAATTACCCGTTTTGGGGTATGAAGAGTTTCCTTATCATAACTGCCAGAGAATTCAAAGCGCCCGCTCCACCATGGTTGATGATAAACTGGACTGGGTGGTGGTGTCGCTCACATCATGTTTCAGGTTTACACTGATTACTGCTATGAGAATATCAGTGGTAGAAAGTTACAGAAACCTTCTCTCTGCTCCACAAAGTATTTATTGTTTTTGTTATCAGTCGTCTTTCTGTTCAGTCTCCACTTGGAAACACTTAAAAAAAATAAAGTAACAAAATGTTTTGTTCATTTTAAAGAGAGGACGACCCTCTTTAGGAAAATACAATAAAAAATGGTAACAAACAATGAAGTTGTTTTGTGAGTTTGTTTTGTTTATGTCAATGCGGGAAAGGGAAGCAACACAAAGCCAGCTGGACCAGATACAAACCACTGTGTTTTTAATTCATACAAAAAAGGTTCCCTTGAATGAAAAATACATCAACACATGAAATTAGACGAGTGATGAGTTGACTGACAGGCAAGATGATCAGAGGTGCAGAGTTTTTGCTGTGAAAACAACCAGGACTGAAGTATGGGTAGAGTTTCTCAGTGAAGGAGCAGCCAGTAAAGGAGTAGATAAGAGCTGCAGCATCTACGTCATAAAAGGAGACCAGACTAGTGATGGCAGTGTGAGACTGAAGCTTCGATACGTGCTTCAAACCCCTGGACTACAATTCCATAGAAGCAGTGCTTCGAAGCTTGCTTCAAACGGGGTTCGTACGGGTGCTTGAAATCCTTGAAAATGCTTGAAATTTGACGTGGTGTTTTCAAGGTTGGGAAAGTGCTTGAATTTTGGGAATGGTGCTTGAAATTGAGATAAACTGCTTGAAAATGTAAATGCTTTACTTTTACAATAAATTGCTCTCTGACTGAATAGTTCGCTTTTTAGATTAAAAGAAAATAATTGCTTTGCTTTTACATAAAACATCTCCGCTGCGGCCTTCCCGCGCTATGCGCGCGACCTGCAAGTGTTTGTGTTACGTGTGACCTGGGCATTCTGATGAGTGATAGATGCAGGGGCGGATCTAGACAAATATTCATGGGGTGGCAAGAGGGTGGCAGGAGATTTTGAGGGGTGGCATCCCCTGACAGAAGTATATGCTGATTGAAATCGCAATCATATCAATCAATTAGGGGTGTAACGGTACACGTACCCGTACTGAAATTATTCGGTACGGTCCCTTCGGTTCGGTACACGTGTGTACCGAACGAATATAGCGTTAAACGTAAAAAATTGAGAACAACTTTCTGGAAGTAATCTCAGGTATATATCATAGAGCGACCAAGTCATTTCATTGGACGAGAGGCATACTATGAGAGCTGGTCACAGGGATGCGTTCAAATGTAGTCAGTAATTTGAGGAAATGGCGAACGTAGATAAAGTTGAGCTGAAAATCCTCCAGCATCAATGAAGTCTCCGGTTTGGGAACATTTTGATTTCGCAGTTACGTACAAGGATGACGGACAAAGACAGGTGGACCGAACCAAAGCTGTTTGTCGGCATTGTTCAACTAAAATTGGTTACGCGGCTGGCAATATATCAAACTTGCACACTCATTTGAAAAGGCATCACCCGAACGTGAATATCACCGGTACCAAAAGAAAAAAGACTGAAGTGCAAACCCAACTCCCGCTAGCATGTAAGCCTCCACCACTCGCAAAAAGTTCAGACCGAGCCAAAGCTATTACAAACGCCAAATATCCTTATGTTGCCATGTTAGCAAAGCGCTACCTGGCTGTATCTGCTACCTCTGTCCCTAGAGAGGGTGTTCTCCACAGCAGGAGACATTGTTAGTGCCAGCAGATCTGCCCTTTCGGCAAGCAATGTGGACAAGTTCATCTTTCTTTAAAACAACATGAAAATACAATGACAAGCGAGTCCTCATGTCAAGCTGGCTGCTTAGGTACTAGTACAGTTCAAATACAGATTATTTCAGTTCATCGAAATGCTGCACCATAATGTTTATTTTACTATATTTTGTATTTATTTGAATACATTAGTCAGTTTAATAATAATTTAAAAAAAATATTTAATGTTTTGTGATAATTTTTTCTGCTGTACCGAAAACGTACCGAACCGAACCGTGACCTAAAAACGAGGTACGTACCGAACCGAAATGTTTGTGAACCGTTACACCCCTACAATCAATGTTAACTTGGAAAGCCACAATATTAATATTTTAACTCAATCACATAGGTGATATTATTGTGGCACATCAGTAAAGCCTTACAAGGTGGCAGACGTAATTTAATGAATTTTAACTGAACAATAACTGAATGAGTTTGTCTCACTCTTAGACCAGCAGGGGTACCAAATATATACAGACTGCTGCAATAAGTACATTAATTAACTGTCTCATCGATGTTTGTCTGAATGAATATGATACTATTAACAATCATATTATTCCTATCAGCTGTCAATCAGCTGTTAATAAATAATAATAATAGATTTAATTTGTTAGCGTTTTTACAGGTGCTCAAAGACGCTTTACAGATATAGTGAAGAACTGTTATGATTCACATATTCATTTATTATTGAATAAACTATATTTTTTGGAGGAGTTAATGATGAATGTTCATCAAGATGCTTACTCACCGTCCTTCAAATTTGAAAAACAAGTAATTATATCATTATTGATAAACAGTTACAACCTTGACTTTACATCAGAAAGAACAAACATTAAAGAAGTGACTAACTGCATCAGTTAGGGTTAAAAAACGTGTATTCAGCTAAAACATCGCTGCAGTTATTATCCAGTGGAAGGTCCTTACCTACTGGCCTAGTTAAATCAAAGTGGTTACTTTCTGTTGGCTGGGCAGTGTAGTTTTACACACCGTCTTATTTTACTTTCTCAGGACTTAAAACTGTTTTTTGGGGGCAGACCCCCTCAAAGAAAAATATATATACACGCATACAAGGTCATCATCTTAACAGTTTGTTATTCTCATCGAGTCATCCGTGAGCAGAGCATCAAGTTGGCATGTCTATTACAGCTGAATGCGGCGATTACTATTTTGTTCAGCAAAACGCCTCACAAACGTATTAAGATCAACAGCTGTAGTGCGTTTTGATTCAATGCTGAGTACAGCCAAACTTGACATTCTCTTCTCTGTCATTGTAGACCGCAACTACCTCATTCCTTCAGTGCTTGGGTCCGAAAGGCTTCTCGTTTTGCGCCGTCCCCCCGTTCAAGTGAATTCGCCACCAATCATATTTCCACTCTTGCGCCAGGACCGGGGGAGGGGTTACATGGCGTGCATCTTGTGCTGCATTCACTTGCACTCGGACATTAGAGACTTTCGCTCATAAATGTCCGATGAGCCACAACTTTTCTTTCAAAACAAAGATGCCAACTGGGGTGGCAGCTGGGGTGGCAAGGCTATTGTTTAGGGTGGCAGTTGCCACCCCATGCCACCCCGGTAGATCCGCCCCTGGATAGATGACTGTGTGTCAGGAGGTTGCAGTTTCAACGAGCGTTGGCTAGCAGAAGACAAATACAAGCCATGGCTAAGACGAGGGTCAAGCCCACGAGTAGCCTCCTGCAAAGTTTGCAAAAATAACGATGCGAGAGTCTGCGCTGACGAATCACATGAAAGGTACGCCGTAGTAGAGCATTTTAGATTAGGCTAACGTTGCATGTTATGTTTGTTTAAGCTAACGTTAGCGAGCTGATTAGCGAACTCGATTGACGGATAATATTAATTGCAGAGGACAATCATTTCAGATGAGCGTACCTATGTTATGTGCGTTACAGTCGCCATCCTGTGGTGTTCAGAGGATGAAGCACTCACGGCATTTCGTGTTATAGTCACGAAATATAATCTATTGATTCGACACAGAGCGATTTTGAAAGCAATGTATTTCTACTGGTAGTATGTTTCGTGCCTAAACCAAATGTGACTTGCTCTCTCGAAATCAGTTACATTGACCCGAAGACACATTTTCGTTTGTATTACTGGTCTGGGGGAAGCTCGCGAGTGTGTTTGTGTATTTTTGCGTTTGTTTCCCGGGGAAACACTTACAAGAAACACCAGCTGTTGTTATGCCTGCTGTGACGTTAAGTTACTCCGTTCTCCGCTTGTAATTATGCCGAAGCTTCAAAGTTGTATTTATCATCTGAATTTGCCGAAACAAGTTTAATATTCTGAAAGCCAAGACTTTGTTTATATGAAAGCAGATGAAAACAAACTGTCTTTATATAAAATTGAAGTATTATACAAGTAAAACTACATTTTGCTTTAATCCCATGTAATTGTAGAATGAACACAGTCTTCCTTTTAAGATGTAGAAGTCAGGTGTCTTGAGTAGTCAAAATTACCTACAAATCATTGTACACATTTGTAAATATTATTTTCCACTTGTTACCATTGTGAGTCTATTTCTATGCAGCTCTGCGTGATTTTGTGGCTACAATTCAGACTAATACGCTACCAGAGGTGGAATAAGTACTCAGATATTGTACTTGAGTAAAAGTATAAGTACTCAGATCTTGTAGTGAAATTATAAGTACTCAGATCGTGTACTTAGTAAAAGTAGAAGTACCAGAGTGTAGGAATACTCTGTCACAGTAAAAGTCCTGCATTCAAAATATTCCTCAAGTGAAAGTAGAAAAGTATTCTCATCCAAATCTAGTTAAAGTAGCGACAGTAAAAGTAGTCGTTGTGCAGATTGGTCCATTTCAGAATAATATATATGATATGTTTTATAATGATTGATCATGAAAGTGTTCTCAAAGCTGGTAAAGGTGCAGCTAGTTTGAATGACTTTGTATACTGCAGGGTAGCTTGTGGATTTACTCCAGGTGGAACTAAAGATTTAACACTTAGATTTCACATCATTCATCCTGATCTGTAAAGTAACTAAAGGTATTAAATACATGTAGTGGAGTAGAAGTACACCATGTACCTCTGAACTGTAGAGGAGTAGAAGTACACCATGTACCTCTGAACTGTAGAGGAGTAGAAGTACACCATGTGCCTCTGAACTGTAGTGGAGTAGAAGTACACCATGTACCTCTGAACTGTAGTGGAGTAGAAGTACACCATGTACCTCTGAACTGTAGTGGAGTAGAAGTACACCATGTACCTCTGAACTGTAGAGGAGTAGAAGTACACCATGTACCTCTGAACTGTAGAGGAGTAGAAGTACACCATGTGCCTCTGAACTGTAGAGGAGTAGAAGTACACCATGTACCTCTGAACTGTAGTGGAGTAGAAGTACACCATGTGCCTCTGAACTGTAGTGGAGTAGAAGTACACCATGTACCTCTGAACTGTAGTGGAGTAGAAGTACACCATGTACCTCTGAACTGTAGTGGAGTAGAAGTACACCATGTGCCTCTGAACTGTAGTGGAGTAGAAGTACATCATGTACCTCTGAACTGTAGTGGAGTAGAAGTACACCATGTACCTCTGACTTGTGTTTACTGCCAACCTAAAAGTACCTCAAAAATAGTAATCAATAATGTATTGAAACGTTATTTGGCTGATTGTTTTATATCGGCTCAGACAGGTTATATGGGACATACAGATGGGTCACTCATTTTGAAATATTAAACTTAGTTTTCTTTTCTTTAATTTTTCATCCTCGTGTAGAAGGCTATCACGAAACACACATTTGGTTGTTTATAGCATAAAGAACATCTGATTTAATGTGAGGTAGGGAAATAATCATTTGAGTATGTGTATATAAATATGTCATTTACAACAGCTGTAAGATGCTTGAAAAGCTGGAAAATGCACCTTGAAAATGCTTGAAAAGTGCTTGAATTTGACTTTGGAAAAGGTGTAAGAACCCTGTTCAAATCACGTGACATATGACGTCCGAAGCAGCAACCGCTTCATTGCCTGAATGAATCACTTGACTGGTTCGCGGTCTAATTACGCGATTCAATGCACTGCCTAGTCTTGATTCTCACAGGTGACGGGTTGAAACAGTTTCACACTTTATAACCGCTCTAAACAATGCGCAATGTGTGGGTTGTTGCTGTTGAGTTGTTTTTGGTATTGCATTTGTATTGGATCATTATAGAGCAAGCCAGGAAGAAAGAAAGGTCGTTCTGGCTCGGGAAACACTTCAAAATGTGGAGAAGTTGTGAACGAAAAGGACAATGACGAGTATCCAAAAAAACGTTTGTCAGTCTAAAGAATGGATGCCTAATTTTGAGTTATTTAGACTTAATTAACACTTATAGTTCCATGTCTTGTTACAGAACAGATCATATTTGTTAAGTGTTATTATGGGAGAATTACTATTCGTGTGATACTACTGCCTTATTAGGCCCATATTGAGCAGAGCATATTAAGACCAAAACTCATGTACAACAACTTCCTTACTTGCAATAAATAAGAACTAATTAGGTTATTGAGGAAAAACTCAACTAATGGCTTATTGCAGAATAAGGCATTAATTCGTGTTTTATAATAAAGAGCCAATACCCTGCTAATATGCAAGTTAATGAACAACTAGTTGATGGTGAAGTTGTGTACCTTAATATTAGGGATGCCAGAAACTGACCATGATCAAATTCGAAAATCAGACAGCCCTGGCGAATGTTAATCGATTATCCCCCCACCCACCCCCGCGGGGGGCGGGAGAGAGAGAAAAAAACACAGACAAATGTAATTCCGTTGTTTTCTTTTACTGGAACATGTAGGCTACATGGTACAAAAGGGCTCTTCAGGTAGAACAGTACAACGCAATAGCAACAAATAAACCACCATCATGTAGCTTGTATTAATAATAGCAGCATTGCAATACATTCAATAAATAGCCTACTTCACGTGTGCGCGCATCACGCATCTTCAAATAAAGGTAATGGCAGGCACTTTAGAAAATAACAAAAAATAAACCACCATCATGTAGCCTGTATTAATAATAGCGACGAGGAACTCTTCTTTGAACATGCCGCTTTGTTCATCTTTAGTTGTGTTGTTCTCACTGTTCTGTATATCGCCATTAAATCAATCGCACGTGTGGTGTGACCATAGACTGTATATATAAATGGACGTAGTGTCCGTGACGTCACCCATAGGATTCTGCAGAGTTGCCGAGAAGCCCTTAGTAGGCGGAGTCAACCACTGACTGCTTGACAGCAACGTCAGAGTCTAATCCCGCCTGCTCCAAATAAGGGCAAAGAGGCGGAGCCGAGGCGGGACCTGCTGCCTCCGAACTGGAAGTAAACAGAGCTAGCTCAGGCTAAGAAGCTAAGCTAACATGAAATACATGCATACCAAGTTACTGCTAACAGTGTAGTTCCCCTATACAAACGTTACATTCATAATCAAAGGAGACAATCTGCAAGAGAATTAGCTATATTTTGTTATTCTTAATGCTTGTCATTCACACGTTAAGAAAATAAGTACCGATACATAGCAGAACAATTGTGGCGATGTTCAGCTTAATAAGCCTTGTTCAACATAATTTATTTAGCTAATACTACAGCAGGCGAACCAAGTCTGCGTTTCGCTGCATTCCTTGATCTCCAGTTATAACGACGGACTCCACCGCCCGGACCTATAGTCCATGGGCCAGACCAAATATCGGTACCACCCGAGGTGGCAAAACATTTGTGGTACCATTTTGTTCATAGGGTCCATATAAGTACATTAAGCCATGATAGACTTTCCAACTGAGTAGCTTAGCGGAGTTACATGCTACCCCATTATTGATCAAATAACGCATTTTGTCACTTACAAAGTTTGGCGGTATGTTCTGTGTTTGTCCCTGCTATGTTGAAAATGGTAATGAAACTTGCCTGAATGAATATTATATAAGCTTTGTATGTTCTATTTGGAATATATTTTCAGATTTTTGGGGAAGAAACTCATTTTGTTGCTTTTCAGATAATGTTATTGGGGCCGCATGTTATTGCCATTTTACATGTTATCGGACACTGCGTCTGATGTACCGGTATGTAGACATACATTTTTAGTAAAGATGTATGGTTAAGATTAAGTTAATATTTCAGTCCCAGAGGCAGGACCCAGCGGCATGGCACCAAAGCGGCCACGCCTGGAGTGCCTCATCCATTGCACATCTCAAGATGAAGACTCAACCCTGCTGGAAAACCCTGCTGAGAGCAGCAGAAATCAGACAGCATGCACCGATCTTAGACATCGCAAAGGACTTGCCAGATTATGTCATACCACCTGTCACCTACCATAGGAAGTGCAGAAGCATCTTTACTGGAGAGAGGCTCCAGGACAAGTCACTGTACGTGACCTGTGGCGAGGCATGCTACCTGATCACCAAGGATCACTGGCATGAAATCCAAGATCTGAGATCAACCCAAGAAGAAGCTGATACGCGCATGCTACTTCATGCCAGACATGCTTCAGGTGATGGTTATGGGTCCATAATCATCACAGCTGAAGACACTGATGTGCTGATACTGTGCCTTTGCTTCAGCAAGACGATGGCCTGCCCTCTGTATCAGAAGTGTAGTACACAGAATCGTACACGATACATAGACATTGGTAAACTAGCGAGCTCCCTGGGCGAGGAAGTCTGCCAAGGTCTTGTTGGACTACATGCTCTCACTGGGTGTGACACGGTCAGTGCATTCGCTGGTCGTGGAAAGTTAAGTGCACTGAAGCATCTGAAGGAGAATGAGACCTACCAGGAGGCCTTCAAGCGTCTTGGTGAAGCATGGGATGTATCTGCTGACCTATTTGATAAGATGCAGGACTTTGTTTGCCGGTTGTATGCATCCTCATCCACCACCTCTGATGTCAATGAACTCCGCTACCAACTCTTCTGTGCACAACGGGGAGAGGTGGAATCCAGCCAACTGCCACCATGCAAGGATTGCTTGCACATGCACGTCCTCCGCGCGAACTATCAGACCGCGATTTGGCGACGCTGTCTTGTGAGTGAACCTGTTGTGCCAGACCCCAAGGAATGTGGCTGGACTACAGATGACGATGGCAGTCTGGAAATAGAATGGATGCAGGGATCACCGGCACCTGATGCAGTATTGCAGCTGATGTCCTGCAAGTGTGCACATATCTGCAAACCTCCAGCCTGTGTGTGCCTGGAGAACCAACTGAAGTGCACGGACATGTGCAAACTGCAGACATGCACCAACCAGAGAAGTGAAGATGAGGACGAAGTCGCAGTGGAACTGGACGAGTCTGACACTGATGATGAAGATAACTGACAATGTTTTGTTTAGGCAATGGTCTGGACTTTATAGTCATACCGGTACAACTTCAGATGAATGTATAGTACCCATGAAGTGCATGGCAAGTCACTGTCGATGAGTATAAACTGATGTATACTCAAGTACTGGGTAAATATGTAAGTAAATCAAACTTGCCCCCATGAATATTTCTTGACCTTGTGAAGGAGTTATACATGTAAAACTGGTAGTATAGTTGACTTTGTCTAGTTGGCTGGTCAAAGCTAGACACTACAAACATGTACATGTAACTATGTTATGCAGTTCCATGTTTTATGTTTTTTTTTTTCAAGTAATAATAATTTTATTTGGCTAAAATATTGTCCAAGTTACTTTAGAATGACCTGTCTAACTAAACAACACCATAAGAACAATGCATTAGCCATTACATGGTTGACTTCATGTTGGTATTTGAGTTATATGTAGCTGATTGATTTCTATGACTAAGCTACCACTCTGGAATGTCTATCATACCAAAATATCATCTATAGATATATGCCACTTGAAAACACTTCACTAAAATGTGCCACCTTGGGTGGTACCGATAAGTGGAAATCCAGGTATGGGCCCATGGACTACAGGGACTGGGGATCTTCATCAAGCAGCCTTCCAATAGCAGACAACCGGAATGCCCGTGCATCATGCCAGCTACCAGGGTGGCCCACATTAACGTGACAGAATCGCCGTTCACTGTCACAGAACCCAGTAAGCACAACAGAATAAAACTGTTTTCTGTTGATGTATGCTACTGGGTTCTCACAGTGTGGTTTCACAATAGGAATGTGGCATCCATCTACCGCACAGACAGTGTTGGGAAATCCTGCTGCACGAAATCCTAACTCAGAATTATGTAGGGCTTGCCCTGTGGGCCAGGAAATGTGGTGACACAAATACCTAGTGACAAGACTACAGAATTCATGGAGATGCAGGCAGACAGTGGATTTGGTGATATTAAAACGATCAGCAACCCCCCTATAGGACTCCTGGTTTGATAGAGTCCACAGACAGGCAAGGACACTGTTTTGAAATGCCACTTTACTGTGCTGTCTGTTCAAGTAGAACGGGCCAATAGTCGTCATCACATCCTGTTTGGTAGAAAGGAATAAATGGCTTTTAATATCACCAGTCCAGATAATACATATTTTATTTTATTTATATATATATATATATATATATACACACACACATACTTCCACATGTCCCCTGGACAATCGGAAATGACTTTTGAAGTCTGAAGGACTGTACTGTGGGACCACTTCTTCCACAAATTGTTGGACCTTAGGAATGGATCTAAGGAAGGCAGGCACAGGAGCAAATGATGAGCATAAATCATTAGACCTATTCAACATTCTTTATATAACAGCTGCTGCTGCTGCTGCTGCTGCTGCTGTAGGCCTATATTATTTGTGGGGGCACCGCACCCCCCCCCGGCAAGAAAAGCCAAAGGCCCCTTAACCTATTCAGGTGGCCCACGCATCCACCCTCCCCCTCAAATAAGGAAATACATGCAAGTTCATGGCTACTGTAGACAATGTTCTTGTTGCTCTGTGTTGCGTTGTTAATGAGTGAGACAAACCGGAGTTGAGGATCTGTGGGGTTTATTCTCCCAAAAATATAATTTACAATTTAGGCATTTAGCAGACGCCTTATTCCAGAGCGACTTACAATGGCCAATTACAGGGACATTCTTCTTGGAGTAACTGAGGGCTAAGTGCCTTACTCAAAGGCACACTAGTAGTGGTGTTCCAGGCGGGATTTGAACTTGCAACCTTCCGATAATCAGCCCACCTCACTATCCATTAGACCACCAAAATAAAAATAAAAGTAAATAAAAATAATAATTTTTTTATGAGATCCATTTGTGGCGGACGATATTTAATTGATCTGCCCTTTCGGCAAGCAATGTGGACAAGTTCATCTTTCTTTAAAAAACATGAAAATACAATGACAAGCAAGTCCTAATGTCAAACTGGCTGCTTAGGTACTAGTACAGTTCAAATACAGATTATTTCAGTTCATCGAAATGCTGCACCTTAATGTTTATTTTATTATATTTAGTATTTATTTGAGTGAAAACATTATTCACAGTTTAATAATAATAATAAAAAAAACAACATTTTTTTAATGTTTTGTGATAAGTTTTTCTGCTGTACCGAAAACGTACCGAACCGAACCGTGACCTAAAAATCGAGGTACGTACCGAACCGAAATGTTTGTGAACTGTTACACCCCTAGTATTAAGTAATTGCGCATAAGAAAACAATGCAATACAGTTATTGATATTTGTTTCAGATACTTATAGTTACAGTTTTTACGCTCTAATGGGTCAGACTAGAATCGCGTTAGTTCCGCCTATTCCGTCAGCCAGGAAAGGTTTTTTTTTCTTCATTTTTTTCATTTTCACAGGGCGGTCAAAAGTCAGTGTTACGGGGGCACTTATTGAGTCTTTCAACTCAGCCACAGCTCTCCTCACACTGCCCTCATATGATGGATGAAAGCTGATATTTGTCCAGTTCTTGGTGGGTGGTCGGTGTTGGATTTTTAGGGACTGGACACCTTGGAGAAAATGAAGGTGATCATCACAGTGTGAAAGACGCTCTATCTCAGCGCTTCTCTTTTTCAGCGTAGAGATTTCTTGCTCTAGGTCTTTGATGAAAGTCTTGGCCTGTTTTTCTGTTGTTTTCTGCTTCATTCTAACCGTGTCGATAAGTTGGTTCAGTCCTCTCTCAACAGACTCCCTCAGAGCAGTTAATACTTGAACACCTTCTGTTATCTCTCTGTCTGCATCTTTTTCACTCAAGTCAACTGATTCTTTGAACTCCTTGATCTTCTTTCTTCTTGTCTGGATCATCTGCTGAGATTCAGCATCTGCCTTCACCATCGCTGCCTTCTTTTCATCATATCCTTCTTTCAGAGGAACCACATCATGCATCTTGTGGTTTGAAACATGGCAGAGAATGCAGACACATGTCTGGTCGGTCTTACAGAACAGCTCCAGAGGTTTATCGTGCTTCGGACACATCCTGTCTTCCAGCTTCTCCACAGGGTCGATCAACTGATGTCTTTTCAGGCCTGAGGCTGTCAGATGAGGCTCCAGGTGAGTCTCACAGTATGAGGTCCGACACACCAGGCAGGACTTCAGGGCCTTCAGTTTGGTTTCAGTGCAGATGTCACAGGGAACTTCCCCTGGTTTGAAGACTTGTTGCTCTGAGCTGCTGCTGCTTCTAGCTTCCTGTTCAGCTTCCTGTTTAGCTTCCTCTATGAACTTAGCAACCGTTTCAGAAAGTAAAGTGTTGACTCTCAAACCAGGTCTTATGGTAAACGCCTCCATACACAAGGGACACCGGCACTTTTCACTTGTATCCCAGTGTTCAGTGATGCAGTTCTTGCAGAAGTTGTGTCCACATGGTATAGTGACTGGAACAGTGAACAAATCCAGACAGACGGAGCAGAGAAACTGATCTTCTGATAGAAGACAGCTAGCCATATCTGCACATTGAAAACAAAAGTAGACATAGATGTGTTATATACAGACATATTGCGAATGTAATGCACACATAGGAATTTTTTACCACTTAAAATAAAATGTAAAAAAACAGAAAACTATATTTAAAGAGGATTGGTGACGCTTTCCAGATACCTGAATAGATGAATAAGTTTAGTATTGAATCCAGTGTATTGAATCAGGGCATCCCCAACATCAGGGTATCATTCTTTGGGTCTGACTAACACTGGTATAGTTAATTTTTTTTTAAAAACTAGAAATTAACCGGCTGCTCAATTGTTAGCTGTTGCTTTGAACATTGCAATTTGAATGCCCTCCATGTTGACTCTTAAGTTCGTTATGTAAGTTAGTGTGCATTGTGATTCAAATTAGGGCTGCACGATATATCGTGTCGTGACGATAATCGCGATATGCGCGATAGCCACATCGCAGGACGTGCAATTTTTTCCTTTTATTTTTTAGGATGTGTGATATTAAGAAGGCAAATTAACTCAAACACGTCATGTTACAATTATTTTGCTGCTTGCTACAAAAGGAAAACTCGTGCTGCTCTCATGTCAGGGGTACTTGAGTGAGTGACAAGCAGGCTCTGCATGCACAGCAAACCACCAATCACAATCAAATCTCCAAAGCAAACGGACCTGGTGATTAAAGGTAAAAACACTGAATAAAGTAGTTTCATGTGTTTCTCCATGGCAGTTCGGCGCTGCTAACCGAGCTAGCTCAGCTTGTTGCTCTGATAACTTAAGATCCAGACGTCCGTAACTAAAATCCTTGATCCGGTTAAATATAGTTAGAAAAATACCAATTGTATAGCATTCAATTTCAAGAAAGGATGGTTTGCGGACAAAAAAAAAACTGTCTTTTCTTCCATTCCTGTATTTTTTCATATCGCAATATATATCGCAGGGGGGGAAAAAACAGTTTTTTCCAATATCGTGCAGCCCTAATTCAAATCAAATGATAGTATATGTAGTTAAAATGTTATACTTTTAATTACATGCAGCAACATTTGCACAAAAGGTGTAGCAAGATTGTCTTCAAACAAAAAAAATACAGTTATAGTTAAATATTGACAGCTCTACTCAGCCTTGCAGCAGAGACCCTGATGTGTAGTTGAGTAAGAGCTGACGACTATATGAGTTTAATATTTATTTATAGAGAAACAGAATTGTCTCCAGTGTCGAAACAGTTAAGTTTGATTTAAGGATTATCAGTGTAGCATAATGCCTAGCATTATGTGAGCGCGGAGCGCGTGGA
Organism: Gymnodraco acuticeps; assembly: GCF_902827175.1. Classification (NCBI taxonomy): domain Eukaryota; kingdom Metazoa; phylum Chordata; class Actinopteri; order Perciformes; family Bathydraconidae; genus Gymnodraco; species Gymnodraco acuticeps. Next base: position 47,534 of record NW_022991779.1, read on the forward strand.
ATGTTTTAGTGTGTGCACGTTAGGGCTGTGCATCTTCACTGGTCTCACGATTCGATTACGATTATCCTGTCAACGATTCGATTCAATTCGATATCCCGATGCATCACGATGCATCACGATTCATACCAATGCGTTGCATCCTCAATGTTCTATATTACTGCACATGGCTTATTTTTCATCAATGCATACATGCAGTAAATACATATGAACTCTCTTTTTATTATTTAGAAAGTGCTTCAGAAATCAATAACATAAATGTCTTGACATTGATTTATAAACCAAAATAAATGAATTGTATAGGTCTAGCCTCCCTATATCTGTGTGAAATTGTTCCATCCTCAAAAACAAAAAAATAATGCTTCTGCAGTCTAGCTGCAGCTTCTAGCATTGGCCTTCTGTTAAAAAAAGGACACTGAATGTCCTGAATGTGGCATCACACACAGGACTTGAGTCTGAACACAGCAGACAACAGGAGTATTTACAACAGCATATAACAACTAAAATACTGCATGTGGGTGCACACTTACATTCTCTGTCTTACTGTTGCATAAATCCTATGAATGTATGAGATTAAGTTAGCTTCATTATATCTCAGTGATTAAGTGAATAATAAAGTTTCTATCGGGTCACTATCAGCCTGTCACTCATTATTTTCAGGGAGGGGGCGGGGCTTAGAGGAACAGAGGAGACGGTGATCGCGGAAGCTTTTTTCCTCCTGCCTTCACAAACTTTACACACGTATATATCGTCTGAAAATTACTAGAGGGCATTCATACTCTGCAATCCAAGACTTAATTAAATCCACCAAAAACCTGACATGATTGTAACGCGATTATTTTTGAAAAACATAAATCCCTGTGTCTCTGAGCCGCAAAGTCACGGAGTGATTCAGAGCGGGTCCTTCTGCTGTTGGTTCTGGACTGGTGTTCTTGTGTTGGTGGATAAAGCAGACTGCTCCATGTTTGGTGTTTCTGTGCCGCTGTCACGTCTGTTCCCTGATCTCTGCGTCACAGACCGATTTGGAAAATCAGGAAGCAACGTTACTACGCTATAATCGATTATCTTCCATCACTGCATCGATACCGAATCGTCCACGTCCGCATCGCAATGCATCGTAGAAACGATTATTTTCAACACCCCTACAAGTGCGCCCTGCCAATTTGTTTCTATGTGTCTGCCAGCACAAGAAAGGCTCTTGAGGCCTAGTACCAGTTGGTTATTCTAGCCAATTTGCTGCCCTAGGCGAGTAATGTAAATGTATTCTGTAATGTATGAACATGTTTTAATTGGGGGGTGGACGTCACATCCTCTCGGGCAGTGGTTCTCAAACTTTTTTCAATAATGTACCCCCTTTGAAAAAAATATTCCGCCAAGTACCCCCTGATCAGCGCAAACACAATTTGTTAGGGACAAAATGCCTATATAAAGAGGTACAGTACAGCGCTGCACCATCAGTGTCTGATTTATTAAAACAACAACATTGTAACTGAGAAAAAACGTAAGCTACATTTCAAATGTTTACAATCCATCACTATATTCATGGCAAACCAATTTTAACATCATGCAATAACACTAAGACAACATTAGTTGCATTGAACTGATCTTTTTAATAAGTTGTACTTACAATGTAGTGAAACATGGGCCCTTTGCTTCACTGAGGATCTTTGTCATTCTCTGTGACAGCGAGGCAAACTGCAGTTATTATACTTCGCGTTTTGAAAAATGTGTAACTCTGTTCATATAATACCCACACTGCTCTAACTTCGATACTTTTCCTAAAATTGGTATATTTATTTATTTTCGGGCGTGGGGAATGAAGAGAAACAAATATATGAGCATTTTATGAGCATGGGATTTTTACCCCTCATATAAACATATGCATAATGCTGCGCTATACTTTGCGGCCACACGCCGTTGCCAAGCAACGCTTATTGTTTAGGTTATTCGATAAGCAGGCAGTCATATCATTAGCTATAACTAGCTAGATCTGATAGATTTGGACAAAAACGCGAGTGAAGTATAACCGGACGCGAGAGAGAGATCAGAGATCAGAGATCAGATCAGCTGCTGCTGACGGAGAACACGCAGCTCTGCATGATCACAGCTCCGCCGCTGTGACGGACCGGTGAGCGGACCAAAATACACTAAGAGTTAGACCTAACACTGGTAAATCTGGTAAATCTACTCTTGAACTAGCTAAACTAGTTATAAATATATGTATTCTTTACTGTCGGGTCACTTATATTACAGGTTCAGCGAGTTGCACGAGACTGATGGGCTGTCAGGAGAGGGAGAGGAAAAGAGATCGCCCTGTTTATTTTTCCCATTTTATTATCCAGAGTTACTGTAAACCTTTGAATAAAGTAGTTCATCTACTATTAGAAGTTTGTTTAAATGCATTAATTATGTTTTTTTATTAACATAAAATAAATCTCACGTACCCCCTGCAGTACTCAAACATACCCCTAGGGGTCCGCGTACCCCCATTTGAGAACCACTGCTCTCGGGCAGTGTTTCTCAAACGTTTTCATACCAAGGACCACTTAACCAATAAAAAAACACTCGCGGACCACCTAACTCCACAAATATCAAAAACCACATCGTTTTTCTAGAACAGATTACAAATCGCCTGAAAATGGTACAAACAAGTGGCAACATGTGTGATGAAGGTGTTGCGCTGGGCTATATCATGCAATCGAAAGTGAAACTTAACCTTGCTCCATTGCGGAGATATTCCCGCGAGAGTGCGGAAAACTCAAATTGATTAATTAATTTCAAATGTGAAGTGTTACCAATATACTCACGGACCACTAGGGGGCGCTCACGGACCACCAGTGGTCCACAGACCACACTTTGAGAAGCACTGCTCTAGGGGGTCCGGGGGTATGCCCCCCCGGGAAGATTTTTTTGAACATTTGAAAGTAAAATGCTTCAATCTGGTGCACTTTGAGCACACAATTACTAGAGACCTGATCTAGGAGGTACAACTCTAAAACACCCATATGAAAAAGACAAAGACAAATACTACAAATCCACATAACAAACAATCAAAAACGAAAAAGGGTCGCCACTTATTATATTAATAAAAAAATAAAAAGTAGCCGTCGCTATTTGTATATAGGGGAAACACTGGGATTATGATATGTTGCTGTCTGAACTGAGCTACCGTCTCAGAGATGAAAGTGTTAACGTGCAGCTCAGGTCTTGTGTACAACTCGTTTTTACATATGGGACACTGGCACCTGTCACTTGTATCCCAGTGGTCAGTGATGCATTCTTTACAGAAGTTGTGTCCACATGGTATAGCGACTGGATCAGTGAATACATCCAGACAGATGGAGCAGAGGAACTGATGTTTTGTCGATTTTTTTTAATAATAGCAGGAAAGCACAATTGAATCAAAACTCCTACCACAGAGATTCAGTTTCAAGTTGGGGAAGTTTTGGCGCAGTGGTTAGAGCGTTGGTCATCAGATCAAGGGGGGAACTCCAGTTTGAATCCCGCCTCGGCCGCCACTGCGTCAGGCCGTTGTGTCCTTGGGCAAGACACTCCTGTGGGTAATGTCTGCAGTAATGACTCTTACATGTCTAATATGTGTAATGTGTAATTGTAAAGCGCTTTGAGTACCTGGAAAAGCGCTCTAATAAAAAAATATAATGCATTATTATTATTATTATTATTTACTAAAGTACTAAGAGTTGATACAAAGAGACTGTTTAAAGTGTCATATATATGGTTTTGTTGATAGAGAAAAACAAGTGGTGCAGCTTTCATCTGAGTAGAGCTGTTATGTTTTAATCCTTCTTGTTGACAGTGTAAATATAATCAGATGTACTCACCAGTGTTTGACAGAGACTCTGCTGTGTTGTTGAGAAAGATCTGATGAACTCAGTTTGTATTTTCTTTAGACAGAAAAGGAGACTAGTCTCGACTGCAGTGTGGCTGCCTCTCTGACTAACTTAACTTTCGTTTCCTGTGGCGTGCCGCGTGTAAGCTCTCCTCTTTCCACTGTAGCTCCTCCTCTCACTGCAGCTGGTGTTTCCCTCCCTCTGATCTGCATGGGCATTGAGAAATATCAGGTTTTCTCTGATAGTTAGGGAGCAAAGCTGGTGCTTTACAGATGTGTCAAGCTGTTTCTAATCTTTATTATGATGAACGTTTTCAGTTACATTTAATGGAAACACATGTCAGTAAAATGTCATGGATGATATAATCTACATAGTTAAAGACTTATTTCCATTGTAGAACTTGAACTTGAACTATACTGGTTTCCCGTCTCCCCCCGCATCAACTACAAAAGACTGGTCCTTACTTACAAAGCCCTCCACCATCTGCCCCCCCCCCTACCTCACTGACCTCCTCACCCCCTGTGAAGTAAAAACTTCTTTGCAGCAATGTTGAGCGCATCATCAAATGAGGGAAACTGGATTCACCTGTCAATACACTGATATTTATTGAGAGACAGACAATTACATACGGCCGGGAGATCATCCTAGTTTCACACTGTCCTTGTGCTCCACCAAGGTAATCTCTGCCCCAAAAGACACAAAACATCTAACCAACACGAGGAGATACCTAATTACCTAATACCTAATTAGTAGCAGATGTGAGACAATAGTCTACTTGTCTCAAAGAGATCCAGACAAGCCTCAACCTACACAGGGGTCTTTGACTGACTACAAGCAGATGTTTGCAGTATCACAGATTCTATAAAACAATAAGAAACTCTATAAACAGATCAGATGAAAATATTCTCTTACACCTAGGGATGGGTATCGTTTGAAATTTATCGATTCCGATTTCGATTCCGGTTCTGCTTATCGATTCCGGTTCTTATCGATTCCCCGTTTCGATTCCAAAATTGTAAAATAAAGAGGTCAAACGTTTAGATAACAAAAATATATTTATTCTTAAAAGCTTTAACTGAAATTGTTACTAAAAAATATACATGCAATACAAATGTATTGCACAATAGCTGTGCTTTATTTTAACTGAGCTATGCCTGTGGCAAGCTATTAACAGGCATTACACTTTGCCTTTTCTTTTTCTTTTTTAGTGTAGTGGAGCCTCACTTCAGAGTGTTTACCGCGACCTATCTTTGGTGTTATGAAGTGACTGAGCTCGTGAAATGTCTACGGGAGGGCGGGGAGCATCGCTGCGGGGCAACTGTGGACCTCTGTCGCCTGTCAGCGCAATTTATATGATGCCGTTTAAAAAAATGAAGGGCGGTGCCGGCCGTCAGCGTACCGAGCCGGCCGTCAACGGCCCGCTGACGACCGGCCGTTCTGTGATTCTCCAGGTCCGCCCTGTATTCCACCGGGTCACCGCAGCACCGCGGTGCAGACGGACCCGCTGGAATACAGGGTCTACCGCGATTAGGAACCGTTAAGCAGAACCGAAATTGTGTATTTTGTATGGGTACCCGGTACCCGGCATTTTCTTATCGGTTCTCATCTGGAACCGAGTTTCGGTTCCCAACCCTACTTACACCCCCCACCAACCCCAACGGTCCCTCAGATCGACCTCAGCCGGTCTCCTATCATCCCTAAACCCAAACTCTGCAGCTTCGGGGACATGTTTTATTAGTAATGTAGACAACGTAACTTCATCAAATGTACAACAAGTACAATATGTATCTACTCTAAAACAGAAATCTATACACAATAAAATAAACTAAAGGCTTTTAGACATTGAGTATGTAACATTAGTGGTCATGATAACAAGGAAGAAGAGTGTTTTCTCTCAGGCAGCATCCCTCATGGATCATTATGGCATTTTGTTGCCTGAATTAAAGCAATCATATTATCCTGTTCTCACTTTTTCCTCGTGAGATATTGGGTCTCGATTGATGAGGTTGTTGCCTAATGCTGAAACATAACGTAATGTTAAGTGTCCTCAATGCTCTGTATACAAAAAAGAGAAAAGTGATCTCCCAGTGATGGAACCTCTTAAATCAAGGTTACTTTACATTTTAAAGGAGCAGTTCAAGCCATGAACAAAATGAAAATCTTGCTGTTTTACAGGAAGTTGTTAAATCCATTTCTTAGTTTTTAATTTGTATTTCTTTGTGTCTGTCGCAGGAAGGAGAAAGCAGCAGGTCGCCACAGAGAGGGCGGGCATGGCAAAGGTGAGCACAAACAGTCCTTATCGGCTTCCTTTTATCTCCTGTCAATCATTTACAGTGTGCTTCATAGTAAGAGGAAAATGATTAAGTTGCAAAATATATACAAATATTTCTTAGTTTCTCAAATATATAAAACATTTTACCTGAGGAAATCTCTGTGCAAACATCTCTGTATCTTATTTACCATATTGTTGTTGTTGTTGTTGTTTTTCTCTTTCCCTTTGAAACCCATAAATTCAAGAATTCCATTAAAATACAATCCATAATTCAGATTATGTGACAACATTAATTATTATTATTATTATTATTATTGTTATTAGTAGTAGTGTTATTAGTATTAGTATGATAAAAGTGATTCTTAATCAAATATTATTTATATTATTATTTTATTTTAATACACATATTATTTAATTATTATTCTAATAATAATAATATTTTAGTAGAATTGGAAAGCACTATTTTTAGGTTTTATTTTAAAAGCTTTACTTCCTGTATTAGTCTATATTGTGTTGAATTGTTGAAGGAGCCTTGGCTCTAAGGCAGGGGCGTCAAACTCAAATACACAGTGGGCCAAGATAAAAAAACTAGTAGAACTTATTGAAATGAACTTATTGCACATATTAAACCTGGAACTAACAAAGCTTAAACTATTGCCTATAAAAACAACATTAAATAATCAGTTGCATTCATTTCTTATGGCTCTATCTGCAGCTTTTCTGGAGTCATTTCTTATGATTACATTTTCCCACAGGCCAACAACAGCTTCAACAAAACTATTTCCCTCAAAGAGAAAACCAAACATGCCCTGTTGTCTCAAGAAACAAAGTGCACAAGGAAACATCCATTGAACTCAGTGTGCTGCTCTGTGATGCTAGTTCAAGCAGATACTTGGCATCTCATCTTGGGTGCAGGTTCATCAATGTTTGGGCTCAGGCTCTGAGCTGAGGAGACCCTCAGGAGGGAGTGAAGGTGTGCGTGCAATATACCGGCGGGCCAGATCTAAAAGTAATTAGAAATTATCCTGCGGGCCGAAATTAAATCCACCAAGGGCCTGATTTGGCCCCCGGGCCTTGAGTTTGACACATGTGCTCTAAGGTTTCCCTTGCCAAAGCTGTGCTGTATCGAGTGTGAATTTCACAATAAGCGTTTGCATCTTGAAAAGTACGAGTGGCTCACAGATCAGATCTGATTATTGATCACTCAGAAACAGTTTGACTTCCTGTTGCTGTTTGTCCCGCAGCTCCCCGACTTGAAGGACGCTGAGGCGGTGCAGAAGTTCTTCCTGGAGGAGATCCAGCTGGGGGAGGAGCTGCTGGCTCAGGGTAACACACACACACACACACACACACACACACACACACACACACACACACACACACACACACACACACACACACACACACACACACACACACACACACACACACACACACACACACACACACACACACACACACACACACACACACACACACACACACACACACACACACACACACACACACACACACACACACACACACACACACACACACACACACACACACACACACACACACACACACACACACACACACACACACACACACACACACACACACACACACACACACACACACACACACACACACACACACACACCAGAGATCCCGTTAGAATATTTTTTCGCCGGTCAAAATGTCCGTTAAAGTTTAAATCTTCCGGACAAAATGAGAAAAGAGCCGGTCAAAGGTCTTCTTTGTTATTTATTGAGCTTTAAAACAAATTGATATGATTCGATATTAAACAAACTAATTATAGCAGATTAACTACATTATTCAAAAGTGTACAGTAACTTATAAGAACACGGGAATAATAAACGGAGCGCTCTCCCTCTCCTGACAGCCCGTCAGTATCATGCAGCTCGCGGATCAGTAATGAGTGACCCGACAGCAAACTAAACTTATCTTTAACTAGTTACGGTAGTTTGAGAGGTCATTAAAATAGCTACGTGTGATATTCTAACCTGAAGTGTGTGTTTTGTTCCGCTCACCGCTGATCATGCAGAGCTGCGTGTCGACTCGTCAGCAGCAGCTGATCTCTCTCTCCCGTCAGATTAGACTTCACTCGCGTTTATGTCCATATCGATCAGATCCAGCTAGTTCTAGCTAATGATATGACTACCTGCTTATTAAAAGACACCTAAACAATAAGCGTCGCTATGCAACCGGGTGAGGCCGCAAAGTATAGCGCAGCATTATGCATTTGTTTACATGCCCACCGGAACCCCGAGGCATTACCAACAGATCAACGCACAATCAACCCACACAGGACATCTCATTCTCCACATTAAGTGTTAGACATTAGAATTGACTATTCATGACTGTCACATAAGTTGCGCAACTGATGCGGTATTGTGCTAAGGGAACATTATTTTGACCGGAGAGATTTAGATTTGCCGGTCTTCAGCATATTTTACCGGGCATAGTCCGGTAATTACCGGCTAAGGGGAACTCTGACACACACACACACAATGTTTCAATCACTTCAGGGGACATTACATTGACTTATATGCATTTCCTGGAGACCTATCCTAACCTTAACCATAACCAACACATGCCTAACCCTAACCCTTACCCTAACCAAGTCTTCACCCTAAATGATTATCCCCATAAGGGAGGCGAGTCCCCACACCTGACTGTGTAAACAGATATAGGTCCCCACAAGGATAGTAATGCTAGGTCACACCTCCACACACACACACACACACACACATACCCCTAAACACACACACACACACACACACACACACACACACACACGCGCACCTCCACGCACCTACACACAGCTATTTGCTGGCGCTCCAGCACATCGTACATGAAAGGCTAAGGGGCGGGACATCTCTAAGCGTTTGACCAATCACAGCAGAGCCGGCCAGCTAACCAACCAGAGCAGACTGGGCTCTGGTTTCAGACAGAGGGTGAAAAGAGGTTCTGCAGCACAGGCAGAATGAGAAAAATAAAGAGCTTTTTGAACATTGAAGCATGGAGACATGTCACAGTAGAGACACTACATACTGATATGAACCTGAAAATGAGCATGATAGGGCCCCTTTAATAACAATGTTGAGATACTTGTACTTGAGGTAGTTGTACTTAAGTAATACTTTAGTATGTCTAGTTTTGTTTGACAAAGTGTTACTCTTTAAATCACAAAAACACATTAACTTACATCATATGATGCAGTACTGTACTACCAAGTAATGGCTCCATAATGACAAACTACAACTTTGGAAAACATAATGCTGATAATACTTATTTACTTGTACTTAATTAACATTTTGAATGCATGACTACTTTTAGGCTGGCTTATTAAGTGAAGTGTGTGAGTACTTCCCTCACCTCTGTCTCCTCTCCACAGGAGACTATGAGAAAGGCGTGGACCACCTGACCAACGCCATCGCAGTGTGTGGGCAGCCCCAGCAGCTGCTGCAGGTGTTGCAGCAGACTCTGCCTCCACCCGTCTTCCAGATGCTGCTCACCAAACTGCCCAGCATCAGCCAGGTAGCACAACTCTTACAAATCAAAGTCAAGCTGCTGCTGTTGCACCAGGTATCACATGTTGCTGCTGGGATAAGGTGCTTTGTCCAGGCAAGAATTTTAGCTGTGCAGTTTATTTTCTTAGGTTTCATCAATTCAAAGAAAGAGGAATAATGTTCTTACATCTTCTCTTGCCTTGGTAAAAAAAAACATTCTATTTCTCCACCTGTCTACCATTAAACACCAAATCCCCCGTTTCCACCTTCAATCGAAAACATAAACAAATACTCTAAATTAATTAATTAAAATGACACTAAATACAAATTAAATGTGATATTATGTTTAACTATTAAATACTACACAAATATTTAAATAACACAAGGAAAAATTAAAAAAGCCAATATGGAGAACAGGAGAGAGAAACTCCCTATGGAGGACACTTTGGGATTTAAGCCTCACAAGACCATTTACATGCACTAAAACCTATAGAACACACTACAGGAAAGGGAAAACCCCTAAAAGCATACTTCCACCACTAATTCAACTTCAGAAATCTGTATAAAATATAAAACAAAAACACTTCCCTGACTCTCCATCTTCATCCTGATTGGTTACTTCCTCTCTGTTAACGCTTGTTGTTTCCTGTCCTTCAGCGTATCGTGAGTGCACAGAGTCTGAGCGAGGACGATATAGAATGAGAGGATCGAAAGGAAACAACCCTTCCTCCTCTTCTTCCTCTTCCTCTTCCTCATGCGGAGCCGCCAACGCCTCGGCCTCCATCACTCCGGCCGACGTCCATCACTTCCCATCGACGTGTCCTCTAGGGAAATAGTTTTTTATTCCAGCTGTAACCATGACAGTAGCGTCTGTTTGTTTTTTTACTTAAATTACCCGTTTTGGGGTATGAAGAGTTTCCTTATCATAACTGCCAGAGAATTCAAAGCGCCCGCTCCACCATGGTTGATGATAAACTGGACTGGGTGGTGGTGTCGCTCACATCATGTTTCAGGTTTACACTGATTACTGCTATGAGAATATCAGTGGTAGAACGTTACAGAAACCTTCTCTCTGCTCCACAAAGTATTTATTGTTTTTGTTATCAGTCGTCTTTCTGTTCAGTCTCCACTTGGAAACACTTAAAAAAAATAAAGTAACAAAATGTTTTGTTCATTTTAAAGAGAGGACGACCCTCTTTAGGAAAATACAATAAAAAATGGTAACAAACAATGAAGTTGTTTTGTGAGTTTGTTTATTTTGTTTATGTCAATGCGGGAAAGGGAAGCAACACAAAGCCAGCTGGACCAGATACAAACCACTGTGTTTTTAATTAATACAAAAAACGTTCCCTTGAATGAAAAATACATCAACACATGAAATTAGACGAGTGATGAGTTGACTGACAGGCAAGATGATCAGAGGTGCACAGTTTTTGCTGTGAAAACAACCAGGACTGAAGTATGGGTAGAGTTTCTCAGTGAAGGAGCAGCCAGTAAAGGAGTAGATAAGAGCTGCAGCATCTACGTCATAAAAGGAGACCAGACTAGTGATGGCAGTGTGAGACTGAAGCTTCGATACGTGCTTCAAACCCCTGGACTACAATTCCATAGAAGCAGTGCTTCGAAGCTTGCTTCAAACAGGGTTCGTACGGGTGCTTGAAATCCTTGAAAATGCTTGAAATTTGACCTGGTGTTTTCAAGGTTGGGAAAGTGCTTGAATTTTGGGAATGGTGCTTGAAATTGAGATAAACTGCTTGAAAATGTAAATGCTTTACTTTTACAATAAATTGCTGTCTGACTGAATAGTTCGCTTTTTAGATTAAAAGAAAATAATTGCTTTGCTTTTACATAAAACATCTCCGCTGCGGCCTTCCCGCGATACGCGCGCGACCTGCAAGTGTTTGTGTTACGTGTGACCTGGGCATTCTGATCAGAGTAATAGATGACTGTGCCAGGAGGTTGCAGTTTCAACGAGCGTTGGCTAGCAGAAGACAAATACAAGCCATGGCTAAGACGAGGGTCAAGCCCACGAGTAGCCTCCTGCAAAGTTTGCAAAAATAACGATGCGAGAGTCTGCGCTGACGAGCCACATGAAAGGTACGCCGTAGTAGAGCATTTTAGATTAGGCTAACGTTGCATGTTATGTTTGTTGAAGCTAACGTTAGCGAGCTGATTAGCGAACTTGATTGACGGATAATATTAATTGCAGAGGACAATCATTTCAGATGAGCGTACCTATGTTATGTGCGTTACAGTCGCCATCCTGTGGTGTTCAGAGGATGAAGCACTCACGGCATTTCGTGTTATAGTCACGAAATATAATCTATTGATTCGACACAGAGCGATTTTGAAAGCAATGTATTTCTACTGGTAGTATGTTTCGTGCCTAAACCAAATGTGACTTGCTCTCTCGAAATCAGTTACATTGACCCGAAGACACATTTTCGTTTGTATTACTGGTCTGGGGGAAGCTCGCGAGTGTGTGTGTGTATTTTTGCGTTTGTTTCCCGGGGAAACACTTACAAGAAACACCGGCTGTTGTTATGCCTGCTGTGACGTTAAGTTACTCCGTTCTCCGCTTGTAATTATGCCGAAGCTTCAAAGTTGTATTTATCATCTGAATTTGCCGAAACAAGTTTAATATTCTGAAAGCCAAGACTTTGTTTATTTGAAAACAGATGAAAACAAACTGTCTTTATATAAAATTGAAGTATTATACAAGTAAAACTACATTTCGCTTTAATCCCATGTAATTGTAGAATGAACACAGTCTTCCTTTGAAGAAGTATAAATCAGGTGTCTTGAGTGGTCAAAATTACCTACAAATCATTGTACACATTTGTAAATATTATTTTCCACTTGTTACCATTGTGAGTCTATTTGTATGCAGCTCTGCGTGATTTTGTGGCTACAATTCAGACTAATACGCTACCAGAGGTGGAATAAGTACTCAGATATTGTACTTGAGTAAAAGTATAAGTACTCAGATCTTGTAGTGAAATTATAAGTACTCAGATCGTGTACTTAGTAAAAGTAGAAGTACCAGAGTGTAGGAATACTCTGTCACAGTAAAAGTCCTGTATTCAAAATGTTCCTCAAGTGAAAGTAGAAAAGTATTCTCATCCAAATATAGTTAAAGTAGCGACAGTAAAAGTAGTCGTTGTGCAGATTGGTCCATTTCAGAATAATATATATGATATGTTTTATAATGATTGATCATTAAAGTGTTCTCAAAGCTGGTGAAGGTGCAGCTAGTTTGAATGACTTTGTATACTGCAGGGTAGCTTGTGGATTTACTCCAGGTGGAACTAAAGATTTAACACTTAGATTTCACATCATTCATCCTGATCTGTAAAGTAACTAAAGGTATTAAATACATGTAGTGGAGTAGAAGTACACCATGTACCTCTGAACTGTAGAGGAGTAGAAGTACACCATGTACCTCTGAACTGTAGAGGAGTAGAAGTACACCATGTGCCGCTGAACTGTAGTGGAGTAGAAGTACACCATGTACCTCTGAACTGTAGTGGAGTAGAAGTACACCATGTACCTCTGAACTGTAGTGGAGTAGAAGTACACCATGTACCTCTGAACTGTAGAGGAGTAGAAGTACACCATGTACCTCTGAACTGTAGTGGATTAGAAGTACACCATGTACCTCTGAACTGTAGTGGAGTAGAAGTACACCATGTACCTCTGAACTGTAGTGGAGTAGAAGTACACCATGTACCTCTGAACTGTAGAGGAGTAGAAGTACACCATGTACCTCTGAACTGTAGAGGAGTAGAAGTACACCATGTACCTCTGAACTGTAGTGGAGTAGAAGTACACCATGTGCCGCTGAACTGTAGAGGAGTAGAAGTACACCATGTACCTCTGAACTGTAGAGGAGTAGAAGTACACCATGTACCTCTGAACTGTAGTGGATTAGAAGTACACCATGTACCTCTGAACTGTAGTGGAGTAGAAGTACACCATGTACCTCTGAACTGTAGTGGAGTAGAAGTACACCATGTACCTCTGAACTGTAGAGGAGTAGAAGTACACCATGTACCTCTGAACTGTAGAGGAGTAGAAGTACACCATGTACCTCTGAACTGTAGTGGAGTAGAAGTACACCATGTGCCGCTGAACTGTAGAGGAGTAGAAGTACACCATGTACCTCTGAACTGTAGAGGAGTAGAAGTACACCATGTGCCGCTGAACTGTAGTGGAGTAGAAGTACACCATGTACCTCTGAACTGTAGAGGAGTAGAAGTACACCATACCTCTGAACTGTAGTGGAGTAGAAGTACACCATGTACCTCTGAACTGTAGTGGAGTAGAAGTACACCATGTACCTCTGAACTGTAGTGGAGTAGAAGTACACCATGTACCTCTGAACTGTAGTGGAGTAGAAGTACACCATGTACCTCTGAACTGTAGAGGAGTAGAAGTACACCATGTACCTCTGAACTGTAGTGGAGTAGAAGTACACCATGTACCTCTGAACTGTAGTGGAGTAGAAGTACACCATGTACCTCTGACTTGTGTTTACTGCCAACCTAAAAGTACCTCAAAAATAGTAATCAATAATGTATTGAAAAGTTATTTGGCTGATTGTTTTATATTGGCTCAGACAGGTTATATGGGACATACAGATGGGTCACTCATTTTGAAATATTAAACTTAGTTTTCTTTTCTTTAATTTTTCATCCTCGTGTAGAAGGCTATCACGAAACACACATTTGGTTGTTTATAGCATAAAGAACATCTGATTTAATGTGAGGTAGGGAAATAATCATTTGAGTATGTGTATATAAATATGTAATTTACAACAGCTGTAAGATGCTTGAAAAGCTGGAAAATGCACCTTGAAAATGCTTGAAAAGGCTTCCGGTCCGACACAGAGATGGAAGCATAGAGCAACACGCTCCCGACCCAAAATATCTAAAAACACTGTCCGAACAACGCAATCCAACTCTCTGAGAGCTTTTAAATCAACGGGGAAATATCGGACTAACGAAAAATGTCCAGAAAGGGAAAGAAAATCAATACCCAAAGTAAAAAGCACGACGAGGAAGAAATCGATCAGCTGTCTCAAGCAAGCAACAGCTTGGATGATGACAAGCAGCCAGATGACGCAGATCACAGCGGGGAGGCTAATATGAGTTTAATTCTAAAAGAGCTGCGAGACTTTAGAAAAGACTCCTGCCAACAACTCAATGGAATAAAGGAAGACATCAATAAAATTAACAAAAGAATGGAGGAAGCAGAGGAACGAATTGACGCAGCGGAGACCAGGATCCAGTCATGGGAAGAGGTGGTGACAGGCCTAGTGAAGCTACAGGTACAGACCGAGGCTAAACTGACGGACCTGGAGGGACGAACACGGCGCGAGAACATAAGGATCTACGGAGTAGAGGAAGGTGCAGAAGCCATGTCGACATCTGTGATCGCTTTTGTGGAAGAGCTACTAGTTAAAGGCCTGGAACTGACCCCCTCTACGCTACAGATCGAGAGGGCGCACCGTGCGCTCGGCCCCAAACCTCCGGCAGAGGCCTCACCGAGATCACTGGTGGTGAAATTCTCAAATTTTAAAATGAAAGAAGACGTAATCAAAAAAGCCTGGCAGAAAAAGGGTTTTTATTTCAAAGAAAAAAAGGTCAACGTGGACCACGATTACGCACCTGAATTGCAGAGAAGGAGAAGGCAGTATGCGGAAGCCAAATCGGCACTTAAGGAAAGAAACATAAGATTCCAGAGCCCATTCCCGGCCAGATTAAAAGTGTTCTATGAGGACAATCCAGTGGTCTACAACTCGGCTGAGGAGGCAACAGCAGACATGGTGAAGAGAGGGATACCAGTGACTGTCCTGCAGAACCCAAGCTCGTTAATGGACCAGATTAACCGGCTGACCTGGGAACCCAGCAGAAAGCGAGGAGATCAACTGCACCCGAGCTCCAAGTTACACTTCAAGGAACGGCTTCGAAGCTTTCGACATCGGGATACCTGATAAGTAGCACTGAGACTATTTTCTTTTTTCTTCCTTCCTCCTTGCCTTTACTATTATTATTTTCCTCTCTACCCAAAGGTTGAGATCAAACTGAATAGAACGCTTATACCACGGGCACATGTGGGCACATTTTGGGTCGGTTTGCTACCCTCTGTATTTTATGGACCTATGTATCAGCTTAAGGGCTGAAGAGGGCCCCCTTCCATCACTAAGAGGAAGAGACTTTCCCTCCACATTCCAACACTCCAAGGCACAATATGTGGCCTTAAATCTGGAAGTCAATGTCATTTATGTTTGTGGATATTATTCTGTTACATTTTTTTTGGTTATAGTTTTGTATTTTATTAATGTTATATATACAACAGGGGATGTTGGAAATGATTTAAATGTAGGAACTCATGGATTTAAAATAAAGGCAAATAATCAGCATGCAGAGTAAAGGGTCAATTAAAGTAATTACATACAATGTGAACGGTCTGGGAAACCCAATTAAAAGGAATAAAGTCATGTCAAAATTAAAAAGAGATGGAGTTGAAATAGCCCTCCTTCAGGAGACTCATCTAACAGAACAGGAACACCAAAAACTTAAAAAGTGGAACTTCAGTTCATATTCATCCTCATACAGAAAGGGATCCAGGAGGGGCGTAACAATCTTAATCTCCAGTAAATTAAACTTTGAATGCACATGTGAAAAAAAGGACAAAGATGGGAGATATGTACTGATTCGGGGAAATTTGGAGGGTACTTTAGTTACCCTCCTGAATGTATATGCCCCACCGGGATCTGAATGGTCATTTTACAAACACATTTTTGAAATAATAACATTGGAGGCCCAAGGAATTCTAATTTGTGGGGAGATTTCAATGTTAGACTTAACCCAACTTTAGATACATCAAAACCCCTTCCCTCAGGAGGGAAAAAAATCACCAAGAACATTACATTGATCTTGGGAGACCTAGGGCTCTCAGATATATGGCGAGACCTAAATCCGTCTACGAAAGATTTTACCTTTTACTCACACCCACACTCAGTATATTCAAGGCTCGATTATCTGTTTATGTATCAGAAAGATTTTTACAGGGTCCAAAATTGCAGTATAGGGACCATGGACTTATCAGACCATGCCCCGGTCTCCATGGCACTAAATCTAGGACTAGAAAGGAAAAGCACAATCTGGAGATTGAACACAGGAATTCTTAACCAAATTAGGCCTCAAATCAGGACCGATATAAAAGATTATCTGAACGACAATGACAATGGAGAAGTGTCCCCAATAATCTTGTGGGATGCATGTAAAGCTGTCCTAAGAGGAAAAATAATTGGCTATTCCTCAAACATAAATAAGCAAAGAAAAGAGAAAACAAATCAGCTTCAAACAGAACTAAAACATCTAGAAAATATACATAAGAAAACCCTAAATACAAAAACTAAAATGGAAATAGATAAAAAAAAGAACGAACTCCATGAAATCCTCTCTAACGACATTAAAAATAAAATGATCTTTCTAAAACAAAGTTACTATGAGGTAGGAGGTAAATCAGCAAAACTATTGGCTTACAAACTAAAAAAACAACAGGTAGAAAACACAATTTACAAAATAAAAGACCCTGAAACAAGTATTATACATAGTAATCTAAAAGACATACAACAAACGTTTGTCTGTTTCTATAAAAACCTATACACACAGCCTAAAATAGATAAAACCAACATCAGGAGTTTCCTTGACTTGATCACTTTTCCTAAAGTGAGGGATGAGCAAAATCACAATTTAATTAGAGAAATTACGGGAAAAGAAATCGAAAAGGCAATCGCTGATTTAAAACCCAATAAAGCCCCAGGCCCAGATGGTTTCCCTTCTGAATGGTACAGGGAAATGATGGATCTACTGATCCCAACAATGAGGGATGCTTTTAACCACGTGCTTCAGACAGGTATAGCTCCCCCCTCATGGGGCGAAGCAGTAATCTCCCTGATACCAAAGGAAGGGAAAGACAAATGTGACTGTGGAAGTTATCGTCCAATAAGTGTGCTAAATCAAGACTATAAGATCTTTACCCACATTTTGGCAAAAAGACTCGAAGAAATCCTCCCTCGGATAATAAATCTAGATCAGACAGGATTTATCAAACAACGGCAAACTCAAGATAATATCCGCAGAACTCTACATATAGTTGAACATATATCCAAAAACAAACTCCAGGCAGTACTTTTGAGCCTTGATGCAGAAAAAGCCTTCGATCGAGTTAATTGGAAATTCCTATACCAAGTTCTTGAAAAGTTTGGCTTTCACAAGACATTTATTAATACTGTTCAAGCATTGTACGACAACCCTTATGCAAGAATAAAAATAAATGGAGCCATATCAAATTCTTTCAACCTTGAGAGAGGGACACGACAGGGATGTCCAATTAGCCCTCTGTTATTCGCAATTTATATCGAAGCTCTGAGTTTGGGGGTTACTCAAAATAACAATATTACCGGCATAAAAGTATATGGCCAGGAACATAAATTATCATTATTTGCTGATGATATATTAATATACCTGTCAAACCCAGATGAATCATTCTTGAGTTTACTGACCTTTTTGGATACTTATAGTTCTGTCTCAGGGTACAAACTCAATATAACAAAAACCCAAATACTGAGCTTTAATTACAAGCCAAGCCAACATATAAACTCGACCATTGTTCTTAATTGGGAACTGGACCACTTAAAATATCTGGGAGTAAACATCTCTAAAGATTCAGAGGACTTGTATACACTAAATTTCAACCCTCTAAATCAGAAAATAAAAGAAGACATAAATAGATGGAACTTGATCCCAGTGCTGAGCTTTGAATCTCGAATAGAATCAGTGAAAATGAACATCCTACCTAGACTTTTATACCTTTTCCAGAATCTACCAATTGAAATCACAGACAAGCAGTTTAACGAATGGGATAAAACCATATCAAGGTACATTTGGCAAGGGAAGAAACCAAGGATTAGATTCTGTACTCTTCAACTAGCAAAAAACAAGGGAGGAGTAGCGCTCCCCTGCTTGAAGGACTACTATATATCAGCCCAATTAAGAAGCTTGTTCTGCTGGTGCAAGCCAGACTACAGAGCTAGATGGAAAGAAATTGAGAATAATGTATCAGGAGAAGTACCAATCGAGGCAAGGTTAGGGGATAAAAAACATATTAAAAACTTACTGGAAAAAGATAACCGCTGGATCAACCTCTCTTTAAAACTATGGCTGAGGGCCATCACCAGGAGTGACTTGCTGGAGGAAATGAAGATATTAAGATGGTGCTCACATGATCTTGATTTCACCCCAAGCAAGCTAGATACAACATTTAAAGGCTGGGCCAAACATGGCCTTACTTCATATTGCACATTTTTCAGCAAAGGAACTATGTTTGATTTTCAAACATTAAAAAAACGATATGGGTTGAATAACGGTGATTTTTTTAGATTTCTACAGGTACGCCATTACTTAAATAGTTCCCTGTCAGACAGCCAGAAGGCCCTTGAAAACCCTTTATTAATAGTTTTCACCAGTGCATACACATCAGACACAGGGATGAAAGTAATCTCCAAACTTTACCAAGCTCTTCAAGATATTAAAAAGGAAAATACTTTCTATATAAAACACAAATGGGAAAACGAAACAAAAAAAACCATCCCTGACGAAGTTTGGACAAGCTACTGTACTTTTCAATGGAAGATCTCTAGCTCAGGCACCTACAGAATGTTTAGTTGGAAGATGCTGAGCAGGTATTTTTTCAGCCCTGCCCAGTCATCACATCAGCTAGGGCCCCCCAGATGCTGGAGGAAATGTGGTTCTCAGTTAGCACATCACTACCATTTGTTTTGGACTTGCCCTTTAATAGTAACTTTTTGGCAAAAGATCCATGTAGAAATTGAAATAATACTACAGGAAAAAATCCCATTAAACTGGGATGAATTTCTATTTGGGCTCGTACATTCAATCCCCTCAAACTTAAAAACAAAACAATTATTTGGAATTCTTACTGTTGCAGCAAAAAAAGCAATAACTAGAAAATGGCTCAAAGCAGACATCCCCTCTCTTGACAACTGGTATGACAAAATCCATGAAATCTATATCATGGAAAGAATCACATTCTCAATGAGGCTACAGGAAAACACATTTGAGGAAATATGGAAAAAGTGGAGAATTTACATATCCCAAAGACGACCATCCCTTGTTTGACTGTTCCTATACACCGATTGAATGTATATAGATGTGTATGTATGGCCACATGTATGTGTGTGTGTATTGTATGCATATATGCATGTTGATATGAATGCATATGTACATGTGTAGACATTTGCTATTTCAAACAACCCCTGTGTACTTTTTCGTTTTTATTTTATTTTGACTAATTTTGTTTGCTATTTCATTTGTCACTTTTGGGTCTCTAAAAACATATGATTTGAAAAACTGTACTTGTATTATAAAATAATGTGACCCCAAATAAATAAAGAATTAAAAAAAAAAAAAAGAAAATGCTTGAAAAGTGCTTGAATTTGACTTTGGAAAAGGTGTAAGAACCCTGTTCAAATCACGTGACATATGACGTCCGAAGCAGCAACCGCTTCATTGCCTGAATGAATCACTTGACTGGTTCGCGGTCTAATTACGCGATTCAATGCACTGCCTCGTCTTGATTCTGACAGGTGACGGGTTGAAACAGTTTCACACTTTATAACCGCTCTAAACAATGCACAATGTGTGGGTTGTTGCTGTTGAGTTGTTTTTGGTATTGCATTTGTATTGGATCATTATAGAGCAAGCCAGGAAGAAAGAAAGGTCGTTCTGGCTCGGGAAACACTTCAAAATGTGGAGAAGTTGTGAACGAAAAGGACAATGACGAGTATCCAAAAAAACGTTTGTCAGTCTAAAGAATGGATGCCTAATTTTGAGTTATTTAGACTTAATTAACACTTATAGTTCCATGTCTTGTTACAGAACAGATCATATTTGTTAAGTGTTATTATGGGAGACTTACTATTCGTGTGATACTACTGCCTTATTAGGCCCATATTGAGCAGAGCATATTAAGACCAAAACTCATGTACAACAACTTCCTTACTTGCAATAAATAAGAACTAATTAGGTTATTGAGGAACAACTCAACTAATGGCTTATTGCAGAATAAGGCATTAATTCGTGTTTTATAATAAAGAGCCAATACCCTGCTAATATGCATGTTAATGAACAACTAGTTGATGGTGAAGTTGTGTACCTTAATATTAGGGATGCCAGAAACTGACCATGATCAAATTCGAAAATCAGACAGCCCTGGCGAATGTTAATCGATTATCCCCCCACCCACCCCCGCGGGGGGCGGGAGAGAGAAAAAAAACACACAGACAAATGTAATTCCGTTGTTTTCTTTTACTGGAACATGTAGGCTACATGGTACAAAAGGGCTCTTCAGGTAGAACAGTACAAAGCAATAGCAACAAATAAACCACCATCATGTAGCCTGTATTAATAATAGCAGCATTGCAATACATTCAACAAATAGCCTACTTCACGTGTGCGCGCATCACGCATCTTCAAATAAAGGCAATGGCAGGCACTTTAGAAAATAACAAAAAATAAACCACCATCATGTAGCCTGTATTAATAATAGCGACGAGGAACTCTTCTTTGAACATGCCGCTTTGTTCATCTTTAGTTGTGTTGTTCTCACTGTTCTGTATATTGCCATTAAATCAATCGCACGTGTGGTGTGACCATAGACTGTATATATAAATGGACGTAGTGTCCGTGACGTCACCCATAGGATTCTGCAGAGTTGCCGAGAAACCCTTAGTAGGCGGAGTCAACCACTAACGGCTTGACAGCAACGTCAGAGTCTAATCCCGCCTGCTCCAAATAAGGGCAAAGAGGCGGAGCCGAGGCGGGACCTGCTGCCACCGAACTGGAAGTAAACAGAGCTAGCTCAGGCTAAGAAGCTAAGCTAACATGAAATACATGCATACCAAGTTACTGCTAACAGTGTAGTTCCCCTATACAAACGTTACATTCATAATCAAATGAGACAATCTGCAAGAGAATTAGCTATATTTTGTTATTCTTAATGCTTGTCATTCACACGTTGAGAAAATAAGTACCGATACATAGCAGAACAATTGTGGCGATGTTCAGCTTAATAAGCCTTGTTCAACATAATTTATTTAGCTAATACTACAGCAGGCGAACCAAGTCTGCGTTTCGCTGCATTCCTTGATCTCCAGTTATAACGACGGACTCCACCGCCCGGACCTATAGTCCATGGGCCAGACCAAATATCGGTACCACCCGAGGTGGCAAAACATTTGTGGTACCATTTTGTTCATAGGGTCCATATAAGTACATTAAGCCATGATAGACTTTCCAACTGAGTAGCTTAGCGGAGTTACATGCTACCCCATTATTGATCAAATAACGCATTTTGTCACTTACAAAGTTTGGCGGTATGTTCTGTGTTTGTCCCTGCTATGTGGAAAATGGTAATGAAACTTGCCTGAATTAATATTATATAAGCTTTGTATGTTCTATTTGGAATATATTTTCAGATTTTTGGGGAAGAAACTCATTTTGTTGCTTTTCAGATAATGTTATTGGGGCCGCATGTTATTGCCATTTTACATGTTATCGGACACTGCGTCTGATGTACCGGTATGTAGACATACATTTTTAGTAAAGATGTATAGTTAAGATTAAGTTAATATTTCAGTCCCAGAGGCAGGACCCAGCGGCATGGCACCAAAGCGGCCACGCCTGGAGTGCCTCATCCATTGCACATCTCAAGATGAAGACTCAACCCTGCTGGAAAACCCTGCTGAGAGCAGCAGAAATCAGACAGCATGCACCGATCTTAGACATCGCAAAGGACTTGCCAGATTATGTCATACCACCTGTCACCTACCATAGGAAGTGCAGAAGCATCTTTACTGGAGAGAGGCTCCAGGACAAGTCACTGTACGTGACCTGTGGCGAGGCATGCTACCTGATCACCAAGGATCACTGGCATGAAATCCAAGATCTGAGATCAACCCAAGAAGAAGCTGATACGCGCATGCTACTTCATGCCAGACATGCTTCAGGTGATGGTTATGGGTCCATAATCATCACAGCTGAAGACACTGATGTGCTGATACTGTGCCTTTGCTTCAGCAAGACGATGGCCTGCCCTCTGTATCAGAAGTGTAGTACACAGAATCGTACACGATACATAGACATTGGTAAACTAGCGAGCTCCCTGGGCGAGGAAGTCTGCCAAGGTCTTGTTGGACTACATGCTCTCACTGGGTGTGACACGGTCAGTGCATTCGCTGGTCGTGGAAAGTTAAGTGCACTGAAGCATCTGAAGGAGAATGAGACCTACCTGGAGGCCTTCAAGCGTCTTGGTGAAGCATGGGATGTATCTGCTGACCTATTTGATAAGATGCAGGACTTTGTTTGCCGGTTGTATGCATCCTCATCCACCACCTCTGATGCCAATGAACTCCGCTACCAACTCTTCTGTGCACAACGGGGAGAGGTGGAATCCAGCCAACTGCCACCATGCAAGGATTGCTTGCACATGCACGTCCTCCGCGCGAACTATCAGACCGTGATTTGGCGACGCTGTCTTGTGAGTGAACCTGTTGTGCCAGACCCCAAGGAATGTGGCTGGACTACAGGTGACGATGGCAGTCTGGAAATAGAATGGATGCAGGGATCACCGGCACCTGATGCAGTATTGCAGCTGATGTCCTGCAAGTGTGCACATATCTGCAAACTTCCAGCCTGTGTGTGCCTGGAGAACCAACTGAAGTGCACGGACATGTGCAAACTGCAGACATGCACCAACCAGAGAAGTGAAGATGAGGACGAAGTCGCAGTGGAACTGGACGAGTCTGACACTGATGATGAAGATAACTGACAATGTTTTGTTTAGGCAATGGTCTGGACTTTATAGTCATACCGGTACAACTTCAGATGAATGTATAGTACCCATGAAGTGCATGGCAAGTCACTGTCGATGAGTATAAACTGATGTATACTCAAGTACTGGGTAAATATGTAAGTAAATCAAACTTGCCTCCATGAATATTTCTTGACCTTGTGAAGGAGTTATACATGTAAAACTGGTAGTATAGTTGACTTTGTCTAGTTGGCTGGTCAAAGCTAGACACTACAAACATGTACATGTAACTATGTTATGCAGTTCCATGTTTTATGTTTTTTTTTTTCAAGTAATAATAATTTTATTTGGCTAAAATATTGTCCAAGTTACTTTAGAATGACCTGTCTAACTAAACAACACCATAAGAACAATGCATTAGCCATTAAATGGTTGACTTCATGTTGGTATTTGAGTTATATGTAGCTGATTGATTTCTATGACTAAGCTACCACTCTGGAATGTCTATCATACCAAAATATCATCTATAGATATATGCCACTTGAAAACACTTCACTAAAATGTGCCACCTTGGGTGGTACCGATAAGTGGAAATCCAGGTATGGGCCCATGGACTACAGGGACTGGGGATCTTCATCAAGCAGCCTTCCAATAGCAGATAACCGGAATGCCCGTGCATCATGCCAGCTACCAGGGTGGCCCACATTAACGTGACAGAATCGCCGTTCACTGTCACAGAACCCAGTAAGCACAACAGAATAAAACTGTTTTCTGTTGATGTATGCTACTGGGTTCTCACAGTGTGGTTTCACAATAGGAATGTGGCATCCATCTACCGCACAGACAGTGTTGGGAAATCCTGCTGCACGAAATCCTAACTCAGAATTATGTAGGGCTTGCCCTGTGGGCCAGGAAATGTGGTGACACAAATACCTAGTGACAAGACTACAGAATTCATGGAGATGCAGGCAGACAGTGGATTTGGTGATATTAAAACGATCAGCAACCCCCCTATAGGACTCCTGGTTCGATAGAGTCCACAGACAGGCAAGGACACTGTTTTGAAATGCCACTTTACTGTGCTGTCTGTTCAAGTAGAACGGGCCAATAGTCGTCATCACATCCTGTTTGGTAGAAAGGAATAAATGGCTTTTAATATCACCAGTCCAGATAATACATATTTTATTTTATTTATATATATATATATATATATATATATACACACACACATACTTCCACATGTCCCCTGGACAATCGGAAATGACTTTTGAAGTCTGAAGGACTGTACTGTGGGACCACTTCT
This sequence comes from Gymnodraco acuticeps, assembly GCF_902827175.1. NCBI lineage: Eukaryota > Metazoa > Chordata > Actinopteri > Perciformes > Bathydraconidae > Gymnodraco > Gymnodraco acuticeps. The sequence goes on from NW_022991779.1 coordinate 72,377, forward strand.
TCCACAAATTGTTGGACCTTAGGAATGGATCTAAGGAAGGCAGGCACAGGAGCAAATGATGAGCATAAATCATTAGACCTATTCAACATTCTTTATATAACAGCTGCTGCTGCTGCTGCTGCTGCTGCTGCTGCTGTAGGCCTATATTATTTGTGGGGGCAGCGCACCCCCCCCCGGCAAGAAAAGCCAAAGGCCCCTTAACCTATTCAGGTGGCCCACGCATCCACCCTCCCCCTCAAATAAGGAAATACATGCAAGTTCATGGCTACTGTAGACAACGTTCTTGTTGCTCTGTGTTGCGTTGTTAATGAGTGAGACAAACCGGAGTTGAGGATCTGTGGGGTTTATTCTCCCAAAAATATAATTTACAATTTAGGCATTTAGCAGACGCCTTATTCCAGAGCGACTTACAATGGCCAATTACAGGGACATTCTTCTTGGAGTAACTGAGGGCTAAGTGCCTTACTCAAAGGCACACTAGTAGTGGTGTTCCAGGCGGGATTTGAACTTGCAACCTTCCGATAATCAGCCCACCTCACTATCCATTAGACCACCAAAATAAAAATAAAAGTAAATAAAAATAATAATTTTTTTATGAGATCCATTTGTGGCGGACGATATTTAATTGATCTGCCCTTTCGGCAAGCAATGTGGACAAGTTCATCTTTCTTTAAAAAACATGAAAATACAATGACAAGCAAGTCCTAATGTCAAACTGGCTGCTTAGGTACTAGTACAGTACAGTTCAAATACAGATTATTTCAGTTCATCGAAATGCTGCACCTTAATGTTTATTTTATTATATTTAGTATTTATTTGAGTGAAAACATTATTCACAGTTTAATAATAATAATAAAAAAAACAATTTTTTTTTAATGTTTTGTGATAAGTTTTTCTGCTGTACCGAAAACGTACCGAACCGAACCGTGACCTAAAAATCGAGGTACGTACCGAACCGAAATGTTTGTGAACTGTTACACCCCTAGTATTAAGTAATTGCGCATAAGAAAACAATGCAATACAGTTATTGATATTTGTTTCAGATACTTATAGTTACAGTTTTTACGCTCTAATGGGTCAGACTAGAATCGCGTTAGTTCCGCCTATTCCGTCAGCCAGGAAAGGTTTTTTTTTTCTTCATTTTTTTCATTTTCACAGGGCGGTCAAAAGTCAGTGTTACGGGGGCACTTATTGAGTCTTTCAACTCAGCCACAGCTCTCCTCACACTGCCCTCATATGATGGATGAAAGCTGATATTTGTCCAGTTCTTGGTGGGTGGTCGGTGTTGGATTTTTAGGGACTGGACACCTTGGAGAAAATGAAGGTGATCATCACAGTGTGAAAGACGCTCTATCTCAGCGCTTCTCTTTTTCAGCGTAGAGATTTCTTGCTCTAGGTCTTTGATGAAAGTCTTGGCCTGTTTTTCTGTTGTTTTCTGCTTCATTCTAACCGTGTCGATAAGTTGGTTCAGTCCTCTCTCAACAGAATCCCTCAGAGCAGTTAAGACTTGAACACCTTCTGTTATCTCTCTGTCTGCATCTTTTTCACTCAAGTCAACTGATTCTTTGAACTCCTTGATCTTCTTTCTTCTTGTCTGGATCATCTGCTGAGATTCAGCATCTGCCTTCACCATCGCTGCCTTCTTTTCATCATATCCTTCTTTCAGAGGAACCACATCATGCATCTTGTGGTTTGAAACATGGCAGATAATGCAGACACATGTCTGGTCGGTCTTACAGAACAGCTCCAGAGGTTTATCGTGCTTCGGACACATCCTGTCTTCCAGCTTCTCCACAGGGTCGATCAACTGATGTCTTTTCAGGCCTGAGGCTGTCAGATGAGGCTCCAGGTGAGTCTCACAGTATGAGGTCCGACACACCAGGCAGGACTTCAGGGCCTTCAGTTTGGTTTCAGTGCAGATGTCACAGGGAACTTCCCCTGGTTTGAAGACTTGTTGCTCTGAGCTGCTGCTGCTTCTAGCTTCCTGTTCAGCTTCCTGTTTAGCTTCCTCTATGAACTTAGCAACCGTTTCAGAAAGTAAAGTGTTGACTCTCAAACCAGGTCTTATGGTAAACGCCTCCATACACAAGGGACACCGGCACTTTTCACTTGTATCCCAGTGTTCAGTGATGCAGTTCTTGCAGAAGTTGTGTCCACATGGTATAGTGACTGGAACAGTGAACAAATCCAGACAGACGGAGCAGAGAAACTGATCTTCTGATAGAAGACAGCTAGCCATATCTGCACATTGAAAACAAAAGTAGACATAGATGTGTTATATACAGACATATTGCGAATGTAATGCACACATAGGAATTTTTTTACCACTTAAAATAAAATGTAAAAAAACAGAAAACTATATTTAAAGAGGATTGGTGACGCTTTCCAGATACCTGAATAGATGAATAAGTTTAGTATTGAATCCAGTGTATTGAATCAGGGCATCCCCAACATCAGGGTATCATTCTTTGGGTCTGACTAACACTGGTATAGTTAATTTTTTTTTAAAAACTAGAAATTAACCGGCTGCTCAATTTTTAGCTGTTGCTTTGAACATTGCAATTTGAATGCCCTCCATGTTGACTCTTAAGTTCGTTATGTAAGTTCGTGTGCATTGTGATTCAAATTAGGGCTGCACGATATATCGTGTCATGACGATAATCGCGATATGCGCGATAGCCACATCGCAGGACGTGCAATTTTTTCCTTTTATTTTTTAGGACGTGTGATATTAAGAAGGCAAATTAACTCAAACACGTCATGTTACAATTCTTTTGCTGCTTGCTACAAAAGGAAAACTCGTGCTGCTCTCATGTCAGGGGTACTTGAGTGAGTGACATGCAGGCTCTGCATGCACAGCAAACCACCAATCACAATCAAATCTCCAAAGCAAACGGACCCGGTGATTAAAGGTAAAAACACTGAATAAAGTAGTTTCATGTGTTTCTCCATGGCAGTTCGGCGCTGCTAACCGAGCTAGCTCAGCTTGTTGCTCTGATAACTTAAGATCCAGACATCCGTAACTAAAATCCTTGATCCGGTTAAATATAGTTAGAAAAATACCAATTGTATAGCATTCAATTTCAAGAAAGGATGGTTTGCGGACAAAAAAAAAACTGTCTTTTCTTCCATTCCTGTATTTTTTCATATCGCAATATATATCGCAGGGGGAAAAAAAATAGTTTTTTCCAATATCGTGCAGCCCTAATTCAAATCAAATGATAGTATATGTAGTTAAAATGTTATACTTTTAATTACATGCAGCAACATTTGCACAAAAGGTGTAGCAAGATTGTCTTCAAACAAAAAAAATACAGTTATAGTTAAATATTGACAGCTCTACTCAGCCTTGCAGCAGAGACCCTGATGTGTAGTTGAGTAAGAGCTGACGACTGGATGAGTTTAATATTTATTTATAGAGAAACAGAATTGTCTCCAGTGTCGAAACAGTTAAGTTTGATTTAAGGATTATCAGTGTAGCATAATGCCTAGCATTATGTGAGCGCGGAGCGCGTGGAATGTTTTAGTGTGTGCACGTTAGGGCTGTGCATCTTCACTGGTCTCACGATTCGATTACGATTATCCTGTCAACGATTCGATTCAATTCGATATCCCGATGCATCACGATGCATCACGATTCATACCAATGCGTTGCATCCTCAATGTTCTATATTACTGCACATGGCTTATTTTTCATCAATGCATACATGCAGTAAATACATATGAACTCTCTTTTTATTATTTAGAAAGTGCTTCAGAAATCAATAACATAAATGTCTTGACATTGATTTATAAACCAAAATAAATGAATTGTATAGGTCTAGCCTCCCTATATCTGTGTGAAATTGTTCCATCCTCAAAAACAAAAAAATAATGCTTCTGCAGTCTAGCTGCAGCTTCTAGCATTGGCCTTCTGTTAAAAAAAGGACACTGAATGTCCTGAATGTGGCATCACACACAGGACTTGAGTCTGAACACAGCAGACAACAGGAGTATTTACAACAGCATATAACAACTAAAATACTGCATGTGGGTGCACACTTACATTCTCTGTCTTACTGTTGCATAAATCCTATGAATGTATGAGATTAAGTTAGCTTCATTATATCTCAGTGATTAAGTGAATAATAAAGTTTCTATCGGGTCACTATCAGCCTGTCACTCATTATTTTCAGGGAGGGGGCGGGGCTTAGAGGAACAGAGGAGACGGTGATCGCGGAAGCTTTTTTCCTCCTGCCTTCACAAACTTTACACACGTATATATCGTCTGAAAATTACTAGAGGGCATTCATACTCTGCAATCCAAGACTTAATTAAATCCACCAAAAACCTGACATGATTGTAACGCGATTATTTTTGAAAAACATAAATCCCTGTGTCTCTGAGCCGCAAAGTCACGGAGTGATTCAGAGCGGGTCCTTCTGCTGTTGGTTCTGGACTGGTGTTCTTGTGTTGGTGGATAAAGCAGACTGCTCCATGTTTGGTGTTTCTGTGCCGCTGTCACGTCTGTTCCCTGATCTCTGCGTCACAGACCGATTTGGAAAATCAGGAAGCAACGTTACTACGCTATAATCGATTATCTTCCATCACTGCATCGATACCGAATCGTCCACGTCCGCATCGCAATGCATCGTAGAAACGATTATTTTCAACACCCCTACAAGTGCGCCCTGCCAATTTGTTTCTATGTGTCTGCCAGCACAAGAAAGGCTCTTGAGGTCTAGTACCAGTTGGTTATTCTAGCCAATTTGCTGCCCTAGGCGAGTAATGTAAATGTATTCTGTAATGTATGAACATGTTTTAATTGGGGGGTGGACGTCACATCCTCTCGGGCAGTGGTTCTCAAACTTTTTTCAATAATGTACCCCCTTTGAAAAAAATATTCCGCCAAGTACCCCCCTGATCAGCGCAAACACAATTTGTTAGGGACAAAATGCCTATATAAAGAGGTACAGTACAGCGCTGCACCATCAGTGTCTGATTTATTAAAACAACAACATTGTAACTGAGAAAAAACGTAAGCTACATTTCAAATGTTTACAATCCATCACTATATTCATGGCAAACCAATTTTAACATTATGCAATAACACTAAGACAACATTAGTTGCATTGAACTGATCTTTTTAATAAGTTGTACTTACAATGTAGTGAAACATGGGCTTTTGCTTCACTGAGGATCTTTGTCATTCTCTGTGACAGCGAGGCAAACTGCAGTTATTATACTTCGCGTTTTGAAAAATGTGTAACTCTGTTCATATAATACCCACACTGCTCTAACTTCGATACTTTTCCTAAAATTGGTATATTTATTTATTTTCGGGCGTGGGGAATGAAGAGAAACAAATATATGAGCATTTTATGAGCATGGGATTTTTACCCCTCATATAAACATATGCATAATGCTGCGCTATACTTTGCGGCCACACGCCGTTGCCAAGCAACGCTTATTGTTTAGGTTATTCGATAAGCAGGCAGTCATATCATTAGCTATAACTAGCTAGATCTGATAGATTTGGACAAAAACGCGAGTGAAGTATAACCGGACGCGAGAGAGAGATCAGAGATCAGAGATCAGATCAGCTGCTGCTGACGGAGAACACGCAGCTCTGCATGATCACAGCTCCGCCGCTGTGACGGACCGGTGAGCGGACCAAAATACACTAAGAGTTAGACCTAACACTGGTAAATCTGGTAAATCTACTCTTGAACTAGCTAAACTAGTTATAAATATATGTATTCTTTACTGTCGGGTCACTTATATTACAGGTTCAGCGAGTTGCACGAGACTGATGGGCTGTCAGGAGAGGGAGAGGAAAAGAGATCGCCCTGTTTATTTTTCCCATTTTATTATCCAGAGTTACTGTAAACCTTTGAATAAAGTAGTTCATCTACTATTAGAAGTTTGTTTAAATGCATTAATTATGTTTTTTTATTAACATAAAATAAATCTCACGTACCCCCTGCAGTACTCAAACATACCCCTAGGGGTCCGCGTACCCCCATTTGAGAACCACTGCTCTCGGGCAGTGTTTCTCAAACGTTTTCATACCAAGGACCACTTAACCAATAAAAAAACACTCGCGGACCACCTAACTCCACAAATATCAAAAACCACATCGTTTTTCTAGAACAGATTACAAATCGCCTGAAAATGGTACAAACAAGTGGCAACATGTGTGATGAAGGTGTTGCTCCATTGCGGAGATATTCCCGCGAGAGTGCGGAAAACTCAAATTGATTAATTCATTTCAAATGTGAAGTGTTACCAATATACTCACGGACCACTAGGGGGCGCTCACGGACCACCAGTGGTCCACGGACCACACTTTGAGAAGCACTGCTCTAGGGGGTCCGGGGGTATGCCCCCCCGGGAAGATTTTTTTGAACATTTGAAAGTAAAATGCTTCAATCTGGTGCACTTTGAGCACACAATTACTAGAGACCTGATCTAGGAGGTACAACTCTAAAACACCCATATGAAAAAGACAAAGACAAATACTACAAATCCACATAACAAACAATCAAAAACGAAAAAGGGTCGCCACTTATTATATTAATAAAAAATAAAAAGTAGCCGTCGCTATTTGTATATAGGGGAAACACTGGGATTATGATATGTTGCTGTCTGAACTGAGCTACCGTCTCAGAGATGAAAGTGTTAACGTGCAGCTCAGGTCTTGTGTACAACTCGTTTTTACATATGGGACACTGGCACCTGTCACTTGTATCCCAGTGGTCAGTGATGCATTCTTTACAGAAGTTGTGTCCACATGGTATAGCGACTGGATCAGTGAATACATCCAGACAGATGGAGCAGAGGAACTGATGTTTTGTCGATTTTTTTTAATAATAGCAGGAAAGCACAATTGAATCAAAACTCCTACCACAGAGATTCAGTTTCAAGTTGGGGAAGTTTTGGCGCAGTGGTTAGAGCGTTGGTCATCAGATCAAGGGGGGAACTCCAGTTTGAATCCCGCCTCGGCCGCCACTGCGTCAGGCCGTTGTGTCCTTGGGCAAGACACTCCTGTGGGTAATGTCTGCAGTAATGACTCTTACATGTCTAATATGTGTAATGTGTAATTGTAAAGCGCTTTGAGTACCTGGAAAAGCGCTCTAATAAAAAAATATAATGCATTATTATTATTATTATTATTTACTAAAGTACTAAGAGTTGATACAAAGAGACTGTTTAAAGTGTCATATATATGGTTTTGTTGATAGAGAAAAACAAGTGGTGCAGCTTTCATCTGAGTAGAGCTGTTATGTTTTAATCCTTCTTGTTGACAGTGTAAATATAATCAGATGTACTCACCAGTGTTTGACAGAGACTCTGCTGTGTTGTTGAGAAAGATCTGATGAACTCAGTTTGTATTTTCTTTAGACAGAAACAGAGACTAGTCTCGACTGCAGTGTGGCTGCCTCTCTGACTAACTTAACTTTCGTTTCCTGTGGCGTGCCGCGTGTAAGCTCTCCTCTTTCCACTGTAGCTCCTCCTCTCACTGCAGCTGGTGTTTCCCTCCCTCTGATCTGCATGGGCATTGAGAAATAACAGGTTATCTCTGATAGTTAGGGAGCAAAGCTGGTGCTTTACAGATGTGTCAAGCTGTTTCTAATCTTTATTATGATGAACGTTTTCAGTTACATTTAATGGAAACACATGTCAGTAAAATGTCATGGATGATATCATCTACATAGTTAAAGACTTATTTCCATTGTAGAACTTGAACTTGAACTATACTGGTTTCCCGTCTCCCCCCGCATCAACTACAAAAGACTGGTCCTTACTTACAAAGCCCTCCACCATCTGCCCCCCCCCTACCTCACTGACCTCCTCACCCCCTGTGAAGTAAAAACTTCTTTGCAGCAATGTTGAGCGCATCATCAAATGAGGGAAACTGGATTCACCTGTCAATACACTGATATTTATTGAGAGACAGACAATTACATACGGCCGGGAGATCATCCTAGTTTCACACTGTCCTTGTGCTCCACCAAGGTAATCTCTGCCCCAAAAGACACAAAACATCTAACCAACACGAGGAGATACCTAATTACCTAATACCTAATTAGTAGCAGATGTGAGACAATAGTCTACTTGTCTCAAAGAGATCCAGACAAGCCTCAACCTACACAGGGGTCTTTGACTGACTACAAGCAGATGTTTGCAGTATCACAGATTCTATAAAACAATAAGAAACTCTATAAACAGATCAGATGAAAATATTCTCTTACACCCCCCACCAACCCCAACGGTCCCTCAGATCGACCTCAGCCGGTCTCCTATCATCCCTAAACCCAAACTCTGCAGCTTCGGGGACATGTTTTATTAGTAATGTAGACAACGTACCTTCATCAAATGTACAACAAGTACAATATGTATCTACTCTAAAACAGAAATCTATACACAATAAAATAAACTAAAGGCTTTTAGACATTGAGTATGTAACATTAGTGGTCATGATAACAAGGAAGAAGAGTGTTTTCTCTCAGGCAGCATCCCTCATGGATCATTATGGCATTTTGTTGCCTGAATTAAAGCAATCATATTATCCTGTTCTCACTTGTTCCTCGTGAGATATTGGGTCTCGATTGATGAGGTTGTTGCCTAATGCTGAAACATAACGTAATGTTAAGTGTCCTCAATGCTCTGTATACAAAAAAGAGAAAAGTGATCTCCCAGTGATGGAACCTCTTAAATCAAGGTTACTTTACATTTTAAAGGAGCAGTTCAAGCCATGAACAAAATGAAAATCTTGCTGTTTTACAGGAAGTTGTTAAATCCATTTCTTAGTTTTTAATTTGTATTTCTTTGTGTCTGTCGCAGGAAGGAGAAAGCAGCAGGTCGCCACAGAGAGGGCGGGCATGGCAAAGGTGAGCACAAACAGTCCTTATCGGCTTCCTTTTATCTCCTGTCAATCATTTACAGTGTGCTTCATAGTAAGAGGAAAATGATTAAGTTGCAAAATATATACAAATATTTCTTAGTTTCTCAAATATATAAAACATTTTACCTGAGGAAATCTCTGTGCAAACATCTCTGTATCTTATTTACTATATTGTTGTTGTTGTTGTTGTTTTTCACTTTCCCTTTGAAACCCATACATTCAAGAATTCCATTAAAATACAATCCATAATTCAGATTATGTGACAACATTAATTATTATTGTTATTAGTAGTAGTGTTATTAGTATTAGTATGATAAAAGTGATTCTTAATCAAATATTATTTATATTATTATTTTATTTTAATACACATATTATTTAATTATTATTCTAATAATAATAATATTTTAGTAGAATTGGAAAGCACTATTTTTAGGTTTTATTTTAAAAGCTTTACTTCCTGTATTAGTCTATATTGTGTTGAATTGTTGAAGGAGCCTTGGCTCTAAGGCAGGGGCGTCAAACTCAAACACACAGTGGGCCAAGATAAAAAAACTAGTCGAGGGCCGGACTGGTTCAATGTTTATTGCAAAACTTATTGAAATGAACTTATTGCACATATTAAACCTGGAACTAACAAAGCTTAAACTATTGCCTATAAAAACAACATTTAATAATCAGTTGCATTAATTTCTTATGGCTCTATCTGCAGCTTTTCCCGAGTCATTTTTTATGATTACATTTTCCCACAGGCAAACAACAGCTTCAAAAAACTATTTCCCTCAAAGAGAAAACCAAACATGCCCTGTTGTCTCAAGAAACAAAGTGCACAAGGAAACATCCATTAAACTCAGTGTGCTGCTCTGTGATGCTAGTTCAAGCCAGATACTTGGCATCTCATCTTGGGTGCAGGTTCATCAATGTTTGGACTCAGGCTCTGAGCTGAGGAGACCCCCAGGATGGAGTGAAGGTGTGCGTGCAATATACCGGCGGGCCAGATCTAATAGTAATTAGAAATGATCCTGCGGGCCGAAATTAAATCCACCACGGGCCTGATTTTGCCCCCGGGCCTTGAGTTTGACACATGTGCTCTAAGGTTTCCCTTGCCAAAGCTGTGCTGTATCGACTGTGCATTTCACAATAAGCGTTTGCATCTTGAAAAGTACGAGTGGCTCACAGATCAGATCTGATTATTGATCACTCAGAAACAGTTTGACTTCCTGTTGCTGACAGCTGTTTGTTCCGCAGCTCCCCGACCTGAAGGACGCTGAGGCGGTGCAGAAGTTCTTCCTGGAGGAGATCCAGCTGGGGGAGGAGCTGCTGGCTCAGGGTAACACACACACACACACACACACACACACACACACACACACACACACACACACACACACACACACACACACACACACACACACACACACACACACACACACACACACACACACACACACACACACACACACACACACACACACACACACACACACACACACACACACACACACACACACACACACACACACACACACACACACACACACACACACACACACACACACACACACACACACACACACAACACACACACACACCACAACACACAACACACACATCCCGTTAGAATATTTGTTTGCCGGTCAAAATGTCCGTTAACGTTTAAATCTTCCGGACAAAATTAGAAAAGAGCCGGTCAAAAGTTATTGAGCTTTAAAACAAATTGATATGATTCGATATTAAACAAACTAATTATAGCAGATTAACTACATTATTCAAAAGTGTACAGTAATTTACAATAACACGGGAATAATAAACGGAGCGCTCTCCCTCTCCTGACAGCCCGTCAGTATCATGCAGCTCGCGGATCAGTAATGAGTGACCTGACAGTAAAACTAAACATATCTATAACTAGTTACGGTAGTTTGAGAGGTCATTAAAATAGCTACGTGTGATATTCTAACCTGAAGTGTGTGTTTTGTCCGCTCACCGCTGATCATGCAGAGCTGCGTGTCGACTCGTCAGCAGCAGCTGATCTCTCTCTCCCGTCAGATTAGACTTCACTCGCGTTTATGTCCATATCGATCAGATCCAGCTAGTTCTAGCTAATGATAAGACTACCTGCTTATTAAAAGACACCTAAACAATAAGCGTTGCTATGCAACCGGGTGAGGCCGCAAAGTATAGCGCAGCATTATGCATTTGTTTACATGCCCACCGGAACCCCGAGGCATTACCAACAGATCAACGCACAATCAACCCATACAGGACATCTCTTTCTCCACATCAAGTGTTAGACATTAGAATTGACTATTCATGTCTGTCACATAAGTTGCGCAACTGATACGGTATTGTGCTAAGGGAACATTATTTTGACCGGACATTTTGACCGGAGAGATTTAGATTTGCCGGTCTTCAGCATATTTTACCGGTCATAGTCCGGTAATTACCGGCTAACGGGAACTCTGACACACACACACAATGTTTCAATCACTTCAGGGGACATTACATTGACTTATATGCATTTCCTGGAGACCTATCCTAACCTTAACCATAACCAACACATGCCTAACCCTAACCCTTACCCTAACCAAGTCTTCACCCTAAATGATTATCCCCATAAGGGAGGCGAGTCCCCACACCTGACTGTGTAAACAGATTTAGGTCCCCACAAGGATAGTAATGCTAGGTCACACCTCCACACACACACACACACACATACCCCTAAACACACACACACACACACACGCGCGCACCTCCACGCACCTACACACAGCTATTTGCTGGCGCTCCAGCACATCGTACATGAAAGGCTAAGGGGCGGGACATCTCTAAGCGTTTGACCAATCACAGCAGAGCCGGCCAGCTAACCAACCAGAGCAGACTGGGCTCTGGTTTCAGACAGAGGGTGAAAAGAGGTGCTGCAGCACAGGCAGAATGAGAAAAAAAGCTTTTTGAACATTAAAGCATGGAGACATGTCCCAGTAGAGACACTACATACTGATATGAACCTGAAAATGAGCATGATAGGGCCCCTTTAATAACAATGTTGAGATACTTATACTTGAGGTAGTTGTACTTAAGTAATACTTTAGTATTTCTAGTTTTGTTTGTCAAAGTGTTACTCTTTAAATAACAAAAACACATTAACTTACATCATATGATGCAGTACTGTACTACCAAGTAATGGCTCCATAATGACAAACTACAACTTTGGAAAACATAATGCTGATAATACTTCTTTACTTTTACTTAATTAACATTTTGAATGCATGACTACTTTTAGGCTGGCTTATTAAGTGAAGTGTGTGAGTACTTCCCACATCTCTGTCTCCTCTCCACAGGAGACTATGAGAAAGGCGTGGACCACCTGACCAACGCCATCGCAGTGTGTGGGCAGCCCCAGCAGCTGCTGCAGGTGTTGCAGCAGACTCTGCCTCCACCCGTCTTCCAGATGCTGCTCACCAAACTGCCCAGCATCAGCCAGGTAGCACAACTCTTACAAATCAAAGTCAAGCTGCTGCTGTTGTTGTGTTAATCCTGGGGCCTATACTACGAAGTTGGTTCAACCTAACCTGGATATGTTTGAGTTAGCCGGTTGGCCTAATCCAAAACATACGCGCTCTCGCTAAATTGTACTACGACGCTGGTTATCAAGTGGATCGCTCAAGCCAGCCGTGTCCTATCTAGTTAGGTGCGCGTTCACATGAAAGGGGTGGTATTTGGAGCATTCGACCAATCACAAACATGGAGAAGCGCACTGACAGCGCAGCGTCATACTTCCTGAATGAAAAGTGAACTTTAATATTAGACATATGAAGAAGTTAAACTTTAAACATTCATGACTTAAACACTTTATCCAGGATAAAAGCCACATAGCTGCACCTGCAAGGTGAATACAGCTGGGAACAGAACAAGTGTTTGAATGCGTACATTAACAGGTTTATGATATCACTGCCCCGTCTAAAACACGATCTGACTTTAATTACATTTGTCTCGAGTGTTTCGTCAACTTAATGTGTTGCTTAAAATAATACTTCTGCATACAGTATGTGACACTGTGAGTGTTGCACGGCCAGATACGGCTCAGCTGACTCAGATAAGAAAATATATGATACATTATGAAGTGATATGCCGCGGACTGTACTTAATGTTACTCTGATCCGGTTACTTATGTTGTGGCAGATATTTAAGTACGCTTTCTTAACGCTAATGTTATAATAGTCAGATTGCTCTGAAGATGGAGGTGATATTCTATTAATGTTCACGTTCACACAGTCGGTGATTTTTGCCGGCCGTCTTTCCTGCGACGGCAGCTTTTCTGTATTTCCTTTCTCCTGTAATATGACTTGATCGCTTTAAACTCCGCACACTGAGCTCTGATTGGTCAGCAGGCAGTGCTTTCACTGAGTTGAGCTCTTAGCCTGCAACCTAACCTGGTCCCGACCAGGTTAGCCGCTAAGCATAAGTTACCATGGAGATCTAGCCTGCTAAAAAGAGAACCAGCTTCGTAGGACTGGAAAGCCGAAGTTTCCCCTGAATTTAGCCGGCTAAGCGAAAATCCTGCTTCGTAGTATACCCCCCAGGTATCACATGTTGCTGCTGGGATAAGGTGCTTTGTCCAGGCAACAATTTTAGCTGTGCAGTTTATTTTCTTAGGTTTCATCAATTAAAAGAAAGAGGAATAATGTTCTTACATATTCTCTTGCCTTGGTAAAAAAAAACATTCTATTTCTCCACCTGTCTACCATTAAACACCAAATCCCCCGTTTCCACCTTCAATCGAAAACATAAACAAATACTCTAAATTAATTAATTAAAATGACACTAAATACAAATTAAATGTGATATTATGTTTAACTATTAAATACTATAAAATTATTTAAATAACACAAGGAAAAATTAAAAAAGCCAATATGGAGAACAGGAGAGAGAAACTCCCTATGGAGGAAACTTTGGGATTTAAGCCTCACAAGACCATTTACATGCACTAAAACCTATAGAACACACTACAGGAAAGGGAAAACCCCTAAAAGCATACTTCCACCACTAATTCAACTTCAGAAATCTGTATAAATATAAAACAAAAACACTTCCCTGACTCTCCATCTTCATCCTGATTGGTTACTTCCTCTCTGTTAACGCTTGTTGTTTCCTGTCCTTCAGCGTATCGTGAGTGCACAGAGTCTGAGCGAGGACGATATAGAATGAGAGGATCGAAAGGAAAAAACCCTTCCTCATATTCATCCTCCTCGTCTTCCTCATACGGACCCCACCTCTCATGACGAGCCGCCAACGCCTCGGCCTCCATCACTCCGGCCGACGTCCATCACTTCCCATCGACGTGTCCTCTAGGGAATTAGTTTTTTATTCCAGCCGTAACCATGACAGTAGCGTCTGTTTGTTTTTTTTACTTAAATTACCCGTTTTGGGGTATGAAGAGTTTCCTTATCATAACTGCCAGAGAATTCAAAGCGCCCGCTCCACCATGGTTGATGATAAACTGGACTGGGTGGTGGTGTCGCTCACATCATGTTTCAGGTTTACACTGATTACTGCTATGAGAATATCAGTGGTAGAACGTTACAGAAACCTTCTCTCTGCTCCACAAAGTATTTATTGTTTTTGTTATCAGTCGTCTTTCTGTTCAGTCTCCACTTGGAAACACTTTAAAAAAATAAAGTAACAAAATGTTTTGTTCATTTTAAAGAGAGGACGACCCTCTTTAGGAAAATACAATAAAAAATGGTAACAAACAATGAAGTTGTTTTGTGAGTTTGTTTTGTTTATGTCAATGCGGGAAAGGGAAGCAACACAAAGCCAGCTGGACCAGATACAAACCACTGTGTTTTTAATTAATACAAAAAAGGTTCCCTTGAATGAAAAATACATCAACACATGAAATTAGACGAGTGATGAGTTGACTGACAGGCAAGATGATCAGAGGTGCAGAGTTTTTGCTGTGAAAACAACCAGGACTGAAGTATGGGTAGAGTTTCTCAGTGAAGGAGCAGCCAGTAAAGGAGTAGATAAGAGCTGCAGCATCTACGTCATAAAAGGAGACCAGACTAGTGATGGCAGTGTGAGACTGAAGCTTCGATACGTGCTTCAAACCCCTGGACTACAATTCCATAGAAGCAGTGGTTCGAAGCTTGTTTCAAATCACGTGACATATGACGTCTGAAGCAGCAACCGCTTCATTGCCTGAATTAATCACTTGACTGGTTTGTGGTCTAATTACGCGATTCAATGCACTGCCTAGTCTTGATTCTGACAGGTGATGGGTTGAAACAGTTTCACACTTTATAACCGCTCTAAACAATGCACAATATGTGGGTTGTTGCTGTTGAGTTGTTTTTGGTATTGCATTTGTATTGGATCATTATAGAGCAAGCCAGGAAGAAAGAAAGGTCGTTCTGGCTCGGGAAACACTTCAAAATGTGGAGAAGTTGTGAACGAAAAGGACAATGACGAGTATCCAAAAAAACGTTTGTCAGTCTAAAGAATGGATGCCTAATTTTGAGTTATTTAGACTTAATTAACACTTATAGTTCCATGTCTTGTTACAGAACAGATCATATTTGTTAAGTGTTATTATGGGAGAATTACTATTCGTGTGATACTAATGAAAGCTTTAGCGCAAGTTCAATAAGGAAGACCTAACACGAGTCACTTACACGTCACTCTATGGCTCCCTTCCCCCCTCATTAAATATGAGGGCGTCACCCCTCAGCAGCCAATAGCTGCACATGCTAAATGCCTTAAATGCCTGCTCTTCCTCCCTGTCAGTTGTCATTTGCAGATGACCGCAAGCAATGGTAGTTGCAATACAATACTCCTTCTCGTGAGAAAAAACCGTAAGAAACAACTAGCTCAAGATGTCCAACTCGGACAATTCGGAACACGAACCTTCTCTGGAAGTCTCCGATCCCGGTTCGGCTCCCCACAGCGGCTTATCAACAGAGGCAGACTTCCTCATCATCCGGCTCCTGCAGCAGGGCTTTCCCACAGCCCCAGGCCTCACTCTCTCTCAGCTGCGAGAGCTCTCGGACCAGGTCTCCAGCGTAGCTCCCCAGTCCGGGGCAGCAGCTCCAGTCAGCTCCCCAGAGAGCAGGGCGAGGACGAGGCCGCAGCCGCGGAGGTAAAAAAGGGCAGGAAGTCGAACCCTCCAGGATCCCATCCCCCTCCAAAAATCCACCCCTTCTCAGGCTCGCCAGTCCGGGAGCGTCACTAACACACCCCTTATGGAGAGTAGCGCGGCCGGCTCCCTGCAATCCCTGGCTAGCTCCATGATAGCTATCGATGCTCGCCTCCAGGCTCTGGAAGACTCCGCCACAGGAGCTTCAACTTCCGTTGCACTCAGGTACTAGTTTTAACGAAAATGTTTGCACTCACCCTTACACAGGGTTGGACTGTAACGGAATACATGTAACGGTGTTACGTAATCAGAAGAAAAAGAAAAGAAAAAATCAGTATATTCAGCTGGTGTTACATTTGAAAAACGAGTAATCTGAGTGCAGTTACTTTCGTAAACCTGAAGTGAATACTTATTGGAATTATTGGTGGAAAGTTTCCTCACAATATGTAATATTCATTACCGGCAGAACCGTGTGCACAGCGCTGCAGCGTATCTGCGAGCGAGAGATGCAGCGTGTCCGTGAGGCCCCGCCCCGCACGCAGATGAGAGAGAGAGAGTTCTCTTTCAAAACATATTGGAAAGTAGAAACGGAGATGTTTAGATAAAACGTGGAAGATAACGTTTATGTAGCATGTATTTATTGTCGAAATGATGACATTTATAACGGGATCAAATCTAACTGAATGGCCTGCTGCTGCATGGGGCAAGTAACTGGGAAAAGTTTTAAAAGTTATTACATCGTTTCAGATAATACATAATAATGATAATGCATTCTATTTAGGGGCGCCTTTCAAAGCACCCAAGGACACCTTACAATGCATAAACTTTTCCAAGGAAAGGTTTTAAGACAGTACAAAGAATGCAGTCTGGGTGAGTTTTTCTTTTTATGTGCGGTGCAGATGAGAGAGCTGTCCAGAATGACACTAAGATGTTGTGTTTGTGCTCTTCATAAGCCATTAAAACAGTAAAATACGTGTCTCCCGTTCACCAAAACATACCCATCTGTTATGGAAAAGAAAGTATTCTAAAGAAGAAAGAAAATATAAAAAGAAAAGATAAAAAGAAGAAAAAGATAAAAAGGAAAGGAAGTAATCTACCACCGGTACCGGCGGGATTGTGGTTAGTTTCTGATGCGCAGAAGAAAAATCTGGCCCACCCTATATTTTTACAGGCCCACCCTAAAGTACATTTCTGCCTACGCTACTGGTCCGCACAGCAGCAACAACCAATCACATGAATCTCTTGCCCCCGACACACAAAGCAATAGCAATGTTAAAACTAAGTAAACTGGAAGAAAGAAAAAAAATCCCCAACAGGCGAAAACCTACCAGTTTCACCCACTGTCTCTGCCTCCTCCCTCCATGCCTCGCTTCTCTGGTCTGTATCCCGGTAGATCAACAGAGACTGATCATACAGCACCGGGTGATTCACTACCGCTATAATGAATTTTCCCTCAAATTTTTGGAATATGAGGAATTACCTGCGTAGTCTCTCCCAGCATACACGCGGTCTGATTGGCTAGCGCTTGTACTGGCAGATTTGCATAAACGGGATTTCATTGGCTGACGCTTCTGCCGAGGCGCCAAAAGTCGAACATTGCTCAACTTTTTGAAGCGCGCAACGCCAGCAAATACTCCACGTCGCTTCCCAAAATACAGTTCGGCTAAAAGTGACGTCACCCCATTCAAAGTGAATGGGCAGAAGCGTTTGGAAGCTGTAACGCACGCCACCGTGTGGACGAGCCGTCACAGTGGCTCTGCGCCAGAAACATCAAAAAATAAATAAATAACTAAAAACATTCTGGAATATCACCCCTCCACTCCCATTAACATCCCTCAGCTACCAGCTGCGCTATCTACAGATTCCGTGTTTGTTGACTATCTCCTGTCAGGGCTCTCCCAAGGCTTCAGGGTAGGGGTCCTCCCATCTCCCACAGTGACTTTCGTAGCAAGAAACTTACAGTCAGCCGCTAAAGAACCCAACATAGTTTCCCAGCTCATCGACAAAGAACTTCTCAAAGGATATATAATCGGTCCTTTTAGCTCCTCCCCCTTCTCAGTGTTCCGTTCAAATCCCATCGGAATAGCCACACGTAAATAAAAGGCTGATGTTCGATCTGTCCGCTCCCTGCTCCGGCCCATTCTGCAGCGTCAATAGCATCATCCCTCCAGATCAGTTCTCCCTTCACCAAGCCCGGATAATGCAATAAAGATGATCAAGTTCACAGGGCACGGAGCTCGGCTCTCCAAAGCGGACATTACCGATGCCTTCAAATCATCCCCATTCATCCGTCTCAGTGGAACTTGTTCAGTATTAAGTGGGAGTCCAAACTCTATCTTCGCCGATCGCCTGACCTTCGGGTGCAGAAGCAGCCCCCGCATCTTCAATTCCTTCTGGGAAGCGCTCTATTGGATCCTGCTGAACATCGTCAGAATCCCCTCCGTCCTTCACCTACCGGACGACTTCCTCCCCATAAACCCGCCACAGGACAGCTCAGGGATCTCACTGGCCAAGCTTAAACACTGCTTCAGGAGTGAGGTGTCCCTCTCTCCAAAGAGAAAACGTTAGGTCCCGACACACGCTTAGAGTTCTTAGGCATCATCCTCGACTCCATAGACATGAAGGCGTCTCTCCCCTCCGACAAATTGCAGCGCATCCGGGACATCACCAAGTCATACTGCGAGCAACAAGTTATCACAAAACAGTTGCTCTCCCTTCTCGGACACCTCAACTTCGCCATGCACGTCATCCCCCAGGGGCGCTCGTTCATCTCCCGCCTCCTGGACGCAGCATCAGCGGTCGACAACCTCCATGACTGCGTTTTCTTAGACGAAGGCTGCCGCTCAGATCTTCGGTTCTGGTCCCTCCTGCTCGCCCACTGGAACGGAGTTACTTTATTTTACGATGGCCTCGTGCGTTCCTCTGACTCAATGAGGTTCTTCACGGATGCCGCCCATCCATGGTTTTGGGGATTCTTCCAGGGAGAGTGGTTCGCAGGGTCATGGCCCGGTCAATTTCTACCTCAAGCAAGTTCTCATTAAATCCGGCCTATCACCCATATCATACCCGGGGCATTCCTTCAGGATAGGTGCAGCCACCTCTGCTGCTAATCAAGGTCTCTCTACCTCATCCCTACAACAACTAGGACGGTGGTCCTCCTCCGCCTTCACAACCTTCATTCGTCCGGACATCAGCGCCGTACGGGCTTCCCAAAGATCTCTCAGACCCTAACTATGGTAGTTATACATATAACTGGTGGTGGCTCATAAACACATTCACAAGTATACATGTCTCACTAAGGTTCCCGATATTCAAAACTGCATTCCTGTCCTAATTCCGCGGGCCCCGCCCACAGGGAATAATGTCTCGTCTCACGCTGCAACTACATGTAACGGGCTTCATCTCCGGCACACAGGTATTTCATTCCCAGGCCTTGCTCAAACGTATCAGTGTAAAATGTATTTCCTGCAGTCTGCGTGGACTCGGGCCACCGTACACTCCGGTGTCAGTTACAAAACAAAGGAAAATAAAGAAAGAGTAAAGAAAAAGAGATATATATATATATATATATATAGCCTGCGAAGTCAGGCGTGGCGGAAGGCCACCGTAGACTTCGGTGTCGTAGCTTCGGGCTACCGTACACTTCGGTGTCGTGGACGTTGGGCCACCGTTACAAAACAAAACCGCTCGCTCCTCGGCGTAGTCAAGCCCTGCTGGCCAGGCATGCGACCCGTAGGTCGTTTTCAGGTAAGACCGGCACTGATTTCGGCACTATGTCGCTCATATACGTGTTAATCTATTATCTTTCCTTCCCAGATCACCAGTCACCCCACAAGGTAAGCAACTCAGTTCATCTCAGTATTCATACTTCACTGGTTTTGGGGATTTCATCGGAGCGGTGCTTTCCCTCCTGAATGATTATCTTGCAAACCGGGGCCTAATCGCCAAACACCATTACATTCTCCTGTTGTATTATCATGGCAATCATTTCATTCATACGACGTGTAAACAATAAATATGTAATTCTTACATCACGTCTCTCCGGTTTGAAATGAAAGCTTTAGCGCAAGTTCAATAAGGAAGACCTAACACGAGTCACTTACACGTCACTCTATGGCTCCCTTCCCCCCTCATTAAATATGAGGGCGTCACCCCTCGGCAGCCAATAGCTGCACATGCTAAATGCCTTAAATGCCTGCTCTTCCTCCCTGTCAGTTGTCATTTGCAGATGACCGCAACCCGCCTCCACCCCTGTCTCCTCCAGGACAAAGCTAAACCTTCCTTCTTCAGACCGGTCTCACCTACTCAGCACCACCACCAGTGTCTAGACCCCGGGGATTTCATCGGAGCGGTGCTTTCCCTCCTGAATGATTATCTTGCAAACCGGGGCCTAATCGCCAAACACCATTACATTCTCCTGTTGTATTATCATGGCAATTATTTCATTCATACGACGTGTAAACAATAAATTTGTAATTCTTACATCACGTCTCTCCGGTTTGAACTGCCTTATTAGGCCCATATTGAGCAGAGCATATTAAGACCAAAACTCATGTACAACAACTTCCTTACTTGCAATAAATAAGAACTAATTAGGTTATTGAGGAAAAACTCAACTAATGGCTTATTGCAGAATAAGGCATTAATTAGTGTTTTATAATAAAGAGCCAATACCCTGCTAATATGCATGTTAATGAACAACTAGTTGATGGTGAAGTTGTGTACCTTAATATTAGGGATGCCAGAAACTGACCATGATCAAATTCGAAAATCAGACAGCCCTGGCGAATGTTAATCGATTATCCCCCCACCCACCCCCGCGGGGGGCGGGAGAGAGAGAAAAAAAACACAGACAAATGTAATTCTGTTGTTTTCTTTTACTGGAACATGTAGGCTACATGGTACAAAAGGGCTCTTCAGGTAGAACAGTACAAAGCAATAGCAACAAATAAACCACCATCATGTAGCCTGTATTAATAATAGCAGCATTGCAATACATTCAACAAATAGCCTACTTCACGTGTGCGCGCATCACGCATCTTCAAATAAAGGCAATGGCAGGCACTTTAGAAAATAACAAAAAATAAACCACCATCATGTAGCCTGTATTAATAATAGCGACGAGGAACTCTTCTTTGAACATGCCGCTTTGTTCATTTTTAGTTGTGGTGTTCTCACTGTTCTGTATATCGCCATTAAATCAATCGCACGTGTGGTGGGGCGGGGTCGGTGTGTAGCAGGCTGCAGCAGGCTGCAGCAGTCTACACTCTGCGCAGCCTGCGCTGCTGGCTTCCTCCAAGTTTACAGTAAAACAAACTGGTGGTGTGACCAATGGCCATTTACAATTATTAATACTATTACTATTATTAGCATTAGTCTATATTTTGGTTGAATCTAAGCCAGGAAAAAAAAGAAAAACATAAATAATAATTAAAAAATATATAAATAAAATCTAATTTTAATAATAATTTTCGATTATGGAAACGAATATTCAAACAATCGAATAATCGCTGGCATCCCTACTTAATATAAAGTGTTACCGGAAACTGTTTACCGATTCAAATCACAGACCAGTTTAGTCGACTTGTATTGTTCAGGGTGTACGTGTTGCAGGGAGCTTTGATAGTCTGGTCATTTGCTGTCCCCACATCTGGACCAATTACCAAAAAGCTTTGCATGAGTTTAGAATACAAACTCTGCGTCTGATAATCGCTAATGATACATAACCAATGCAATGTGTGCTTTTTGAAAGTAGGACGAAACACATGTTGTAATACTGTTTGCAGTCTACACAGGCCTAACACTTCCTTTGCCTCTGTGTTTAGTGTCCTGTCTGTCTGTAACTTTACCACACAACAGGTCTCTCTTGAAAATGAGACCTTGTGTCTCAATGAGATCTACACCTGTATAAATAAAGGCTAAATACATTTTTTTTTTTTATCTGACATCTCCAAACAAACCAGTTAAGCCCCACGGACCCGGTTCCGGGGCCGAAATCGCGTCATTTGCAGGAAACAACGTCTAAGGAACCTTAATATAATAAACTATGAATATTTTATATCCATACAATGGGAACAAACTCATTTAACTGATCTTTTTCATTTTTTTTTTTAAAAACACTGACCCTCTGAATTAGCCCCGAGCGAAAAATGCTAACCTATTACTGCACCGAAAATCACTGCTAGCTCCCTTATTACTTATCCTAGCTGCACATCCAACACATCGTTTATGATCGTAAAGACACAGAATCTAACGATGCCCACCTCAACACTGAAAGATACAAATTGGCGACGTTATCAACAAAAACGTACATCAAAACATGTGGCGCTAGGTAGCCTAAAACGCTAACATGGCTTACCTTGGTTTTGTCTGGTCAAAACTGGTCTTCAATGGCATTAAAACGATAAAAACGATGATGTAGTTAATCCATAGGTTAATATCCAATGTGCCTGTGTCCCCTTTGAAATGTTCTGATAATCTATAAGCAATAAAACTGCAATTCCGTTTTCAAATATCAGAGCAGGGAGATCCTACGCTCTGTAGCAAGATTGCATTCGCAAAGACGCCCCTTTTTTTAACTTGAGTGTGTGCGGGACGATTTCCCTTGGATTATATTGGCTCTAACGGTCAGAAAGAGATGTCACATGTCAAAATCGAAGAAGGGGGGCCAGAAATATATAGAAAATCCACCCAAATGGCCCCAGAAGAGGGTTTTTTTTGCTAAATCTGTCTAAAAAGGTCAAATATCACTTGTTTTGCATCAATCTTGATACAGGGTACTTATTATATGTTGTACTTTGGATTCCTAAAGCTTTTAGTCTACTAACCCATCATCCAAGGTTAGTTTTTTTACTATAAGTAAACAATACTTTGGACAGACACTATAATTTACAGTTTTTTACCATGTTCAATCTGAATTTTATTTAACATAAAAAACATCTATATTGATTCTGATCCAACTCACAGGTTTATCATTACTTTGAGAAAAAAGATTATTAATTGAACCCTTTTAGAAGGGAAGATATGAAGAGTTTGGTTCCAAAACGCGATAAACGCCACTTTTGAAAAAAACGAGTTCCCGCCGAAATCAGTATTGTATTTCGTCGGTATTGAAAAGTCAACATTCAATTTTATGCAAAACGCGATATCCGCCGTGTTATTCTGTCCTGTTTTCTCACTTTCTTTCCGAACAGCGACAAACGCCAGTCTCCCTTCTCTACAGAATGCGATACATCCGCTCAACCAATCACAGTGCACCATTCCACGCACCTCTACCAATCACAGAGCATTCCACGCAGTGTAAACAATAATGGCGCGGCACCCTGAATGTACCGGCTTTCGTCATTATCTACTTCAACAAACAATAAAAACATGAATAATTTTGACGGCATTGATGAACCTGTGGTGGTTTCTGCGGTGGGGAAGAAACGCAAGCCATAGAAATGTAATCATGTACGTGAGGAGATTAAGAAAATGAGGCACTCGGGATGAGGAAAAATGCCGGCTGTCGCTTGTTATCATTCTCATACAAAAGCAAACTTCTGTCACGCAGACACATTGACCCCAGGGGATCTATTAAAAAACGTTCAGTGTTTTTACTCTGGATCTACTCAAATCGAGCAGGATCAAGTCCTTTTGCAGCTGATCACTGTCAAAAAAGTTCAGCGGAGACGTCCAAAGGTTGTCAACAGCGATATGCAGAAGTATAGTACGGTGGCCCTGAAGTGCAAGACACCACAGCATTTCACAAAACACAGTAGGCTTGTTTGAGACAAGCGAGACCTGCGCCGACCTGCGCAGTTGCGATCAACGTCTTGCTAGTGCGTTGCATGATGGTTAGTCATTTTGTCCGACTTGCTCTGGAGGCTCGCCTACATGAGACGTTGAAATCTCGCGGGACAAAGACGCCCGCAGCCTTGAGAGCGAGGCGCGGCGAGGCGGCGCAGTTCCTCTCCACGGGCTGCGGAAGCGAAATGCTTGATGGGAAACGACTCGCTGGTATCTCGAGCTGAGCGCTCATTGGTGGTTTTTTCCACGTGCTGCTGATGAAACTCTCCAATTGGCTCGGCAAAAGTTTGTTGTTGTTTTGTGTCAGTTTTACATCGCCACATCCATTAACATTTTTCATCATTGTTCCACAATGTTTATCATCATGAAATTAATATCTATATATTTTATACTATACTTGTACTGCTTACCGTTTCATACTTTATATATCTTAGCATATTCATACACACTGTTCATACTGCTCACAGGCTGATATCTAGTGTATTCATACCCCTCACTGTTTATTCATCATTCAATTCATTCTATATTTTATTCTGTAGATTCTGTACATTACTTTTCACTTCACTGCTTGATGCACCTGGTTAGAAGCTAAACTGCATTTCGTTGTCTCAGTACCTGTAATATGTGCAATAACAATAAAGTAGAATCTAATCTTGAGGAACACATGTATTTACTTAGTACATATCTGACATTAACGATTAAACACATGTGTGCATTCTTTATAAATGCAAACTGGTTAAGACCACTGACGGAAGTAATTTTGAAAATTAATAAGTGGTTCTGTCTTTTACATGTATGGGTTCAACCCCCCTTGTATTGATTTGTTTTCAAATGAACAGACACTTGAGTCATTAATTTGTAGTGAGGTGTTATTTCTAGCAATTCTCTTAAAGTTAAACCAAATCATTAAAATAAAATCTATTGTAATGTAATGATTTGGTTTAACCGGTTTAACCTTATTTATTGAATACATCATTTAAAATGGCAAGATTAAATCAAATTACATCCATGTTGTACACATCATAAATCTTAAAGTGGCAGCTAAAGAATTATATTTACATCTAACAACACAGCAGCAGGTCTGTTCAATTCATGCTCATTAAGCTTCACGTGTGCGGATCTGAAGGGACTGACCATTTGTAGCCTGTCTACCTATCAGTTTTACAAACATTAAGAGGGAGGAGCATTTCTAATTATGGAACCCAGTCACTGGTGTGGTTCATCATCATGACTCAATTAACAAACCTATATAAAGCAATGGAGATCACCTTTGTCTACAGTGGGTAAAATGGAATTTGTGGTGCTTACACTGCGTGACGAACAGGGAGACATCACTGTAAGAGTCTCACAAGAAATGTCCCAAAGACTACAAAATGGTGAGTAAACAACTAAATTGCATTCCAACAATCTGGATATGACTTTAAATGATGTAAATTATTTTTCAGATAACAGTTTAGCAGCTGCACTTATGCAGCAAGCAAGGGCTGCAACAAATGCACAAGGTAATCTATCATTTAAATCAAAAATGGTATTGTCTTTTAATGCAAATCAAACAAATGACACATTCATGTTTATTGTAAACAAATATTTAATTTTCTCTCAATCACAGTCCCTTTAGATCTGTCTTCAGATGCTAGGCCTGCTCCTGAAAGGCCTGCTCCTGAAAGGCCTGCTCCTGAAAGGCCTGCTCCTGAAAGGCCTGCTCCTGAAAGGCCTGCTCCTGAAAGGCCTGCTCCATCCCAAGCTGGCACTCCTCACCTGGCATCCCCCTCCAGCCGGTCAGAACACCTTGAGGCAACACAAGGTACAGTAACTAAAATGAGGATCTAAACAGCAAATGCTATTTGTTTGAGTTACTAACACTTGTGTCTTAACAGATTTCACACACAACACCATATTGCTGCTTTTGGACCTGACAAAAACACACCAACACGTGTACTATCGCTCTAAACCCGGTTTTTATAACATTTTACAACGGCAGTTTAGCAAGGAGGGATACAGTTTCTCCTCAGACAAAATCCGAAAAAAATTGAACAACCTTTTGACCACATACAAAAGGGCCAAGGACCGTTGTACCTCAACAGGAGAGGGGAACATAACGTGGGAATATTATGGGGTAAGAAGTTTGTTCTTGCACATCTAGTTGGTAAAAGCAACATTTCATTTTTAACAATTCTGCAATTCCACAGATAATGGACAACCTGTTTGGGAGGTGCGGTGTTGGGAGTGCACCACCAGGCACTCTTGTTTCCACCCCTCTATTTCCCACTGCCTCACACACCCACCACACTGCCGTGTGCCTCTGAGGGCCAGCCTGGTCCCTCCATGACCCTGCTCACCACTCAGCCGAGATCAATCCGGTCTCGAGTCTCCCATCCCTCCTTCTACGACCTGTATGAGGCCCACTCGGAGAGGAGGACCAGTGCACTGGAGACACTGGTGCGGCCAGAACAGGAGCGCCGGAGAAGGCTGAAGGAGAGAAAACGGAGGAGGTTCGAAGCTAAAATGTTGACTGCGATGGGAGAAGTTGTTTCCCAATTAAAGTGCATTGGGAGCCAACAAGAGCGCATCATTGAGCTATTGCAGGACAAGCCCAATATGCCATAATTTCCCCCACACTGGGCATTCCCAGAATGAATTAATTTGTTTATAAAGAACACCACCTCAGTTTGTTTATGGAAGTAATATTGTTTAGATTACTTATTTATTTTCCTCGTTATGCAGTTGAATTATTATTTCATCCCTGGCAATTGCCTTGTAATATTTGTATTTGTATACACTAAGTGTTCACAATGTTTATATGCAATGATTATTATTTATTTGCCAAGTACATGTGTACATATCTATATATAGTCATTTCATTTTCAAAGAAGATAGTCAACTGCTGAAACTACTTCCTCCAAGCACATGTTGTGAAGTATGCAACAGGCAGTGACTGCTGTGCTAATGTTTGCAATGTTTTTCATGTACAAACATTTGAGCCTCCTGAACTTCGTTTTCAGTAGGCCAAAGGTATGCTCAATGACCACGCGTGCAACATTTAATTTCTGATTGAAACGACGCTGCCGAGCAGTTAAATGGCCATTGTCCCTGTATGGCCTCATAAGCTGAGGCAATAGTGGGTAGGCAGAGTCCCCAATGATGTGCATTCCCTCAGGCACCAGGGACTGGCGATCTTCATCAAGCAGCCTTCCAACAGCAGACAACCGGAATGCCCGTGCATCATGCCAGCTACCAGGGTGGCCCACATTAACGTGACAGAATCTCCGTTTACTGTCACAGAACCCAGTAAGCACAACAGAATAAAACTGTTTTCTGTTGATGTATGCTACTGGGTTCTCACAGTGTGGTTTCACAATAGGAATGTGGCATCCATCTACCGCACAGACAGTGTTGGGAAATCCTGCTGCACGAAATCCTAACTCAGAATTATGTAGGGCTTGCCCTGTGGGCCAGGAAATGTGGTGACACAAATACCTAGTGACAAGACTACAGAATTCATGGAGATGCAGGCAGACAGTGGATTTGGTGATATTAAAACGATCAGCAACCCCCCTATAGGACTCCTGGTTTGATAGAGTCCACAGACAGGCAAGGACACTGTTTTGAAGCGCCACTTTACTGTGCTGTCTGTTCAAGTAGAACGGGCCAATAGTCGTCATCACATCCTGTTTGGTAGAAAGGAATAAATGGCTTTTAATATCACCAGTCCAGATAATACATATTTTATTTTATTTATATATATATATATATATATATATATATATATACACACACATACTTCCACATGTCCCCTGGACAATCGGAAATTACTTTTGAAGTCTGAAGGACTGTACTGTGGGACCACTTCTTCCACAAATTGTTGGACCTTTGGAACGGATCTAAGGAAGGCAGGCACAGGAGCAAATGATGAGCATAAATCATTAGACCTATTCAACATTCTTTATATATATATAACTGCTGCTGCTGCTGCTGCTGCTGCTGCTGCTGCTGCTGCTGCTGCTGCTGCTGCTGCTGCTGCTGCTGCTGCTGCTGCTGCTGCTGCTGCTGCTGCTGCTGCTGCTGCTGCTGCTGCTGCTGCTGCTGCTGCTGCTGCTGCTGTAGGCCTATATTATCTTCACTTGATTTCAGTTGTATTCTTGTTTATTTATTGTATCTTTGTACTACTATCTTGCTTGCTTTCTATATCTTTAGTAAAGTAGCTTTTATCTTATCCCATTAGGACTAAAAAAGACTAATAGTGTCATAATTTTGCACAATTTGTGATCTGTAGAGTAAAGTAATCAGTCCGGATAATCGATCATACTTTTTAATTTAGACTGATGCAGCCAGTAGTAGGCCTAGATACATGTAGTAGCCTACAATATATTTTGTCTTTTTACTTGTGTATTGTATTGTGTATCTGTTTTTGTTACCTGCCTAGGTAGCCTACTACGGATGTAAATTAGCACGTTTGCTCAAACACATTTATACTTCTTGTATTTTATACTGATGTTCATTAACATGCTCTGTCCCTATCAAATTAAAAAATAAAAAGATACGTAATTACCTCCGCAGACGGTGTTCATCATGCCCTTCTCCATACAATACATGTGGGATTTCTATTGCATCCACTTCATCTGCAACGAAAAACGCCAACGCAATTTCCGCCATTGCAAACCCAGCCAGTCAAGCCGAGTCCGAGCTGTCCGACTTAAGGCGAGCTTTTTGACACCTCCCCCGGCTGCGATCGGCTACTCTCGTCTACTTTCGAGGCGAGCCGCAACGCGTCTCAAACAAGCCTAGTGCTTCTCTGGCTGGCTCTGTCCAATCACAAACAAGAAGTGTTCTCCCTAAGGAATACCCTTTCCGTCCAATGTGAAATGCTGCGGCGTTTTCTGAAATGCTGTTGTGTTTTCTGAAATGCTGTAGTGTTTTCTGAAATGCTGTAGTGTTTTGTGAAATGCTGTAGTGTTTTGTGTGAATGCTGTTGTGTTTTGTGAAATGCTGTGATGTCTTGCACTTCAGGGCCACCGTAGAATAGGGAGGTCACTAATGAATATCATTTGCTGACCGAAGATCATCCCACAAACATTCATGTCTGCAAGGCCACCTTTTGCAGCGTTTTGGGTGAGTTTAATTTTGATTTACGAATTATATTATTCATACAGGACTGCCTGCTCTTAAAACGTGTGGATCATTAAACGACGCTATGTTGATGTGATAGGCTGGACTACACAGGCTAGATAATGACAGCTTAATTCACAACAAGCACATCACTGGCTTTTCAATGCAGCCTGATGTGTAGCCTAGGTTATATCATGAAGTGAACGAGGCACAATTAAGCTTTTCTGTTGAATCTTTAATGTTTAAGTTTCTTGCTATTTTTTCGTTTGTTTTCATGTTAAAATGTAGCCTACTTAAGGAATTAGTATCACTTAGCCTATAGCTGTCTGATGTATTGATTGGGCACAAATGTCCTAGCCTAGTTGGCTGGTCATCTGCCATTGTTATTTGATAAATATGCCTACTGCAAGATGAATTAATGTAGAAAAGTAGGCAGTAGCCTAAGTAGGTACTTACACACACAATACATAGGCTACATAAATAGGACTATCAGGCTATAGGTTTGCATTTAAAATGTATGAATAACGGCTATTTAATTGTCTGATGCACTGCTTAATCACAAATACATAAATACATACTGTTGAGAGCTTCATATGAAGTGAATACTTAAAACGAAAGTTAATTATAAATCATATATGATCAATTATATTCTTGTATGAACTCTTAATGAGAATGCTTCATATTTTAGGTTTTTCTATATTTACAGCATAAACAAAACAAAGTGGTTTGTTTAGGTTGAGTGTGTAAGGTCTATGATGTATGGGTGTCACTGATAAGGAAGAGGGCAGTTTCTTCCCCTTTTTTCTCACAGCAGATCACAGGGAGGGGGGCTCCTGCCTTAAAGGAGAAACACATTGAGGCCTCAAAAAGCAGGTTATGTCATAGCTGAGAATAATATTTTTCAAGTCCTACAGGGGTCATGTCCTTTTTACACAAACATGGGAAGGTGTGTCTTAGGCCATAGCCAATAGAAGATGTTGGTTGGGGATAGAGGAGGTGTTTTTTGGGGTTTCGATCCGGTTTTTTGAGCATAAAGAGACTGGTTTTTTGAGAGAGCGCGAGAGAGAGGGGGAAACCCCTGGTATACTCTCTTCCGGTAGGCTCTGTCCTTCAGGGCTGGGTAAATGGCTCTCGGTAAGGTTATCCTGGAAGGCGTTAATAGGACGTACGGGAATCTTAGACCTAATAGCTTTATTAAGGTTATCCTGGAAGGCGTTAATAGGACGTACGGGAATCTTAGACCTAATAGCTTTATTAAGATCAATCCTGGAATGCGTTAATAGGACGTACAGGAATCTTATAACTAATGGCTTTATTTAGATATTGGATAGATGAGAAATATGAATTAAGGTTTTAGATAAAAATATAACCCCAGCATTTTTTAATTTTTCTTCAAATAAACTGATCTCACCTGTTGGATTGGGACAACTAAAAGAAAATCTGTGCTCTCCTCTCCTGCTTAAAAGGTAAGACTGCAACCTGCCACACTCACACTTAGGTAGGAACACACTCCATTTACTGATATCAAAATCCTTCGTGATCCCTTAAACAGATTAAAAAAGAGTTGTCTGAATAGAAACAGCAGTTAATTGAACCTGGTTCTTCGGGGAGTTAATAGAGGTGATATCTTGCTGACGTTGGTGGATCTGAGCCAAGCAGTAAACTTACATAGACTCAATAACTTCGGTCAGGTCAATTAGTAATTAGAGTAATTTACCGGAATAAATTATCAGGACCTCGCCGACTCTAAACAATACATACACACATACATACTACAAACACACCTAC
This sequence comes from Gymnodraco acuticeps, assembly GCF_902827175.1. Classification (NCBI taxonomy): domain Eukaryota; kingdom Metazoa; phylum Chordata; class Actinopteri; order Perciformes; family Bathydraconidae; genus Gymnodraco; species Gymnodraco acuticeps. The sequence continues at coordinate 103,075 of NW_022991779.1, forward strand.
ATACATACAAACAAAATGTCATTTTTCTGTCATTGCAGGTATTGGCAAGGATCGTGTGTCTCGAGTGGCACGGTATTATGCACTCAACGCTACAGCCAGACCAGAACTCAGGGGTGGTGCTCGTAAGGTGGCAGAAAATGATGCCAAGAAGCAGCATGTGATGGATCACATCAAAACGTTACATTTAGGGCTAGCCATTATGGAAGAAGGGGAGCACCTGGCCGGAAATACCTACCCTGTGACCTCAGTGTGAAAAGAATGCACGAGCTATTCGACCAACAAAACCATGATGTAGTCAGCTACTCCCTGTATTACACTGTTTTTCGACAGCACTTCAACCTTGGATTCGGGCATCCTGCCACAGATGCCTGTTCTTCATGTGCCAGGTTTCAACTGAGAGTCAAGGACCCCAGATTGACTGAAGAAGAGAAACGCAGTGAGTCTGCATCCGACGAGCACGGGTGTTCTATGATTTGCTGGGGCAGGTAGATCATGATGCAGTGACCCTTTGCTTTGACATGATGCAGAATTTGGTACTCCCTAAAACCGCCATAGGTCAGGCATACTATTCCAGACAGCTCTACATGTATCTCTTTGGTGTCGTTATTCACCATGGGACGGGAAGTAAACAAGCTGTGGATGATGTTCATCTGTACACATGGATAGAGCATGAGAATAGAAAAGGACTGCTTCAGCTCTGGACCACTGTTTACATCAACAGTTGAGTGGTGCTCTTCACCACGCTCAGAGGCTGCGATTGTTCAGCGATTCTTGTTTTGGTCAGAACAAAAATATTAACCTGCTGTCCATGCTGTTTTCCTTTATGAAGGAGGCCTTTCCAAGAATCAGTGCTGAGTATGTGTTTCCTATAAGGGGGCACAGTTTTCTGCCCGTGGATCGTGTGTTTGGGAGGATTGAGCAACAGGTTCGAAAGAAGGACACCATTCTTATGCCAGAGGAATACTACCAGATTTTGCGCAGTCATGGCAATGTACACGTCTATGGTCAAGACTGGGAGGCTTATGATTTCAAAACAGAAACACAGGCTTAGTAAAGTCACAAAAGTCATTTAAGCTAAGTGAAGCAAGAATGCTGGAATTCAGGAAGGAGAAACTAGGATTCAAGGCTGTGTATAGCGGTGAATACTGCTACCACTCAGTGTTGAAGAGAGGAAAGAAGTGGGCAAACTTCAAGCCAAGTCAGCTTCCCAAAGAAAGCACAGTGAACGAAGCAAAAAGGAAGGATGTCCTGAACTTGCTCTCTGAAATTGGTGTGAGTGACAATGTGCGTGCCTTCTACAGTATGATGATGCACTCTCAGTCATAGATGAATGAGAGTAGCTGCCCATTGTGCCAGCCTTTTGAGAGTGGCCATTCCACTCTTAATGAATGATAAGTTATTGAATGTTTTACACAGAAATATAGTTATATTAATTAAATGGATTTATAGTATGCACAAGACTTGTGCAAATCAGTTTTCAATCTTCTTTACAGTTCAATCATGAGAGACGTGATGTATGAAATACATGTTTAATACCGGACACGTGGTATAGAAAATTATGATTGACAGATTACAACAATGAATCAACTGATGTTTGGAGATTAGGCCCCGGTTTGTAGGATATCATTCAGGAGGGGAAAACCGCTCCGATGAACCCCCAAAGAGAAGAGAAGTAAGAAGTGCTGAGATGTGAAGCATTTCTTACCTTGCTGGCTGATTGAGGAGATCTGTGGATGAAATGAGATAACACAGGGACATGATGAGATTGTCGGAATAACTGTAGGGTTAATGTGAACGCCAACCATGCTTAGCGCCTGCATGTTGGATTAGACGATGCTGACCCATAGGCCGCAACCTGCACGCGCAGGGTTAAACATGACGCTGACCCACCGGCCGCAACCTGCACGCGCAGGGTTAAACATGACGCTGACCCGCTGGCCGCAACCTGTACACACAGGGTTAAACAAAAGCTGACCCATAGGCCGCAACCTGTACACACAGGGTTAAACAAAATGCTGACCCATAGGCCGCAACCTGCCCACGCAGGGTTAAACAAAATGCTGACCCATAGGCCGCAACCTGCACACGCAGGGTTAAACAAAAAGCTGACCCATAGGCCGCAACCTGTACACACAGGGTTAAACAAAATGCTGACCCATAGGCCGCAACCTGCCCACGCAGGGTTAAACAAAATGCTGACCCATAGGCCGCAACCTGCACACGCAGGGTTAAACAAAAAGCTGACCCATAGGCCGCAACCTGTACACACAGGGTTAAACAAAATGCTGACCCATAGGCCGCAACCTGCACACGCAGGGTTAAACAAATGCTGACCCATAGGCCGCAACCTGTACACACAGGGTTAAACATGACGATGACCTATTCGCCCTGTACGTACAGGGTTTAAACATAATGCGACCCACTGGCCGCAACCTGCGCGGCAGGATTCAATACGCGGACCCGAAGGTCGCAACGATGCGGTATGAAGTGTTTAAACGTGAACACGGTGACACGTAAATGTGCTGACTTGTTAAACCACCACCAGTTGTATATATAAGTATCGTTAGTGTTGGAGGGACCTTTGGATGGCCAGCACGGCACTGATGTCCGGGCGAATGTAGGATGTGAAGGCGGAGGAGAACCACCGTCCGAGTTGGCAGGGAGGAGGGAGATATGCCTTGAATGGCTGCACCTGTCTGAACGAAAACCCTGATATGCTATTAGACGCCACCACCAGTTATATGCATATTTACCATAGGTAAACTGAAGAGATCTTGATTGGCGGCACGAGCCGATGTCCGGTGAAGAGGGAGATGTAGACGATATAATGCCCGAGAGCTGTTAGCTTGAGTACGGTGATGCATGAATATCGTAACCTGGTTTACCACGAGCCAAGTGAGCATGAACCCGAGAATATGAATGAAGTGCCGGATGCACGCAGAAAAGACGTACACTTGGTTAAATACTGAGACATGACCCATGATATAGTATATCTTAATTAGCGTTAAGTGTGCCGGGATGAGTCATAGATGCTGATGAGCTGATTGAGTGATTAAGACTGTCTTCTATCATCTGAAGTGAGGATGATGGAGGGACGCTAGTGTTAGATCCAGCAAGTGTGATACAAATGTGTAGAAATAGTGGAAATCGGAATGATCTCATGCAGATATCCCCCCCAAAACGGAAGATGTGCAGTGCACGTCCTTAAGTCGGGGAAAACACGGTCGTCGTGAGGCCGGCGGATGCCACGTCCAGGAAACGGGAGATGATGCGTGCCGAAGAATCCGCATGCAAAGTACGGTTTCCCGGTGAGGAAGAGCAACTGTCGTTGAAGACGTTTATGTGGATGCACGCAGTTGGTTAGAGGAACGATAATACCATGAGCTTGATGTGATGGCTAGGAACTCCGGTGTGAGACTGGGCCTGTAGTTCCTCATGATTAGGAACGCTGTGCTCCTGGAGGAGTCTCTTCTGTTTCTTCTTCTCTTTTCCCAGTTGAGCGGAGTTGTAGTTTAGTAATGTTGTATTTGAACGCTAGATGCGTGAAGGCAACGCATTAGGAGATCTCCCTGAGCAGTGGGTGATTTGAACTGGGGAGAGACGCTATTAATATTATTACCCGAATAGCCGGTGCACGCATAGTTTCTCCTACTTGACTTAAGGCTGAAAGAGTTCCGCTGAACGATGATGGGAACATTAAAGCCCGTCGTAATATCTGCTTTGAAGAGCCAGCCTTGGCCTGCACGCTATTAGATTACATTATCTCCGTGCGTAGAAAGGGGGGAACATTGACCTTGTCATCGAGATTGTCACCTGAGCATTTACCGAATTGTATTAAATAATCTGTCGACAGGCTGTAAACAGAAAAGCTGAAATTGAAACTAATAAATACTCAGTTAATCATTAACCGAGTTTGTATAATGTAGTTAATAATTCCTTACATTTATTATAGCGCTTTTTCAATGACTCAAAGCGCTTTACATATACACACATTACACATATATCATACATGCAATGGTCAGATACTGTGGACAATACCCACAGGAGCAAGTTCAGGTGAAGTGTCTTGCCCAAGGACACGCCGGCTTTACAGACGCAGCAGCGTTTCACCCCTTGATCTGATGATCATTGCACAGCGCACTGCGCCACACCGTCCATCTTCACGCCTCGAGGTCATCGAGGCGCTTTTACAAGTACACATTGGTATAATACATGTACTGTGGATGATACCCACAGGAGCAAATCCGGGTGAAGTGTCTTGCCCAAGGACACAACGGCCTGACGCAGTGGCGGCAGGAGCGGGTTTCGAACTAGAGTTCCCCAGCACTCCCCCTTGATCTGATGATCGGATGCACAGACCACTGCGCCACCCGTCCCTACCCCACAGTTACTCTGTGTGTTGCTGCTAGCATACATAACATCTGACGTGGGAACGTTACTCGTGAATGGAGCTACGGAGCTGCTAGAAAGACAGTGGAACCCGGTGCATTCCTCCGTCTGGATGTGGAGCACTTTTGCTAAATGTTTAGACAAAGTGCTCGTGTTACGCCCTTACATGATAAACTCTTATTGCACTTGGCAACGAGCATTCTCCACATCGAAGCGGGTGAAGTTAACCACGCCTCGGAGCGCGTTCTCTCCGCCACATCCGCAGTGTGCTCCGCTGCATGTAGCAGCTGAGAGATCTCATCTGATCGAAAATACATCATAGGCGCATTTGTTTGTCCTTTGCATATTAGAACGAGTTGTGACACTAGACTGCGATATAATGTTTTTGTAGCAATAAACATGACATATATTTATAAATGTCTCCGGTACTGATAAAAAGACCAATAACGTTGGAGCTTACGCACGTAAACACACTGCTGACGTCACAATGAATCGACGACTGAATTAGTTGCAACTAATTTGGTAATCGATTTGATCGATTAGTCGATTAGTCGTTGCACCCTTAGTCGCTGCAACTCTGACTACTTTTACATCCAGGCTGAAGACTTTTCTTTTGTCGCTGCTTTTAATTGAACTATTCATATATTAAAACTTTTTCTTTTAATGTTTATTTTATTAGCTTCCTTTTAAATGACTGATTTTAAATGCCATTTCTTAATGTCTTTCATTTTTTAAAGCAATTTGAATTGCCTTGTATGGAAAGTGCTATATAAATAAACTTGCCTTGCTGCCAAGGAGATGTTGTCGCAGATCTAGCCGTTGGTGCACCAAGAACCGGAATATTCTTAGTGGAGAAGAAAAAAAGAGAAAACCGATCATTTAGTCAATAATCATTAAATTAATATTGGGAGCGAATTCCTAATTTATTTAGTATCTGGTCATGAACAGGATAATGTGCAGCGACTTGTTCATTGAGGAAAAGAAGCCCTACGGAACGCCATTCATTTCAGGAAACGCTGTTTTGAAGCTTGAACCTGCGTTTAGTTACTGAGCATTGTAATGAGTAATTACCCGACTGCATTAGTAATGCAAGTAATACGTTACTGAAACTCCATACTGTAGCACGTTACCCCCAACACTGCCTGAAGCTCACCTTAACCCTGACTAGAGGTAGCAATGCATAGTGTTGAACTTCCTGTCGGCTCCCAGACCGTAGTCGAGGAAACGGGGGGGGGGGGGTGACTCTCTGTCCTCTCCCAGGGCAGAAGCAACACGCTTCTGGTTCAATAACTCATTTTATCGGAAAGACAGGAGAGAGGCGAGCTCTACTTGGGAGGTCGTTGCATTATTTAGCTCTCCTGTTTCGCAAGATAGATTTCGCAAGATCGCAGACCTTCCTTTTTTCTGCTGCCACGTTTATTTCTAGAAAACATGTATCCCGCTCGCTCATACCATGCCCATGCACACATGCACGCCACACCCCTCTCTTAAGGGTAGCGATCTCACTCTGCATGACCCAAATGTCGTAACAATATACGAAACATCTCGTGAATTTGTTGCAACTGCCTTTGCCAACGTTACCCTGACGCCTGTTGAAGTGAGCGCAGGAGGAATAGCTTCAATGGGATAGCTTAAGCCCTGCCTGCCTGCAGGAGGGGTTGTAGTTGAAGCCAGAATGGGTAAAACTCCGCATGTGATGAGGACCCGTTCCACGTGAAGCCGGAAGCGCCGCATTAGGCGGCCCTGATGCCAGTGATGCCTTCTCAAGAGACTGAAGCGTACGTCAGTTGTTTGCGTGAAGTAGCCATTCCCATTAGGCCGGAGGAACTTCCATGGAGCCCGATTTCCTTGTCTTTTCCTCCCGCGTCCGGCCGGCTGACCCGCTACCCGACTGGGGAACGCCGCCTGTAGCTTAATCCGCGATACTGCGGAGCTGATGAATAAATGCCTGGAGCTGGAACGAAGCCCTCAGCTGGGACAAAGCCCTGCTGCTGCTTGGCTTAACCATGAACACCGTGACGCGTACACTTGTGCGTTGACACCTGAAATGACAACTGACAGAGAGGGAAGAGCAGATTTAAAGGGTTTAGCAGGTGCAATGATTGCTAGCTGGGGAGTACCGCCCCTGATTACTTAATGGGAGAAGAGCTTGCAGTGACGTGTAACACCAGGGGGTATGGTCTTCTTTCTTGAACTTGCGCTAAGCTTCATTTCTTTACACAGATATAGTTATATGTATGCAATGGATTTATAGTATGCACAAGACAATCGTACAACGTACAGCACTCATATGAATGTAACATGGCAAAGATGAATGTGATTTTGGAATTTCTGTGGTCTAATGTGATATTGTTGTTCTTGTTCATGATACATTTTCCTCACATGTAATGTTTTATTGTTGTAATGAATGTGTAGCATTAACAAGATGACCCGTTAAATACATTTTTGATTGATGTATTTTTGGCCCAGTGCCCATATATAAGTTTAGTATTGACCAAGTTCAGAGGTTTTCATATGGATCAACTTACTTACTGTTATGTATTTTTGCATAGTTTCAATATGAACAATAAAATGGATCTATTGCATTTTGGAGGGAAAAAAACGTGTCATGGATTTATTGCATTTTGGGGAAAAAATGATCAGTTTTTTAAATAAATCTTTGAAAATCAAATTCTGGATTTTAATTTGTAATGTTATTATAACCTCAAGATGCTATGTGAAAGTTTGAAACAGAAAATAGTGGTTTTCACTTGCCACTTTTCTTGGTAAAGAAAATACATTTTTACTCAAATTAATCAACATGGATTTATAGCGTTTTGGAACCAAACTCTTCATTTGGTCATTTGATCTGGGAATGTCATTTTTGAGCCTGAAACCTGAAAAACAGGCTTGGGGCTTAAGAGGTTAAATGTCAGTCAACTGATGCCAAAGTTAATGCCCCACCCAGAGGCTGAGTTTCCACGGAGGAAAGTTGTCTGATGGCTGCATCAATCAAAATGCATAGGCTATAGTATATTCTTTATTCAGACAGAGGAGAATCGAAATATTATGTTGCTTTGTAAAACATTGATAACACAACCCTGTCTCCAAAAACTTACGTTCCCAAAGAACTAAACTGCATTCTCAATTACGTTTAGCTAGAAACGTATTTTCTCCCACGTTACGTTCATTATGAACGTATCTCAAATAGCCTACGTTTATTTTCTACATATCTTTACCATTTATTGTCTTGCTTATAATAATGATAATAGTCATTTATAAATATCATTTTAGAGCACACATTTGAAATCAGTAGGCGAGGCTGTAATTTCGCCAGTCTCATGAGCGAGGCAGAAAGTAATAGTTTTAACATGCCAAAAAGCTGCTGTGTCGTTTATTGCACCTCAAACATTAAAACAAATCCAGAGTTACGTGTTTCTGTACTTCCTCTAAGAAGAAAGGACAGTAACAGAAGATCTCTGTGACGCCAGATGTGGTGTTGTTAATGCGATATGATATCCGAAAGAAAATTCAGTTTAGGATGGCCGAAGACACCCATAATCCCCAGCTATCGTTTGGGACTACAGTCCCGTTGACAAACCCCGTGATTAATCTTCAAGCTCTGGGATTGGATGTTGGAGTGGCAGTGCGCCAAGGTTACGCCGAGCGTCAAGCTCTTTGAAATGGAACTAAACTACGGCAGACTATTCAAAACTGGACTCGAACGCCCCCCCAGAACTACACATGCTGCCTATTGTGTTTCGCAACATGTTCTCTATGGCACGTCTCTACTGGGAATTGTAGTTTTAAAGACGTTTTCCCCAAAATTAGAAGTTGCCAGTATTAAACTGTGTACAGCCCTGGAGGTTTAGGCGATAGGAAACACATTGGTGTGTACACATTTAAAACATGTAATTACTAAATGGGTGAAAATCGCTTGTATCCATAATGGGCAGCATTAATATATACCCACATGGCAGCTCATTGTTACTTTGTAATTGTACTCCTCTACAATTCAGAGGTTAACCTGGTATTTTTACTCCACAACATTTATTTTAGTTACTTTGCAGATTCTGATTAATGATGTGAAATATTATTTTTTTTATTTAACCTTTATTTATACAGGTGTAGATCTCATTGAGACACAAGGTCTCATTTTCAAGAGAGACCTGTCAGTGGTAACACTACCACACAAAGTTACAGACAGACAGGACACTAAACACAGAGGCAACACTAAAATACAACATCGTAAAAAAGTCATTAAAATCCATATACAGTCAGATATAGCAGGTGCAAACACCCACAGATGATTTCTCCAGCTTTTTTCAAATGAGTTTAAAATCCGTGATGGGTATCAAAGTGGTCAGCTTAAGTTCCTGCTGAAGTGTGTTCCAGGTCGAGGGGGCAGAGTATGATATGGCTTTTTTCCCAAGCACCGTGCGTACTGAGGGGACGGACAGAGTGATGTGATTTTGAGATCGTAGTCTATAGCTGTACTGTTTGTGTGATATGTAAGTGGATATGTAGAGGGGCAGCAGTCCAAGCATAGCGGTATAGATCAGTTTGTACCAGTGCAGTGATCTGCGCATTGATAATGATGTCCAGTTGACTAAAGCGTACAGCGTGCAGTGGTGTGTGAGGGGTTTACAGTTGGTTATGAACCTCAGAGCCCCATGGTAAACAGCGTCCAGCAGATGAAGGGAGTGAGCTGAGGCGTTCATGTACACAACATCCACGTAGTCCAAGAGCGGCAAAAATGTAGCAGCTACAAGCCGTTTCCTCGCACTTGTGGAGAAGCAGGCCTTATTTCTAAAAAAGAATCCCAGCTTTCATTTAAATTTCCTTAAGATATTGTCAATATGTGGTTTGAAGCAGATATTTTCATCTATGGTGATGCCTAAGTATCTGTAGGTGTTAACAGCTTCAATGGGGTTATGCTGTGCAGACATGATGCAGGGAAGAACAGTTGGTAACTTTTTCTTATTGGAAAACAACATGACTTTTGTCTTATCTGAATTTAACACCAACCTAAGGTGGAACAGATGTGACTGAAAAGTGTCAAAATCAGACTGCAGACGTTCAAATGCAAAGGCAACAGTGCTAGCACAACAGTACACAACAGTATCATCTGCATATAGATGTACAGACGCATCCATACTTTGACCCACATCATTTATATAAATAGTAAAAAGGGTCGGCCCCATGACCGAACCTTGAGGAACGCCTCTGGGCACATTAAGAAAGCTTGAGGAGAGACCGCTGAATTTTACACATTGCTTGCGATTTGAAAGATAGTTAGCAAACCAACCAACAGCTTGGTCAGACAGGCCTATATGGGATAACTTCTGGCATAGAATGCCATGGTCCACAGTATCAAATGCATTGGATAAGAAATATAAACAACCCTTAAAGCAGACTTTAGTTACACCTGAGTAAAATTCAGGGAAAGGTGATTGTCAATTGCCAACAATCAGGAGAGATATTTGATAGTTGGTGCTTGAGAAGACTAAACATTTATCTGCAGATCTCTATAAAGTATATTCATTACTCGTTATTATCTCTACTAATAGTTCATTAAAAACTGTATATAATTGCTATTTTGCACATCCCTTTCAAGATTTTCTAAGGTTTATTGACATATCATATACACAACTACAGTGTAGTTATGCAATGAATGAAAAACCGGCAGGAAGGGGTAGAGAAATCCAGGAAAGAGGAGGGCTACAACGTCACACTCAAATGAAAGTTAAGTTAGTCAGAGAGGCAGCCACACCGAAGTCGAGGCAAGTCTCTGTTTCTCTCAAAGAAAATACAAACTGAGTTCCTCAAATCTTTCTCAACAACACAGCAGAGTTTCTGTCAAACACTGGTGAGTACAGCTGATTATATTTACACTTTCAAGAAGCAACTCTACTCAGGTGAAGGCTCTACTCTTAATGTAATACTTCGGAAAGTGTTAACAAGATAACTACGGCTATCTCTCCTCAGGGTAACTATACAATAGCCCACTTTAAAAGCTTCTGCTAGCTTCTTTCACAATCTCTCCGTGTCAGTTTTCTGGACTTGTAACCTTCAACTGAATCTTTGTGGTTGGGAGTTTAAGCTAAACTCCCAAGATCTAGGAGGTATTACGTAGGCAGGAAAGCAGCCTACATAATACCTCCTAGATTTTGTCCAGCGGTTTCACATAAAAGTTGTCCCCAGGAGAACCAGCAGGAAGCTCTTTATACGAAGCAGGAAAAGGGAATTAAAAAAAAGTTTGTTATCAAGTTAACACAGCTTTGTTATCAGTGCTATTCTTAAATATAAAATGGTCTGCGCAACAGGATGTGGACATAATTGTTAGGGGTGAGCAGCGCAGGGAGGACCCAAGTGCAGACAGACAATTGTTTAACAGCAAAAAACCTTTATTCAAGACAGCAGGATCAACAAAAAACGAGACAGGAACTCTATCTCCCTCTAAGCACAAAAAGGAACCCACAAGATCACAACAGAAAACCAGAACTTAAATACACACATGGCCAATCAAGACGACAAGACACAGCTGTGGAGGGGAGGGAAAACACAAAGACACAGGTGAACAGAATCAGGTAATCACACAGGAGGGAAAACACAGACAGGAAACAAATACACACATGACAGACAGGGGGTGAACATCCTTCAATGAAAAACAGGAAGTCGACAGTCCTAGACAATTCCAAAATAAAACATAAAATAAACAGATCCTAACAACACACTATCACTCCCTAAATGTCCAGGAGCGACGCTTGGTCAGGGTCCCGTGGCGTGCAGTTGTGACGCGCCGAGGCTCCTTCAGCTTCATAAAGGGACGCAAAGAGCTTTCAACTGATTGCAATGTATTCTCATCTGCGGCGGTATTTGACGCTCATGGAAGACCAGATTATCCTTGTTAATTACACAACATTGATTGGTGTAAATCGTGTGCAATGCTTTAGTATTTTTCCCCTTCGATTCGGAGAAACAAATATTTTTTCGGAGTTTAGGATGGCAGAAGACACTACATAATCCCCAGCTATCGTTTGGGACTACAGTCCCGTTGACAAACCCTGTGATTAATCTTCAAGCTCTGCGATTGGATGTTAGAGTGGCAGTGTGCCAAGGTTATGCCGAGCGTCAAGCTCTTTGAAATGGAACGAAACCACGGCAGGCTATTAAAAACTGGACTCGAACGCCCCCCCAGAACTACACATGCTGGCTGTTGTGTTTCGCAACATGTTCTCTATGGCACGTCTCTACTGGGAATTGTAGTTTTAAAAGACGTTTTCCCCAAAATTAGAAGTTGACAGTATTAAACTGTGTACAGCCCTGGAGGTTTAGGCGATAGGAAACACATTGGTGTGTACACATTTAAAACATGTAATTACTAAATGGGTGAAAATCGCTTGTATCCATAATGGGCAGCATTAATATATACCCACACGACAGCTTACTTTGTAATTCTACTCTACTACAATTCAGAGGTTAACCTGGTATTTTTACTCCACTACATTTATTTTAGTTACTTTGCAGATTCTGATTAATGATGTGAAATATAAACAACCCTTAAAGCAGACTTTAGTTACACCTGAGTCAAATTCAGGGAAGGTGATTGTCAAGTGCCAACAATCAGGAGAGATATTTGATAGTTGGTGCTTGAGAAGACTAAATATTTATCTGCAGATCTCAATAAAGTATATTAATTACTCGTTATTCTCTACTAATAGTTAATTAAAAACTGTATATAATTGCTATTTTGCACATCCCTTTCAAGATTTCAAGATTTTCTAAGGTTTATTGACATATCATATACACAACTACGGTGTAGTTATGCAATGAATGAAACACTTGGGTCACAGGTTCCTCAACAAGACATCTATCAATATGTGTGTACCTCCACCATTAAACTGTCAAATTCTGCACATTTCTTATACTATCTACATACATAAGAGTATAATTAATGTGTATAATATCAGTTAAAATAAGTGCTTCAACATAGTTAACATTGCAGGAAAGCAATATATTAGACGTTAAGTACTTTGTCAGGCTTAATATTTATCTGTAGATAGATACCCCCAAAGCTTTTTTCTTATTTGAAAGAAGACCTTAACCTAAAGTATTCTTTAATGTGTTAATAAAGGTTAATTAGTTTGTCTGTTTTGCACATCCTCCTATTAATATCTTTGTACATCCGGCACTAAACTGTATTATTGTAGAGATCACTTACAGTATCTTCTTGATTTTGTATATTCTATATTTCTATCATTGACCTTCTACTTTCCCCCTATGAAAGTATGTACTCCGTTATTTTTTCATCAAATAACATTATTCAACAAAAATAATTCAATAACGTGCTTTAACCAGTAGGCGGTGCACACAAGGTACACACAGCATACTAATAATAACTTTGTATTATTAGTGTAGGACACTTATGAATGTATAACATCTGAAGATGTGTAGTTTACTAGTTTTATTCATGTTTTTACTTAATTTGACAGGATATTGCTATACTATTTCTCATGTTTTACTTCTACACATTAATATCTGAAAACATCACAGACAGAAAGGTATATCCGTCATTTAATGGTAAGCTATTGCAATTGTGATTCCATAGATGTGTCTCCCATCACCCAAATCCCCTGACTATTCTCTCAACTCAGTATTTACATTCTTATATTCAAAGAAAATCAGTAATATCTTTAAAAACTACAAGTCCTTTTCTATCAGCTGTGCACCGTTATGGTGTAAATATAACCTATCTACCAATTGGATCAAATATAAAAGTCAGCCAAATTACTATTGATACTGCAAGGAGACGTATTTTGTGAAAATAAATGCAAGATGTTGTTTAATTGTTGATCAGTGGCGAGCCGTCAGGGCCCTCTCTGTGAGGGCCTAAGATATTCTAAGAAATAATATTTGAAAACATTAAAAAAATATATATATTTAAATATTTGTTTTTAATATGTTTTTATTGTTATATTTTTCATTAGTTTTACCAAAATAACTTCGCTGTCATTGATGCGTTTTGCACCCCGGGCCTCTGTTTTGATATTCCGCTGTGACATAATATATTTTCTTTTTTTTCGAGGGAAGGGGGGTCAGAGGGCTTAGGTATAAAAGTCACGGCTCGCCACTGTTGTTGATATATTTATGATCCACGTCACATATTCAGTTTTGGCGGCAGTTCTCCTGTTTGTCCAGAAGTCTTCTCACCAGGGCTCTATAAATAAAGAACTACGGCAGATGTGTAATATTTAATGCAGCCAAATGACTTCCAAAGAGAAAAGCAAGAACCCTTGGAATAAAGTATTATTTTATTTTTTTTAAATGTTTTCGGATATCATATCGCATTAACATCATATCCCAACATGCATTGCGGCTAAAACATCCAATTAACGAGCTTCAAGCTGAGGATCTGTTCAGTGGGTTTGTGGTGTGTATCGCTCGAAATGTCCCGTCTGTTTCCGGTGACTTTATTTACGGCTAAAAAGCCCAAGATTATAGAATCAAACGAATAAATAAAAACAAGGATAATTGTGTGTTATTGTTGAGTAAATAACAGTGTGTTATTTAGAAAAGAATAACAAATTAGAAGGAAAAAGAGATTACAAAAAATACAGATTTCAGTATTTTGAGGCTCTGAGCCCCATTTATTTTCCTCACAGACGGCAAAAAAAGTCAGACATTATACGATTTAAAATAAAAACAAATAAATAAAAAGATAAAAACACTGGCATGTAATTTACGTTAGAATAAATAGAATGGTTTTGAATAATATATGAGAGTAAAATCTACGTCACTTTACAGCCCCGCCCACTTTTGGGGAAACCAACGCTGTCATTTGAACGGCGATCAAGCCTGAAGCCACAGAGATCTTCTTTTACTGTCCTTTGTTCTTAGAGGAAGTACAGAAACACGTAACTCTGGATTTGTTTTAATGTTTGAGGTGCAATAAACGACACAGCAGCTTTTTGGCATCATACAACTATTACTTTCTGCCTCGCTCATGAGAGTAACAGCTGGCGAAATTACAGCCTCGCCTACTGATTTCAAATGTGTGCTCTAAAATGATATTTATAAATGACTATTATCATTATTATAAGCAAGACAATAAATGGTAAAGATATGTAGAAAATAAACGTAGGCTATTTGAGATACGTTCATAACGAACGTAACGTGGGAGAAAATACGTTTCTGGCTAAACGTAATTGAGAATGCAGTTTAGTTCTGTGGGAATGTAATTTTTAGGAGACAGGGTTGTGTTAACATTATCAGCTGTAGAGATAGTGTTTAGCAGAGTCTCTGTTGTCGAGAAAACCTGATGAAGTCAGTTAGTTTGAGGTTCCTTTTGAGAGAAACCAATGTGTCTTATCCCTCTCAACTACTACCTGTTACTGCAGCTCTTTTTAGAGGGATTTTGTTTCTCAACTTTCAGAGTTTTCCTGTCTTTACATGAGGTGAAGATGTTACTGTACATAGATGAGTTTATTTTGTTAAAGGGAATCACTGAGCTCTGTAGGCACTCTATGAGAAGCAGAAGAGTAAGAATACTTGATATCACTTGCTACCCTTAGCTCTCCTGGTTAATTAGGATCATTGATGGATGCCTTTAAGCATTTTTAGAGTTGTTAGAAAAATGTAAACTCTTGTAACATCAGGCTTATTTTTTGCCTCCAACTAAAATCTCTTGACAAAGACATATGCAGGTAGCATGGTCATAGTTGAACTATTACATCGACCACCATTGAAAAATGTGTGTCACAAACTGTGTCTCCTCATATATCAGTGTTTGGTTTACAGTACAGTGACTCCATGCTTATCTTTCCTTTGTGTTGTGCTCCATCAAGTGGACACTCTGTGCCAGAACACCAGGGCCCTTTCTCATTTCTCTAACTCCCCTCCTCGACTCCTCTCCTCGACTCCTATCCTCGATACTTAGTCCCGCCCACAGGAGATGCGAGCGGAGGAGCCGAGGAGGGGAACCGAGGAGAGAGGAGGGGAAGCAGCAGGCGGTTAGAGAAATGAGAACTCCTCTCCTCTGAGTGGTCATTTTAAAGAGACGTCCATTAATGATGACAGGAGGCACAGCAGCCCTCTGTCTGATGGACAGATGTGTTCTGATAATAACGTAATAATATCAGAGACTGGATATATCCCCCCCCCCCCCCTCTCTGGTCGCTACAATGAGGAAAATAAATTACGGGCCAAAAGTTGTATTTACAAGTATTAAAAGTAAGCAGAGGACACCAAACCAACTGAGACCTGTCTGTCCGCTGCATCTACGCTCACACTGTACCACACACACGCACATACAGTTCCTAAAACAGGCTACAGCCGTTGTGTATTTTATTATGTGAAGCACTAAATGGTTTTAGAAAAATATTGACTCTTTGTTTGTAGATATCTACTAAAACTAAAGCAAATAAAAAGAGTAGGCCTGTTATACTGAGTGATATATATTATACACACTGCTCTGCTTTCTGCACGGACCTCACAGCTGTTCTCACTGTAAACATCGCGTCGCGATGAAAGCAGTTAATAAAATAATATCCAGGGGATGCATGCAGAGCTGTGATTAGCTGAGATAAGTCCGGCCGTGTGTCACGACTCTTTGAAACATCTCTGTTCCCGGAAATGCATCCACGAAGGAGCCGTGGAGGACCCATCAATCAATCAATCAATCAATCAATCAATCAATCAATCAATCAATAGGATACGGCTGTAATAGGCCTAAGGCCTTTTAGTCGCTCATAAATAATTGAGTAGATCACTGATTCTTTATTTACTATGGATGCTGGCAACAGTCACATAGTCAAAAGTGAAGGTGATGTTTGACCAGTAGTGGTCGAGGCGGGATTTGAGACAGTTAACCGTCTTGGATGTGACAACGCTTTCTGGCAGATCATTCCACAAGTCAACCACACGCAGGCTGAAAAAGTTGCGGCGGATAGCCAGTCTTGAGTACTGTTTCTTCAACTTGAGGCAGTGTCCACGAGTCCTGGTGTTATAATCCCGTTGTAGTGGGCATGATGTTTTGTAGATGTTGTGGAGATATTTGAAAACTTCGATCATATCTCCCCTCGCCCTTCTATAATACATACTCGGGATTTTAAGACGTTGCAGTCGTTCTTGATATGGTAGGTCCTTTAGTTCTGGATCCAGCTTCGTTGCCCTTCTCTGTATTTTCTCGATGAGCTCAGCATCCATTTTGTACATGGGGGACCAAGCGACATTCCCATACTCGAGGAGTGGCCGTACAAGAGAGATGTATAAACTACGTACTACGTCAGAGTCCAAATAAGTGTATGATCTGCGGATCATTGCTAGGATACCATTGGCTTTGTTACTTGCCCGACGGATATGGTCACTAAATGTCAGGGTATTGACAACATTCACACCAAGGTCCTTTTCATTCTGAGTCTCAGATAGGTTTATAGTGTTTGAATTATCACCCATATTATACTCATATTTTTTATTCAGAAAACCTAAGTGCATTACTTTGCACTTTGCTGCATTGAATTTGAGCTGCCAACACTCGGACCATCTTTGTATTTCTCTGAGATCTGACTGGAGTTTTTCTGCATCCTCTTTACACTTAATTTCCTTGAGGACTTTAGTATCATCTGCAAACATCTGGACCCTGGAGCTCACATTATCAGGTAGGTTGTTGATATAGTGGACAAACAGTGCAGGACCCAGGACACTACCTTGTGGAATTCCACTGAGAACTGGGCACCATCCAGATGGTTTCCCGTTAACAAAGACTCTCTGTCGCCTGTTTTTGAGAAAGTCTGAGATCCAGGTGAGTATGTCTCCACGGATACCATACCCATAGAGCTTATTCAGTAATCTTTTGTGAGGTACAGTATCAAATGCTTTCTGGAAATCCAAATAAATGGCATCGAGACTTCCTCTTTCGTCAAGGGTACGAGACCATATGTCAAGGCAGGCCAGGAGTTGGGTTGAACAGGATCTGCCCTGGACGAAGCCGTGTTGGCGGTCTGATAATAGGTTGTTTGAGTCAAGATGTTCTATGACGGCATCACGCACCAAGGATTCAAGGAGTTTGCATACTACTGCTGTAAGGCTGACAGGCCTATAGTTTCCAGGATTGCTTCGGTCACCTTTTTTGAATATAGGAGTTACATGACCATCCTTCCAAGGCTGTGGTACCACACCTTCATCAAGCGATTTTTTAAATATGGTAAGTAAGGGTTCATCTAGTTCGTCACACAGTTCTTTGAGAATCCTGGGATAGATGCCATCCGGTCCTGATGCTTTTGAGGCATCTAAGTTCGATAGTTTTTTATGGATGTCCTTAGATGTGAAGTCCAATTTATTTAGTGTAGTATTAAATGGTCTGTCCTGGAAGTCTGGTATTGATGAGGTATCCTCCTTTGTAAACAAACTAGCAAAGAAGGAATTTAGTGTATTGGCTTTGTCCTTGTCATTTTGAGCCAGGCTGCCATTAGCCTTTTTCAGATCTCCGACTGTGGCATTGACTTTTAACTTGCTTCTGGCATATTTATAAAAAGCTTTCGGATTCTCTTTAGCTTCCTTTGCAATTTTTCTTTCATGCTCTCTTTTAGCTTTCCGACACTCCCATTTAACTTGGTTGCACAATTTTGCATAGGAACAACGGTCACTCTCTGTACCAGATAACCTTTGTAAGGTGTAAGCTGCACTTTTTGATTTGATTTGATGTTTGATTCTATCATTTCATCCATTCCGGAGTAGAGCGATTTTTCTTACTTTTTCTCGATGACATAGGGATGTGCCTCTTGCAACTTGTTAGGATTTTTTCTTCCATGGCCTCCCACTGTGCTGAAGCTGACTTGTTTTCAAAGGTCTGTCCCAATCATTTCCTGTTTCAGGCTTTCATAATTTCCTTTATCAAGGATGAACTTGCGGTTTGGATTATCGCATATCTCATGGTAGCATAGAAATTTGAAAAACAGGCAGTCATGGTGACTTTTTCCTAGTGGTGCTTCATGGCTTAGATCCTCAACCATTCCCTCCTCATTTGTGATATCCTCGGTTATAGCTCCTCCAGAGAGCCTCCTCGACGCTCGATCCTCGGTCCTCGAAGTGCATTTAGAGAAATGAGATGTCCTTCAACATGGCGTGCTGAAATTAATTTCCGGGTCACTACCGGAGGGCCGAGGAGTCGAGGAGTGGGATTTGATGAAATGAGAAAGGGCCCAGGAAGTGGTGGAAGTGTGTCACTGTAGTGTAGTACAACAACAAAAACACAATGAACTCAGTGCTGAGGTCGATATGGTATTATGCTGTTAAACTTGCATTAAATACCACAGTACTATTTTTGCAATACCATTTATTGACTATTTTTAAATCTGACTTGAAAGGCCTTTTGAAAATGTGAGATTTTTCATGCATAACTTTGAACAACAAATAACACAGCAGTTATTGTGGTTTAGAATCTAAAATCAGCTAAAATGTAATCCTGCTGACCTTAAAATATACATATACTGAGTTTTGAATCACTGAAATAAAAAATTAAATAAAAGGCTATTTGCCATGTTTTTTAAAATCTTGCCAGATTTATAGATTGGTTTCGATCCTTGACATACGGAGACCCATCAAGTTTTCCTATTGTGTTTTTAAGACTTGTCTCCTGTCATCTGAAATAACACTGAACACATTACTCACACAAACAACAAAGACCAGTGACCTTGAAATTATTATATTTGTATTTTTTATTTAAAATTGTGCTTGTGAAGATTATTATCTTGGATGAAAGACAAAATATTTAATCCGTTTCACATTGAGTTCTTGTTTAGTTCAATGATTATAAAATGTGCTGGGAGGGAAATCATTTGAAAAGGCATTTTTACAAGAAAAAGAAAAACTTCAGACCTTGTGTTCAACATGCAGTTTATTTTAATGTTTTTAACTCACAATCAGATATTTACAAATGTTTTTGATTCATAAGCTATTTAACCAGTAATCAATATAAAACCTGCAATGGCTCCTTCTTGAAGTTAAAGTAATTATCTGTGGCTTTATAAAAACTTTAACACATATTCTCCATATGTGTGTTAGAATAAGTGTTGATGAGATAATTATTGAGTAAACGAATGCTTCCAATAATGTGTTGTATCTAATGGGATACATAACGAATGAAATGTAAATCAATCACCACAGTAAACTTATTATGTAGAAAATAAAATGGAAACTATGCAGTTCTGACTAAATCAAAACATGAAATAAGATGAGTGATTAGTTGACAGGCAAGATGATCAGAGGTGCAGTGTTTTTACTGCAGTATAAAAGTCCAGGACAGAAGAATGGGTAGAGTTTCTCAGTGAAGGAGCAGCCAGTAAAGGAGTAGATAAGAGCTGCAGCATCTACATCATAAAAGGAGACCAGACCCTCCTCATAATCCACAAACACCCCCACCTTCTGAGGCTGAGACTTCAGAGAGAGACGGACTGAAGGACCAGCAAGAGCTTTGTAGCCATATCCATTTAACAACCATATAGTCCAGTTACCATGTTTTGGGCTCAGTGTGATATATTCCTTCCTGTTGATCGACTCTCTGGCCACTCCTAAATACCATTCAGTCTTTCCTTTAACTTGAACCTCAAAGTAAAATCTGCCTGAAGAGAAACTCTGCTTTCCTAAAACACTATCACATTCAGAAAATCTCTCTGGGTTGTTTGGGAGATTGAGATTCTCTTCGACATCACTATATTCAACTCTTTTTTTATCATCAGACAGGGTGAGACAGGGATGTGCTGTATCAGGATCAAGAGTCACATTTACAGCATATTTCTGGACCCTCTTCAGTTCACCTTCAAGCAGCTTCTTCATCTCTTTACTGAAAGTCTCCTCCAGCTGAGCCACAGCCTTTACCACGGTCCCCTCATATACTGCTGGGGTGAAGCGGAATTTTCTCAAGTCCTTGGAGGGTTGTCGGTGTTGAATGTTTAGGGACTTGACACTTTGAAGAAAATGCAGGTGGTCTTCAGAGTGTGTGACCTGCTCCACCTCAGAGCTTCTCTTCTTCAGCTCAGAGATTTCCTGTTCCAGCTCTTTGATTAAAGCTTCAGCCTTTTTTTCAGTTGTTTTCTTCTTCGCTTTGATCGTGTTGATGAGATTGGCCTGGCCTCTCTCAACAGACTCCTTCAGAGCAGTGAAGACCTTACCACCTTCTGCTATCTCTCCGTCTGCTTCTTTCTCACTGAGGTCCACTGAGTGTTTGATCTCCTCAATCTTCAGTTGTCTCTCCTGGATCATCTGCTGAGTTTCAACCTCTGTCTTCCCCAAATCGGCCTTCTCCCCTTCATATCCTTCTTTCAGAGGAACCACATCATGCATCTTGTGGTCTGAAACATGGCAGAGCATACAGACACATGTCTGGTCGGTCTTACAGAACAGCTCCAGAGGTTTATCGTGCTTCGGACACATCCTGTCTTCCAGGTTCTCCACAGGGTCGATCAGCTGATGTCTTTTCAGGCTTGAAGATGTCAGATGAGGCTCCAGGTGAGTCTCACAGTAGGAGGTCAGACACACCAGGCAGGAATTCAGGGCCTTCAGTTTGGTTTCAGTGCAGACGTCACAGGGAACTTCTCCTGCTTTGAAGACTTGTTGCTCTGAGCTGCTGCTGCTGCTGCTGGCTTTCTGTTGAGCCGACTGTCTGAACTGAGCGACCATCCCAGAGATTAAAGTGTTAACGTGCAGCTCAGGTCTTGTGTTGAACTCTTTTTCACACATGGGACACAGGTACTTGTCACTTGTATCCCAGTGTTCAGTGATGCAGTCTTTACAGAAGTTGTGTCCACATGGTATGGTGACTGGAACAGTGAACAAATCCAGACAGATGGAGCAGAGGAACTGATCCTCAGATGGCAGGTAGCTTGCAGCAGCCATATCTACACACATGTGAACGAAAAGAAAAAACATTTGAAACATCAATCATCAATTCATATCATATATTGTTTTAAAGAAATAAGTGTGATAACTTGTAACAAGCCATGAGCAGCCGTGATCATTTAACTCCGACAGGGCCAAGCATGCAACTCTGGCTAACAGCTATGAAAATATAGGTTTTCTCGATCATTTTTCTATTGAAAAATAACACTGCTCTTCTCACTGTGTGACCATAATTATTAATTTCCTCGAGCTGCTTCACATCAAAAGACTCCAACTGTTTCTCTAATGGAAATATTTTTATTTTGAAACAGCTAGAGGAAATGGGTAAAAGCATTATGTAGGAAGTGATCAGCAAAATGTAATAAGAGCAGGAGAGCAGAAGTGAATCAAAACTCCTCACCACAGAGATTCAGTTACAAGTTACTAAAGTAGTTGATAGAAAGAGACTGTTTAAGCTGTTTAGAGTGGACTCTATATCATATATATGGTTATGTTGATTGAGAAAAACAAGTTGGACATAAAGGAGCTGAAGTAGAGCTGAAGTTTAGTGTTAATCCTTCTTGTTGACAGTGTAAATATAATCAGATGTACTCACCAGTGTTTGACAGAGACTCTGCTGTGTTGTTGAGAAAGATCTGATTAACTCAGTTTGTATTTTCTGTAGACAGAAACGGAGACTAGTCTCGACTGCAGTGTGGCTGCCTCTCTGACTAACTTAACATTCATTTCCTGAGTGTGACGTGTAAGCTCTCCTCTTTCCACTGTAGCTCCTCCTCTCACTGTCTGCTGGTCTGTTCCCTCCCTCTGATCTGCATGGGCATTGAGAAATACCAGGTTTTCTCTGATAGTTAGGGAGCAAAGCTGGTGCTTTACAGATGGGAGGGATGAGGTGTGTCAAAAGCTGTTTAAACTAAAATCTCTTGACAAAGACATCTGCAGGTCTCCCTTGAAAAAGAGATCTATGATCTCAATGGGACCAATCTGGTTAAATAAAGGTTTGAAATTAAATTAAATGAATGCAGGTTGCATGGTCATAGTTGAACTATTACATTGACCACCATTGGAAAAACCCATTTGTCCTTGGTCAACATGAGAGTTTATCCTGTACATGTTTGTCACAAACTGTGTCTCCACATATATCAGTGTTTGGTTTGCAGTACAGTGACTCCATGCTTATCTCTCCTTTGTGTTGTGCTCCATCAAGGAAGTGGTGGAAGTGTGTTACTGCAATGTAGTACAAAAAGCAAAAACACAATGAACTCAGTGCTGAGGTCTATTTGGTATTATCCTGTTGAACTTGCATTAAATACCACAGTACTATTTTTGCAATGCCATTTTTTGACTATTTTTAAATCTGGCTTGAAAGGCCTTATGAAAATGTGAGGAGATTTTTCATGCTTAACTTTGAGCAACAAATAAAACAGCAATTATGGTTGTTTAGATACTAAAATCAGCTCAAATGTAATCCTGCTTACATTCACATATACATATACTGAGTTTTGAACCACTGAAATATAAAATAAAATAAAAGGCTATTTGCCATGTTTTTTTAAATCTTGCCAGATTTATAGATTGGTTTTGATCCTTGACATACGGAGACCCATCATGTTTTCCTATTGTGTTTTTAAGACTTGTTTCCTGTCATATAAATAACCAACACATCCTCACTCCCAGGTCGGCCTATGTTGACGTTATGTCAAGTCCCCTGTGTCGGCTTTTTCCAACGCAAGGGGGGGCCCTAGCGTACATTTTCAACTTTCCGGGATATCCACAGGCTTCTATATAGCTCCCTAAACGTATGTTGTAGACGACTTGAGATCGCGAGCGAATGCTACCCGCAGATCCATTCTCACAGCGTTTATCAACCTTTGTCTTACTCAATATCAAGCCACACTTATTGTTTTTACTTCTTTATTTTAATTGAATAATGTAGGACTTTTGTTGCCGTCAGTTATGGGGAGAGTAAGGGCTCAGAATACTGAAATCTGTATCTGTATCTGTATTAATAATAATAATTTACAAACTCTTCAACTACAACCCTAATTATATTTAAAAACATTGAAGAAGGCCTCACAAAATACTTTCATGTAAATATACATTTTAAAGTGAAGGGATGTGTGCAATGTGGTGATTACATTATTCACCCACGGATCTATGGGTTGGGGTATTGTTCCGCACGGACATTTTAGTTAACCGGACTTCCTGTTGATGTGAAATACGAAAACATTTTTTTTAAATAAATGATAATTTATTCCGAGTTTGCTTGCTTTTCTCTTTGAAGGTCATCACATAACGGCATTGTAATACACGGTTCGGCTGCATTGAATATTACATATGCCGTAATTCTCTATTTATAGAGCCCTGATGAGAAGACTTCTAGACAAACAGGAATAACTGCCGCCGAAACTGAATATGTGACGTGGATCATAAATATATCAGCAATTAAACAAAATCTTCACAATACAAGTCTCTTTGCAGTATCAACACTAATTCGGCTGACTTTTATATTTGATCCAATCAGTATATTGGTATATGTACACCATAACGGTGCACAGCTGATAGAAAGGTACACCTGGGGCCTATACTACGAAACTGGTTCAACCTAACCTGGATATGTTTGAGTTAGCCGGTTGGCCTAATCCAAAACATACGCGCTCTCGCTAAACTGTACTACGACGCGGGTTATCAAGTGGATCGCTCAAGCCAGCCGTTTCCTATCTAGTTAGGTGCGCGTTCACATGAAAGGGGTGGTATTTGGAGCATTCGACCAATCACAGACATGGAGAAGCGCACTGACAGCGCAGCGTCATACTTCCTGAATGAAAAGTGAACTTTAATACTAGTCAAAAATGAAGAAGTTAAACTTTAAACATCCATGACTTAAATACTTTATCCAGGATAAAAGCCACATAGTCTGCACCTGCAAGGTGAATACAGCTGGCAAAAGAAAAAGTGTTTGAATGCGTACATTAACAGGTTTATGATATCACTGCTAAGACACGATCTGACTTTAATTACATTTGTCTCGAGTGTTTCGTTAACTGTTGCTTAAAATAATACTTCTGCATACATTAGGCCTATGTGACACTGTGAGTGTTGCACGGCCAGATACGGCTCAGCTGACTCAGATAAGAAAATATATGATACATTATGATGTGATATGCCGCGGACTGTACTTAATGTTACTCTGATCCGGTTACTTATGTTGTAGTAGATATGTGGTAAGTGTTCTTAACGCTAATGTTATAATAGTCAGATTGCTCTGAAGATGGGAGGTGATATTCTATTAATGTTCACGTTCACACAGTCGGTGATTTTTGCCGGCCGTCTTTCCTGCGACGGCAGCTTTTCTGTATTTCCTTTCTCCTGTAATATGACTTGATCGCTTTAAACTCCGCACACTGAGCTCTGATTGGTCAGCAGGCGGTGCTTTCACTGAGTTGAGCTCTTAGCCTGCAACCTAACCTGGTCCCGACCAGGTTAGCCGCTAAGCATAAGTTACCATGGAGATCTAGCCTGCTAAAAAGAGAACCAGCTTCGTAGGGCCGGAAAGCCCGAGTTTTCCCTGAATTTAGCCGGCTAAGCGAAAATCCTGCTTCGTAGTATACCCCCCTGGTGGTTAAAGCACGTTATTGAAATGTATTAATTTTATTATTAGATATTAATAGGAGACACAGACAGACAAACTAATAAGGCTTTATTTAAACATTAAAGAATACTTTAGGTTAAGGTCTTATTTTGAATAAGAAAAAAGCTTTGGGGGTATAAATAAGCCTGACAAGGTACTAATATATTGCTTTCCTGCAATGTTAACTACTGTATGTGTAAGCACTTATTTTAACTGATATTATACATATGTATTATACTCTTATAAGATGTATGTAGATAGTATAAGAAATTTGCAGATTACGACAGTTTAATGGTGGAGGTATACACACATATTGATAGATGTCTTGTAATGCACTGTTGAGGAACCTGTGACCCAAGTTTTTAATCTCCGGCCTTGTCAGGTATTGAATGTTCAATAAATAAAGAACACAGAATTATTAAATATAAAACACAGAATTTGTGTGATTATACTAAATGATTTACAAATAAACACCACTGTATATTTACAACTGTTACACATGCTGATGTAACGCAAATGTTTCCAACTTGGGATCAATAAAGTATATCTTATCTTAAGATGATCGATGGCTACTGCCAGATTTGCAAAATGTGCCTCTGAACCTTGACAAGTGCAGGTTTCAGGCTTATCAATTAACAACAGGAGGGGTCACAGACATAAGACCAGCTGTTAAATAAAGCTCTTCTGACCTTAGCTGTCATGTGGGTATATGTTAATGCTGCCCATTATGGGCACAAGCAATTTTCACCCATTTATTAATTATATGTTTTAAATGTGAGTGTTTCCTATCGCCTAAACCTCCAGGGTGTAGACAGTTTAATACTGACAACTTCTTATTATGGGAAATACGAAAACGTCTTTTAAAACTACAATTCCCAGTAGAGACGTGCCATAGATAGAGAACATGTTGAGAAACACACAATAGCCAGCATGTGTAGTTCTGGGGACGGGGTGGGGAGGGGGGGACGCGGTGGACCCGTTGAAATCCAGTTTTGGACAGTCTGTCGTGGTTCCATCCCATTTCAAGTGCTGTTCGACGCTCGGCGTAACCCTCGAAGCACACTCTCCAATCACAGAGCTTGAGGACTATCACGCGGTTTGTCAAGCGAAGCGGAGAGAATACTTACTTCCGGGTGTAAAATTCTCTAAAGCAACTATGAGCTGCTCCGACCCTCGGTCCTGACGGACTCCAACTTGTGTTTATTAATCAAACAAATAAATAAATACAAGGATAATTGTGTGTTATTGTTGAGTAAATAACAGTGTGTGGTTTAGAAAATAATACAAAATTAGAAGGAAAAAACGATGAAACAATACAGATTTCAGTTTTCTGAGCCCCTACTCTCCCCATAACTGACGGCAACAAAAGTCCTACATTATTCAATTAAAATAAAGAAGTAAAAACAATAAGTGTGGCTTGATATTGAGTAAGAAAACGGTTGATAAACGCTGTGAGAATGGATCTGCGGGTAGCATTCGCTCGCGATCTCAAGTCGTCTACAACATGTTTAGGGAGCTATAAAGAAGCCTATGGACATCCCGGAAAGTTGAAAATGTACGCTAAGGGCCCCCCCCTTGTGTTGGAAAAAGCCGACACAGGGGACTTGACATAACGTCAACATAGGCCGACCTGGGAGTGAGGATGTGTTGAAATAACACTGAAAACATTACTCAGACTGTTACGGTTGCTGTTTCTGTCTGCTCATTAATCTGCCTGTGAATGTTTTCAGCTGTGTGTGTAATATTTAAATAAGCTGCGCAGTAGCCCTGACGTCATTGGCTGCCCATCCTCTGGTCCGCCTCCGAAGATCGTGATTGGAGCACGCCGGACCCGACGTCTTCCAGTCGCAGAGCACCGGCGGCGCACACCTGCTGCAGATGATTATAAAGCCCGGGAACAACTACCACTCCGGAGGCTCTGTTGAGTGAACAGACGCCTCTCGCATTTTGCTCTTCATTCTGTGGTTAATCTTGTGTGTCTATCTCCGTGTGATATTGTGTGTTAGCAGAGTGTAGAGTAGGTTATTTAGTGTTTCGAGCAGTGGGCATTTTACGGCCCGCGGGCCACATCCGGCCCGTTGGCCGGCCCACTTGAGGTTGATCATAAATTATAACATAATGAAAAAAAACAACCTTTTCAAAATAAAAGCAACACAGCTGTATTGCTTGCATGGCGTAAATACTTTTCTAACTGTGTTGCTTTTATTTTGAAAAGGGTGCTGCTATTTTTTTTTATTATTTACGTAAACGCACGTGCGGTGAACAGCTACAAGTCATGCTGGCCGGCTAGTCCTCGAAATGTCCGCAAACGGCAAAAAAAGAAGACATGGACCGCTAAGTATTAATTTACAGAAGTGAAAGGTAAAGCTGTGTGTTTAGTTTGTGGTGCGCAGGTCGCTGTGTTCAAGGAGTACAATGTGAGTCGCCACTATGCTACCAAACACGCAGATAAATACAATAACCTGTCTGTGGAAGAGCGGGCAAAGGAGTCGGATGCTTTGCTAGCTAAGCTGCAAAGCCAACAACAACTTTTCACAAAACATTCCACATCCAGAGATGCAGCTGTCAAGACAAGTTATGTCTTATCCCACACAATTGCAAAACAAAGTAAACCGTTTTCGGTTCATTAAGGAGTGTGTGTTGGACTCCGCTGCACTAATATGCCCGGAGAAAAAGGAGGCATTTGAGAAAGTGCCCCTCTCCCGACGCACCGTTACGAGGAGGATTGAGGACATCGCAGGAAATCTGGAGCTTCAGCTGCAGAACAGAGCGGTCAACTTTGACTTTTTTCCCTTGGCTTTGGCTGAGAGCTGCGATGTACGTGACACTGCCCAGCTACTCACATTCCTACGTGGGATAACTCCGGACTTCAAAATCACGGAGGAGCTGGCAGCCATGCAGTCAATGAAAGGGACAACAACAGGGAGTGATTTGTTCACGGAGGTAAATGCATGTGTGGAAAAGTTGGGACTGAAATGGGACAAGCTGGCAGGCGTGACAACGGATGTCCAAATCTGACAGGGAAACATGTTGGACTATTGAAGAGAATGCAGGATAAAGTGACAGAAATTAACCCTGAGCAGAAATTGGCATTTTTACATTGTATTATACATCAGGAAGTGTTGTGTAAGTCAGTGTTAAAAATTAACCATGTTGTTGATGTTGTAACTAAAATAGTTAACTTCATCAGGGCAAGAGCATTGAATCACAGACAGTTTGTTGCACTTTTGGAGGAAAGTGAGACTGAACATCGTGACATACCATGCAGCTGTCAGGTGGCTCAGCCTGGGCAAAGTGCTGAAAAGAGTATGGGACCCGAGAGAAGAGCAGACTGGATGGCAGACCTTGGTTTTACTGTAGATGTGACTGCACTAATGAGTGAACTAAATGTCAAACGGCAAGGCAAGGGCCTTTTTGTGCATGACATGTGCAGTGAAGGCTTTCATGAGAAAGCTGCAGCTTCTCTCAAGCCACATGGAGGACAACATTCTCACTGCCAACACTGAAGGAAGCTACACCATCAGCTGATCACCTCCAGAGGTACTCATCCATGTTAGAAGCACTGCATGGTGAGTTTTCAAGGCGATTCAAAGACTTCAAAACAGTTGAGAATGAAATGAACAAGATATTTTCCCCATTTACATGCCATGTGGATGAAGCACCCAGTGATGTTCAGCTTGAACTCATTGACCTGCAGTCTGACACACTTCTGTCAGAGCACTTTAGGTCAGTCTCACTGCCTGAGTTTTACTCTTCCCTGAAAGAGGAGAACTTTCCACACACAAGGAGACGTGCTCAGAAGATGATGGTCCTCTTTGGATCTACCTACACATTTGAACAGACATTCTCAGTGATGAAGTTCAACAAATCCAGATACAGATCCTCTATCACTGATGATCACCTCTCAGCTGTCCTTCGCATATCCACCTCAGACATTGAACCAGATTTCCGTGCACTTGTTCAAGCCCAAGACCGACTGGATTTTTCTCACTGAACAAGTCAAATTAACTGAAAATCAAAAACACTCATTTATTTTTGTATAAAGCTGATTCATTTATTATGTTTTACATATTGTAAAACACCTTTTCAGTATTGGGTTGTGAAGATTAACGTGTCAACAATGTAATTAAATACTGATTCAATGATTGTTTTTAATGTTTATTACCTCTATAGGAGTATTTTCCTATTCGGCCCACTCCACAATTTCTTATATTTATTGTAAGGGAACATTCTTATTATTTTGATTACCAGTAACGGCTCATAAACACATGTAATATACTGCATTCTATAATGGGAGAAAATGTATATTGAGCAGAATTAAGTTCAACTTATTTTTGATTCAGCCCCCCAACACAGCTCGAGTTTCTGAAGTGGCCCCTTGTAAAAAAGAATTGCCCACCCCTAGAGTATAGTTTGGATTTGTGACTGTTGCCTTTAGTTTAGCTGTGTTTTGTGTAGACTCCCTTTGTTAGTTGTACCACTCTTGAAGTGAGGTTTTGTTTCGTTCTTTAGTTAGTGTATTTATTTTCCCCACATATAAGTAGACTCCTGTGTTAGAGTCCTTCCTTTGTTTGTTTCAGGCTGCCTGCCTGCCGTTTGTTTACATTGCTGTCTAAAATAAACCCCTTATAATAATTACCAATACCAATCTGGTTGTGTTGCTTCCCTTTGATTCCCCTAGTTCGGAAGGGAACGTAATACAAACAACAAACAAAGACCAGTGACCTTGAAATTAGTATTTTTATTTTTATTTAAAATTGTGCACGTGAAGATTGTTATCTTGGATGAAAGACAACATATTTAATCCATTTCACATTGAGTTCTTGTTTAGTTCAATGATTATGAAAATGTACTGGGATGATTATGAAAATGCACGTGAAGATTGTTATCTTGGATGAAAGACAACATATTTAATCCATTTCACATTGAGTTCTTGTTTAGTTCAATGATTATGAAAATGTACTGGGATGATTATGAAAATGCACGTGAAGATTGTTATCTTGGATGAAAGACAACATATTTAATCCATTTCACATTGAGCTCTTGTTTAGTTCAATGATTATGAAAATGTACTGGGAGGGAAACCATTTGAAAAGGCATGTTTTCAAAGTACAACAAAAGGAGGGTTTAATGTGTGTGTAGGAGCCGCATTTAAGTTTTATTTTGTTTTGATTTATTTGGAACCTGTATTAATAAATGTTTCTGTTTCAGTGAGAGGTGCGCTTTGCTCAGGTGAAAGGGGCGGGGCTAAAGCTTTAAGTTGGAGGTGCGGTGTGTGACGGGAGGGCAGCAGGTGGCAGCAATACCGTCATTGACACACAGACGCAGCCTTATGTTTACCAAAAAGAAGGATTATTAGGATCTGTTTAAGTTTACGTTAAATATTGTTTTCGTATTTTGTTTTGTCTTTGCTGGTAAATAAATGTTGAAAGAGCAACCAAAACGTCCAGTGGATTTTTTACTGCGAGTCTGACACTGCTTCTCAGCCCCAAGTCATGTGACCCTCATCACATTTCACCCATTGTTTCTACCACACACAACACACACACATAAGTGTTGACACAATGCAAACTAATGTAGGACATCAAGTTGATAGGAAACAAATGGTAGGTCTAACTGTAATATCCTTAAAAAATATCTTTAAATCAAACCTAATATTTCCTTGTATTAGTTGTTGGCATAAATACTTGTATAATACTAAACTCTGCAGTTAGTTACCTCCAGTGGCGAGCCGTCAGGGCCCTCTAGGCCCTCTGTGAGGGCCTAAGATATTCTAAAAAATAATATTTGAAAACATTAAAAAAATAACAATTTATTTTTAATATTTTTTTCAATATTTTGTTGTTGTTACATTTTTCATTATTTTTACCAAAATAACTTGATTTAATTGTATTTAAAATAATATTTCAAAGAAATAAATCCTTCGAATCTGCCTGTTCAGTTTCTGTTGGAATGTGAAGGGTTAAATGCCGTCTCTGCGAGTTATGTGAAGACGGGAGAGCTTGTTGGTCCCTCTCTACATTCACAGAGGGCCAGCTATAGTAACTCAACGAGAGAGTAATGTCAAATGACACTACAATTTACCAATCATATCTTCCCTCTAAATGGGCGGGCTTTATTTTCGCGGACTTTATGACAAGTTCCGCCCGCTGTGAGGTCTATGCAAGGGTGAAGTGACGCGCCCTAAAACCCGGAAGTAAGCTTCGCTCGGATTCCCTCGACAGAAAGCAGTGAGATTTCTCCAGAGGATTTTAGAAAATAGCCCGAAATAAGGTCTGTGGAAAACGAACCTGTTAGATAAATGCACGTTTTGTTCAGCGGATAATATCCACATGTCTACCCTACTTTTATTATTTTTGAATCATAAATCTAAACGATAGATTTACGATCGATAGATTTATAATTAGCATAAGTTCGTTCATGATGGCTCACTTCAGTGATAGTGATAACATTGTTGCGAAATTATTAACCGAGTCATTTTCAAGATTGAGTGGCAAAGGATCAGCTGAAGCAAGTGCTTCATCCAAAAGGACAGGAGGATGGACTTTGTGTTCAGTGATTTGATCATCAAAGGTAGGCCTAAGTCATTTTCAATGTGGGCCGCCGTGCCGACTTAATTCATTTGTAATTGTTACTTGGCTGTGGGTGCCCTGTCATGATAGGTGTTTATATAAATGGTGTTGTTTTGTGTGGTAGAGGGTCGCTGTGAGGGGGGGTCAGAGGGCCTAGGTATAAAAGTCACGGCTCGTCACTGGTTACCTCATTGTAAAGAGTAGTTTTAGTGTTATAGTGACTGCCTTCACTCGTAAAAGTGATATCTCACTGATATCAGCCCCACTGTTTTCTGCTCTACAGCCGCACAATATCCAATCACTGCTAGTGGAACAACACGTTCTCACTCCCAAACCGTCACAGGTTGACGGTCGGTCAGGGCCCCTCCCCGTTACTTTATTACGGACAGGGTACCTTGAGAGTCAGTTTTCAACGGGCAGGGCGTCCCATTGACTTGCATAGAGCTCCCTGAACGTTGGTAATAGACAAATTGGGATCACGGTGAAATGCTCTCCGCAGATCCATTCTCACAGCGTTTATCAACCTTCTTCTTACTCAATATCAAGCCACACTTATTGTTTTTACTTCTT
This sequence comes from Gymnodraco acuticeps, assembly GCF_902827175.1. Lineage (NCBI taxonomy): Eukaryota > Metazoa > Chordata > Actinopteri > Perciformes > Bathydraconidae > Gymnodraco > Gymnodraco acuticeps. Next base: position 135,109 of record NW_022991779.1, read on the forward strand.
TATTTTAATTGAATAATGTAGGACTTTTGTTGCCGTCAGTTATGGGGAGAGTAGGGGCTCAGAAAACTGAAATCTGTATTGTTTCATCGTTTTTTCCTTCTAATTTTGTATTATTTTCTAAACCACACACTGTTATTTACTCAACAATAACACATACTTATCCTTGTGTTTATTTATTTGTTTGATTAATAAACACAAGTTGGAGTCCGTCAGGACCGAGGGTCAGAGCAGCTCATAGTAGTTGCTTTAGAGAATTTTACACCCGGAAATAAGTATTCTCTCCGCTTCGCTTGACAAACCCTGTGATAGTCCTCAAGCTCTGTGATTGGATGTTTGAGTGTGCGCTGAGGGTTACGCCGAGCGTCGAACAGCACTTTGAAATGGGATGGAACCACGGCAGACTGTCCAAAACTGGATTGGAACGGGTCCACCCCGTCCCACCCTCCCCCATCCCGTCCCCAGAACTACACATGCTGGCTTCACAACTTGTTCCATGGCACGTCTCTACTGGGAATTGTAGTTTTAAAAGACGTTTTCGTATTTCCCATAATAAGAAGTTGCCAGTATTAAACTGTCTACACCCTGGAGGTTTAGGGGATAGGAAACACTCAAATTTAAAACATATAATTAATAAATGGGTGAAAATTGCTTGTGCCCATAATGGGCAGCATTACACCCACATGACAGCTAAGGTCAGAAGAGCTTTATTTAACAGCTGGTCTTATGTCTGTGACCCCTCCTGTTCATTGATAAGCCTGAAACATGCACTTGTCAAGGTTCAGAGGCACATTTTGCAAATATGGCAGTAGCCATCGATCAGCTTAAGATAAGATATACTTTATTGATCCCAAGTTGGAAACATTTGCGTTACATCATGTGTAACAGTTGTAAATGTGCAGTGGTGTTTATTTGTAAATCATTTAGTATAACCACACACATTCTGTGTTTTATATTTAATAATTCTGTGTTCTTTATTCATTGAATGTTCAATACCTGACAAGGTCGGAGATGAAAAACTTGGGTTGCAGGTTCCTCAACAGTGCATTACAAGACATCTATCAATATGTGTGTATACCTCCACCATTAAACTGTCGTATTCTGCACATTTCTTATACTATCTACATACATCTTATAAGAGTATAATGTATAATATTATGGGCTCAGAACAGTCTCATAATACACACATGCACACAGAAGGATTCACACTTGTATTTCATGATCCACAAAAGGATTCAAACTTGTATTTCCGGATCCACACTTGTGTTTTTCAATGCACACATAAATGTGTTCCGTTTCATATACATGTAAATAAAATCCAAATACAGAAAAAAGTTTTACATATGTATTTTTGATCCTCACATATTTATTTTCCGTTTAAAACCTCTGCACCTGCCAACACAAACAGCTTTCTGTGCACGGATTGCTGTGCATTCGTGTGTGGGTTTTTTGAGACTCCTCTGACGGTCAGCCGATTCGTACTTGTAATTTTTTCTATCTATAGCCAATCAGATGTCTCCTTCATTCTAAGCCAATCACATGAGCGCGCCCCCACGAGGGTAGATTTCATGCGTTCATGACACTACGCATTTTGCGCAGTCCGGTCAGCTCGCTAAACAGAGGGCGGAGCTTCAGGTGATCATGCAGAGCTGCGTGTCTCCGTCAGACTCAGCAGCTGATCTGATCTCTCTCTCGCGTCCCGTTATACTTCACTCGCGGTTATGTCCATATCGATCAGATCCAGCTTTCCTGATCGGCCTTTATAGAGAGCACCGATCAAACTATCAAGAGTGAATATCGGCCGATAATGACCGGCGGGGCTCCCCCCATTGACAGTTCACTGTCTAGCACTGGCTTCGTAGTGCACTGATCGATTAGGCTAAGCTAACCTGTAGCTGCTCCCTCCACACTCACAACAACTTCATACAGACATAAATAAAGCAGCTGTATTCGCCATACAGGAAACAAACATTTAAAACGGTTTTGCCTGTCGTTTTTGTGTACACAAGCATTCATCAATGGTTCGGAAAGTGGCGCTGTACCTTAATAATATAAAAGATTGTATTTGCGTGCATTTCCTGTTCGGAAAGTGGCAATGTACTGACTGAGAGTGGAGATGTCCTGACATTAGCGCCTGCAGGCACAGCGCAAAATGCGTACATGAAGCGCTACGTCATGAATGCAAGAAATCTACCCTCGTGGAGGCGCGCTCATGTGATTGGCTTAGAATTGAGGAGACATCTGATTGGCTATAGATAGAAAAAATTACAAGTACGAATCGGCTGACCGTCAGGGGAGTCTCAAAAAACCCACACACGAATGCACAGCGATCCGTGCACAGAAAGCGGTTTGTGTTTGCAGGTGCAGAGGTTTTAAACGGGAAACTAATATGTGAGGATCAAAAATACATATGTAAAACTTTTTTCTGTATTTGGATTGCATGATGCATGAAACGGAACACATTTGTGTGTGCATTGAAAAACACAAGTGTGGATCCAGAAATACAAGTTTGAATCCTTTTGCGGATCATGAAATACAAGTGTGAATCCTTCTGTGTGCATGTGTGTATTATGAGACTGTTCTGAGCCCATATAATATCAGTTCAAATAAGTGCTTAAACATGCAGTAGTTAACATTGCAGGAAAGCAATATATTAGTACTTTGACAGGCTTAATAGTTATAGTTAATACCTAAAGTATTCTTTAATGTTTAAATAAAGCTATTACAGCCTGGCTCATAGGCTGCAACAAAGATGGGAGACTAGACAAGTATTAGTTTGTCTAACTGTGTCTCCTATTAATATCTAATAATACTGTGTGTGTGTGTGTGTGTGTGTGTGTGTGTGTGTGTGTGTGTGTGTGTGTGTGTGTGTGTGTGTGTGTGTGTGTGTGTGTGTGTGTGTGTGTGTGTGTGTGTGTGTGTGTGTGTGTGTGTGTGTGTGTGGTGTGTGTGTGTGTGTGTGTGTGTGTGTGTGTGTGTGTGTGTGTGTGTGTGTGTGTGTGTGTGTGTGTGTGTGTGTGTGTGTGTGTGGTGTGTGTGTGTGTGTGTGTGTGTGTGTGTGTGTGTGTGTGTGTGTGTGTGTGTGTGTGTGTGTGTGTGTGTGTGTGTGTGTGTGTGTGTGTGTGTGTGTGTGTGTGTGTGTGTGTGTGTGTGTGTGTGTCAAATCAATGGATCTTACCTTTTTAGAAGTGTTTCTTCCTTGCCCTTTTCTAACACTAACAGGAACACGGTATGGGTTCAACCAACCCAGTCTCATACAAAAACGTGTAATAACTACGTTGGTCCACAACGTAGGACGTAGTATTTCTACAAAAACGCCTCTGAAATTGTAAGATCCCTATGTTTTTTTTCACCATTCATTCCAATGGCTGGCGTCTGTCACGTGATCTTCACATTTCTCCATGCAGAAAAAAAAAACATGGCCGAACTTCGTTTTATTCTCGGTGTAAAATGCCTATTTTAAAATTAGTTTGGCCATTAAAATGCGTTTTGATGTCATTTGATGCGAGAAATATGAGTTGTTATTTCAGATTATGTGTGCAGTGGATGTACATGATCTTTAGTTTGCTTGTTATTATGAAGATTACTTCAGGAAATTGTGTCGATACAACGTTTTCATTGTTACCAAGGTGGTTGCTAGGGACGCTGCTATCGATATTATTACTGTTATGTTGTGTAACTGTTTAATGGTGTTATATGTATTGCTACCCCCTTCCCCGTCAATGTATAGTGTTGGTCCACAGCGCAAACGTATTAGTTTAACAACATTCACATCTAAAATTGTGGCATAGATAGATACGTTATTTTCCCCTGTGCAATTCTCCATTTACTCAACAATAACACATCATTATCCTTGTGTTTATTTATTTGTTTGATTAATAAACACAAGTTGGAGTCCGTCAGGACCGAGGGTCGGAGCAGCTCATTTGCTTTACAGAATATTACACCCGGAAATAAGTATTCTCTCCGCTTGACAAACCCCGTGATAGTCCTCAAGCTCTGTGATTGGAGAGTGTGCCGAGCATCGAACAGCACTTGAAATGGGATGGAACCACGGCAGACTGTCCAAAACTGGATTTGAACGGGTCCACCCCGTATATCGTCTTTTATGGCGAGGGATGGAAAACGATGGAAACGGCATATGATAACACCCCATAATTGACGTAGAGCTGTTGAGGGCTGGACCGTTAACCATTATTTGAACTCTGGTGCTGTTTTGACCCTTTTCATAGGCGTTACGACAACATCGTGTTTTATGGCGAGGGATGCGTTTCCATGGAAACGGCATATGGTGAGATGTCAGATTGGACGTAGAGCTGTTTAGGCATGGAGAGGTGATATACAGGTGAAGATTGTGGGACGACCGGACCGTGTCCATTGGAGCTACAGCAACATCATGTTTTATGGCGAGGGATGCGTTTCCATGGAAACGGCATATGATGAGATCTCAGATTTGGCGTAGAGCTGTTGAGGGCAGGACCATTAACCATTATCTGAAGTCTTCTGCTGTTTTATGGCGAGGGATGTGTTGCCATAGTAACACCACATTACGTAACATAATAATAATAATCGCTCCCGTCCTGAGGCGGGAGGGCGGGGGCGTCTGCCTGAGGGGTAATCAGGGAGACACCCAACACGCCGAGATTATTGGCCGCAGCCGCCATCTGTGCTCCGAGCCTGAACATTGTGTCCAAATATTCCACGCCGCCTTCACACACTTCCAGATATCTAGCAACGGGGGCGAGATGAAGGCCGGACGCGCAGACATGTGTGCTGGACCCTCCTGGCCGCCGGACCCGAAAATACCGGACAACGAAGCGTCCTCGTCATCTTCCTCCTCCCGGAAAGCGGCCACCTGGCCCCTCGGGAGGGTGAACATGAATGGCACCTCGTCCTCCTGTTCCCCCATCTCCACCACCTCGAGGTCCTGAAAATGATTCGGCAGGCGTTGCAGGCCGGCGACGGGTTCAGGCCGTCCTCGGCGTGGTCCGGCCCCAGACACTGGAAGCACAGGCGGTGCGGATCAGCCCCCGCGATCAGGCCAGGGCATGTCGGGCAGGTCCGGTGCTCAAGGAGTGGTTCCATGCTTGCTTTTCTCTTTCTCTTTTCACGTCTCTTGCTCAGTGTTTCACTTCCGCTCGCTGAAGAGAAAGGGATGACAGTCAGGAGGCGAGGCCTCCTTTTATACGGTGAGATGCGCGCGCATTCAAGTAAGCCCGCCCCGGGGCCGGCTACATATAGAAGTCTCAGTAGGTGAATGCTTGCATGATAAGGTAGTACCCATAGAGTCCAGTAGAGGGCGGAGCCTGTGAGAGATATAACCAGGCATCTATTGCACGTCTGTCCGTCCTGGGAGAGGGATCCCTCCTCTGTTGCTCTCCCTGAGGTTTCTCCCATTTTTCCCTTTAAACTGTGGGTTTTCTTCGGAAGTTTTTCCTTGTACGATGTGAGGGTCTAAGGACAGAGGGTGTGGTATTGTCATACTGATATTTTGTACAAACTGTAAAGTCCACTGAGACAAATGTAACATTTGTGATATTGGGCTATATAAATAAACATTGATTGATTGATTGATAACCAGCATAGTGATGATTCCATTGAATAGCAACAAAGTGCAGGCTTTTTAAAATGTGTGAAGTCGATACACATCAGAAAGTCTCAAGTTGTGAGAATGGTTGTACCATAGAATATCACTTAAAGTGGACCTATCATGCTATATTTGACAAATATATTGTAGGGCCATATATAAAACATGTCTGTGAAGTTTTTTTTTCAAAATACCAAACAGATCATGCATTTTATCCATGCCTCATTTCGCTCTATTTGCTCTTTTCCAGCCCTGTTTTTGCAAGGCCTGATTCTGTGACGTAGTTTTAATGCAAATGAGCTGCAGGAGGAAAAGAGAGGCTCCGTCCTCCGTGTTTTATTCTTATATGATTATATAGAGTCGTTATTCATTTGTTTTAAAGCTCAATAAATAACAAAGAAGACCTTTGACCGGCACTTTTCTAATTTTGTCCAGAAGATTTAAAATTTAACGGACATGTTGACCGGCGGAAAAAAATCTAACTGAAACTCTGCCGCACGGTCCCCTCGTCCCTTGGAAGAGGCGGAGAGGTAGGTGTTTGTCATCTGCTGGTGGACTACCGGAGAGAATTACAGCGAGGGAGGGATTGCATTGAATTACAGCAGCAGGAGCAAACGCTTGCCTCTGGGAGGGAGAAAAAGAGCCACAGCGGAGAATAAACAGAAGGGCAACCATGCGCGGGAAGTCTTCTTCGCTGCTTTTGTGGCAGACTACAGCGCCAGTTACAGGCCTGGCATATGTACTACAGCGTCTCCAGCGCTTTCGAGCGTCAATGGCCGTGGCCGTAGCCCAACCCCCCATTCCCCTGATATGTGGAGAGTGGCCCATATAGGCGGAGCACCCCTTTTCTGACATCAGAAAAATTAACGTCTGGATCAGCTCCGTTGCAGCCCCGTTTTTAGAGATTTAGGTATATGGAGGAAAAGAGAGAGGGTTGTGTTTTCTGACACTTGGTGAGTTCCCTGACACACCGGGGACACATATTCATGTATAAAAGACGTACAAAAGTGCATTTTGCATGATAGGTCCCCTTTAATGGAGCTTTGTAAAAATGCTCGTCATCATTAAGGTATGATTGTGCAGTGCCACACCTTCTCACACAAACTAAACCCACTAATAAAACAACGAAAAATATACAAGTTTAGCTTATTTTTCGTTTTTTTATTGAAGAGGATTAGGGCCACATGGGAAAACATTTTTGGCATCAGACCAAAAGTAAAATCATCTTTAAGTCAGAATTGACGTCATCCAATCGCAGCGCACAGCCGGCGCACACCTGCTGGGGAGGAGTACAAAGGCCGCGGACTATCACCACTCTGGAGGCTCTGTTGAGTGAACAGACGCCTCTCGCTACTTGCTCCTTAGTGAATTCTGTTGAACTGTGGTTAACCTTGTGTGATTAGTTAGTGGTTAGTCGTTTTTGATTCTGTGATTGTCGCCTTTAGTTTAGCTGTGTTTTGTATAGATTCTTTGGTTAGTTGTACCACTTTTAAAGTGAGGTTTTGTTTCGTTCTTTATATTAATTGTTTTCCCTGTATGCCATTAGACTCCTTTTTTAGAGTCCTCCTTTTGTTGGGTTATCAACCTGTGCCCTTTTGGCCCTTTTGTTTGTTCAGGCTGCACGCCTTCCCTTTTGTTTCATCCTGTTCTGTAATAAAACCACTTATAATTATTACCAATTACATACTGGTGTGTGTGTTGCATTCCTCTTCCCCTAGTTGGGACGTAACAGAGATCCTTGACTGTGTTCACTGGGAAGAGTTCTGTTTGTACATTAGCCTTGAAATAAAGGTATTTTCTGTTTAAATCTGTATTTGGGTCCTGCCTGCTTCACTCAACCCTGACAAAATCATCTTTAAGTCAGAATTCAGTTTTTTTTTCTCAGAATCAAAGTGTTTTTTTTACTTTCAGTCACATCCCAAAACATTGTCCTAATGTGGCCCTAATCCTCTTCCGTACTTTTTCACTTTTTCCCTTCATCATTAACTGGCATGTCCATCATGTATGTTGTGAATGTGGAAATCAGGCTCTTGCACATGGGGTGGTATTTCTCAATAATGGAGTGTGATAAAAAAAAATGTATAAATCTGTCCAGAAGAGTTGCGAGCGTCCCTGAGCCCTCATGAGCTCACAGCTTTTAAGTCATGCGTCGAACTATGAGCGACAGTTAGGTGTTAGATAACAGAGGGCGTTGGTGTAGACATATAAAGACTTCATGAGAAGTGAATAGGAGCGGCATCTGTTGGAAACCTGAAAAACAGAGGGGCAGGTAGTTTTCCTGTTAACGTCAGAGAAGACCTTTGAACAAGAAGCTCCCCCTCTGCATTTTGACCCAGAACACAAAGCTGAACCGCAGGGAGACAAATCGTGTCTTAAGACAACATCAAGGGTGGGGTATTTACCTGGTAAAGCTAGTATTTGATGAATTATGGATGAATGCCGGTGACTCTCGGGTAAGTTACCTTTGTATGTCAATTTAATTACGTTATCCTGTGTGCACAATTGGTCCGGTCAACAATGTCTTTCTTAGTCTGAATTCAGTTTAAAGGTGTTTCCATACTATGAGTGATATTTTCGAACATTGACAAGAATTTATGAAGGTTTTTGTCTAATTGTTGGACTTGTTTGTTTTATTTACACTGGCAATTCCCGGAAAACGCAACATAACTAGCACTGTTTGTGTCTTTTCTAACTAAACTCTTCCAGAGAATAGGGGAATAAAAAATATATATAAATTCTAAATGTTACCAAATTTGTAAGTGTATTTTATTTTGGCAAACTTCTTGAATGGCTGCTTGTGTTAATATTCCATAGCTTGTACTTTTAGATCTTATATTGTAAAATATCATTTTGGAATCAACACCAATATTAAGCTACCCTATCACCTCCACTATCTCGAAAGTTAAAAGAAAAGCACTGCCATACCTAGATGGGCGAATTTGAACCAATGAGATTCAATGAGAATTGTTTCAATAAGTAAAATACTTCCTCTTCTTTTCTCAGGTGCCGTTTCATTCATGAAACATCAGCTGCTGCCACGTTCTTTCACAAGAGAGATCACCTTACACTGAGCCTTGACCCCAGCGTTTTTCAACAATGCGGTATTTCACATCTTTAAAATAAAAAACAAACAAAATAAATACTACGTTATTGTTTAAACTACGGTGCCACACACTTCTGCATTTTAAGAATCAGAGATATCTGACTAATCTGACATCTTTGGCTCTTTTTTCGCAGACATCTTCAGAGGATGAGGAGTGTTTTCAAATGTGTGCTCTTTGTTCCCATCGCACTCTGTGCTATCTACTTAATATCTCCATCTGTAAAGTGAGTCTGCGATACATTTACGGGACACTACATACAAGAACAATTTCTGTAAGCCTAAATGCTAACATTACTTAATGAACATGTGTTTTTATTTTTTGTTTTAGACTTTTAATAGGCTTCATACCTATGGAGAAATGCCATTTGGAAAGTGCAAAAAATCTGGACAGCAGTGTGGACGCCAGCCTCAATCTTCAGTAAGACCAGAAGACCGTTTACAATTTGGCTGAACAGATTGTGTTTAAGTTACACATTTCCTGTAGTAAGCTTCAGGTTGGTAAAGAAGAGTATTATAAAAGGGAATTCAGTCTAACAAAAAGACTTTTGTTTTATATTTCAGGTCCAGACCTGATGTGCAAACCTGTACATATTGGAAAGCTGCCATCATCTGGGAAGGGCTGTTTGACGCCCGCCTCTACGACGAGATGCACAAGATGAAAGGATCCTCTGTGGCTCTAACAGTCTTTGCTGTGGGCAGGTTGGTTTCACATGAATAAAGTAATAACTCTAAAGATAATCTGTCGTCAAACCTAAATACCTCCTCCAGCTCAGCCAACTGTATGTTTAGTGCATTAATGTTTAACTAGGTGATGGTTGGACAGATTGTAGAAATAAAAGTTGGCTGCACCAGGTTTCTGTTAAAGCAGACAGGGGTATAACAAACTGTAAAAAATGACCAAAAGAATGACCCCCCAAAAAACCCAGTGCTTATAGTTACTATAGCTTACTTTGAAAATATATGTTTTACTGTGCTCATAAACATGTGAAGTGGACATGCTGCATCTAGTGTTAAAATGAATTGTAGTGCAGTTACAGATAAAATCATAGGCTACTGTTTGTTTTGTCGGTTCTGGTCACCAGATCAGATACCACTGCCCCAGCACATTGCAGCAAACCGTTTTTACTTGCAGCAGCAGACGAAAGAAGATCTGCAACATTTTGTCGCACGAATCAATGGACCTCAGTTTCCTCTGGAGGTAGAGTGATAAGAGTCGAACAGAAAAGTGACTTGTTTTCTTTTCCTCAAAAGATACCTTGATGCTTACCTACACACATTCCTGAACTCAGCCGAGCAACACTTTATGGTGGGTTTGCCCGTGACCTACTACGTGTTTACGGACATGCCAGAGAAGGTGCCTAACATCAAGTTGTCTCCTCTGAGAAGCATGAAGGTGATCAAAGTGGAGAAGAACTCCAGGTGGCAGGACATCTCTATGATGCGAATGAAGAGCATATCAGATGTGATAGAGTCTGATATTCGCCACCACTGCACGCACGTCTTCTGCTTTGATGTGGATCAGGTATTTACCGGCAGATTTGGATCAGAGGCTCTTGGGGATTCAGTGGCTCTGCTCCACGCCCACTACTACCACCTTCCAAAGTATTTTTATACCTACGACCGCAACCCAAACTCCAAGGCGTACATGAAAACTGGGGATTTTTACTACCACGCTGCCATCTTCGGAGGCTCGTGGAAGAATGTGAAAGCGTTGACCGAGGCCTGCTATCAGGGCATCATGGAGGACAAACAGAACAATGTTGAAGCTCTGTGGCACGATGAGAGCCATCTGAACAAGTACATGCTGCTCCACAAACCCAGCAAGGTTCTCTCTCCAGAGTACTGCTGGGATACCAGCATCGGTTTCAGGCGCGACATACAAGTCACCCGATTACTGTGGGCACCAAAATATTATGACACACTTCGCACACCTTAAAAACTTGACAAATGCTAACAAATGTAATGTCTCAGGTTCTCGTGCTCCCTGGCTCATTTTGTTCTCTCAGGAATTACTTTGCAGATCTGCAAGTATTTTCATAATGGAGTGACAACTTCTTATATAAATACACGCTTTTATTTTACCCGGATATCAAATGTTTTTGTTGCATCTGGTTACAGATGTATATAAGTCAACTTTTTACATGTTTGATCAAACTGTCTGCACTTGTTGATCCAGCTTATTTATTTGTATGTCACTTTGCGAAATGCCACTCTATCTCTGTTTTTAACTGATAGTTATTGACACTCAAATGTTGTCAAATTTTTTATACATCTCAATAGCAGTGGAGAGCCGTGACTTTTCTACCTAGGCCCTCTGACCCCACCCCCCTCTTCCCTCGAAAAAAAAAAAAAGAAAACATTTTTACGTCACAGCCTATACTTCAGCGGAATATCAAAACAGCGGCCCGGGGTGCAAAACGCATCAATGACAGCGACCCTCTACCACACAAAACAACACCATTTATATAAACACCTATCATGACAGGGCACCCACAGCCAAGTAACAATTACAAATGAATTAAGTCGGCACGGCGGCCCACATTGAAAATCACTTTGACTTACCTTTGATGATCAAATCACCTAAACACAAAGTCCATCCTCCTGTCTTTTTGGATGAAGTACTTGATGGCGTCGTCATGCAGCTGATCCTTTGCTTTTAAAGCAATCAGCAATTCCTTCTCGATCGAAATTCAGGCCAAGTCTGACAGTCGGACTTGCCCAGTCGTGGACCTCGAGTAGCTTTTTATGCGCTTCAGCGCAGAGAAGGACCTCTCCACAGAGGCAGTGGACACAGGTATTGTCAGGATGATGCATGAGAGGGTGTACACCTGTTTCATGCTTTCACTCAGTCCTTTTTTGAGGAGAAACTGATGAATGTCGGCTGAGCTTTTCCCCAAAATGTCAGACATGCCGTACATCACGGCGAGTTCCGTGTGCAGTCGAGGCTGGTCGAAATATCCGCCATAGCTCTCCATCAAACTGTTCAAGGCAGCAGTTGGGAAATAGTTACAGTAATGCCCGAACTGTTGCGGGTACAGAAGGGCCAGGAATTCCAGCTTTTTGTGGTCACTGAAGCGGTTGGAAATCTGGGTTAGCAGGCTGTCAATTACGCTGCAGTGGAGCTCCCTGTACCGTGCACGAACGTCTCCTTGAGCTCCACGGCCGCGCGGAGGACCAACCAAAGCCTGGGTTTCATCGTAGACGCTGTCAAAGTTCCCCTTTTCCTGTTCAATTTGTCGCTGTAGCTGATCCACTCTGGCCAGGCAGAACTGCATATCAAAACCTTTGTTCTGAAGTATTTCAAAAACAACATCCGAGTAGGAGAAGATAGCGTGGAAGGTTTTCAACCAAAAGCTGAAATCGAAGCTGGTAAGGAGGGTGATGTATCCATCAGAGCAATGAACAGTTTCGTCATCAAACTCTGTGTGATGGTCTACGATGTGCTCGAACACCTACTGTACGAGAGTAATGCTTAGTTTAGAAAAAACAACTTATAGACCTCCAGTAAACACTAAGATTAGCTTTTCATTTAATGTAATACTAGCATAGTTCTTTACCTTCATGTTTTTATGAGTGGGTAGTTTCCAACACTAAATCATTTATTTATTATTGTTAATATTTCCATTACGTTCATTGTTATTATTATCTTACCTCTCTCAATTCCCTGGTCTTCTCTGCCACTGTGCACACCAAGCGAGAATGAAAGCACCAGCGAGTAGGAGCTGCCCGTGGAAGCCTATGCTGGCAAATATCATCCAGTAGCTTGGTGCGCTTTGCTGAGCGGCTGAAAAAGGTGGCCAAGCCAGAGAGGTGGGAGAAGAAGACCTTACACTCTCTTATCTTGGAAGCTCCCTTTGACAAGACGAGATTTAAGATGTGAGCATAGCAGTGAATGAAAAGGGCCTGTGGAATTGTTTCCTTAACTTTCGCTTGCACCCCATTCAATCCAGAGGCCATAACAGCTGCTCCATCGTAGCACTGCGCGACCACTTTGTCAATACAGCCACTCTCCCTCAGGAACTCCAGCAGCCGTGTAGCTATGGCCTCTGCTCGTTTGTCCTCTGTCACATCTTCGTACTTGAAGAAACGCTCTTTTATCCCATCGTCAGTGACATATCGAAGCACATATGACATCTGCGCCACGTTGCTAATGTCTGTCGTTTCATCCAACATGACCGCAACAAAAGGTGCCTTCCTCAGCTCCTCTTTCATGCTATCCGTCATTACACTAGCGACAGCGCTGATCAGGTCATTCTGAATCCTTGAAGATGTGCCGGTAAATACTGTTGATGTGGCGAGGTGTGTGTGCAGGTCGCTGTCATATTCTGCCACTAAATCCAGCAACTCTATGTAATTCCCCTTGTTTGATGAAGTTACACTCTCATCGTGACCTCGGAACGGACACTCCTGCTTGCCCAAGTACACCACACAATTTATCAGGCGTTTCAAAATTCCTCGGTTCCTCTTCACCTTTTCATTATGAAGGATGACACCCCGGCGTTGTTGCTCATCCAGCTGGAGCTCTATCCTGGTGTCCCCAAATGTTTTAAGCCGAATAGTAGCTCTGAGGTGACCTGAAGCATTCTGATGGCGATGTGCTGATTTGGATAAACTTCCTAAATCAGAATATCCATCTCTGGCCCATGACCCACTGTCCGCACCAAAAAGCAAGCAATCCCAGCAGTACAGCTTTTGTTCCCTGGTTGATCCGGTCATCCAGTTGTATCTGGCGTAATTGCCGATATTAAAATGCCTCTCGAACCGTTTGGTTTTTTTAACCAAATTAAGCTGTGGTGTTGGTCGCCCTTTGGTAATTAACTCCAATTTATCCGTGTAACTCATTCTTGAAAAAGACTCGGTTAGTAGTTTCGCAACGATGTCATCACTATCACTAACGTGAGCCATCGTGAATGAACGTATGCTAATTCCGCCTAGCTTGACCCGTTGATATATCACATGCATAAACTTGGCAGCGCAGCGGGCGGAACTTGTCATAAAGTCCGCGATAATAAAGCCCTCCCATTTAGAGGGAAGATATGATTGGTCAATTGTTCTGTCACTTGACATTACTCTCTCGTTGTTTTACTATAGCGGGCCCTCTGTGAATCGCATAGAGGGCCAGACGAGCTTTTTTCATGTAACCCTTCACATTCAAACAGAAACTGAACAGGCAGATTCGAAGGATTTATTTCTTTGGAAATTTTATTTTAAATACAATTAAATCAAGTTTTTTTCGGTAAAAATATAACAAAAATAATATTTAAAAAATATATATTTAAAAAAAATAATATATTTTTTAAATGTTTTTAAATATTATTTTTAGAATATCTTAGGCCCTCACAGAGGGCCTAGAGGGCCCTGACGGCTCGCCACTGCTCAATAGCTTTTCTTCCCCCTGTTAATGTGTGATTTGTGTGTCAGTCTTTCCTCTTCTGTAAAGCGATGTGCTGCTCTTCGTTAACTGTATTCACAGTGTTCATGTACAATGTCTATTAATTATATCTTCACCAATTTAAGATATAATCACCATAATGTCAGTGAGTCAGTGTGGCAGCGGGGTGTGGTTAGGGCGCCGGCTGCTGGAGTGAAGGGAGTGGCTCGGCCTGAGGCCAGACAGCTGATCGGAATCAGGTAATCAGGTACGGAATAAAAGCATGTGGTAACCTGGTTCTGGTCTGTTTTGCAGTAGGCGGGATCCTGGAAGGTCGCCAAAGGACCGTTTGAGACCTGTGTATACTTTGTTTGGAGCTAATAAACGCCTGTGATGAACCAACCGGCTCTTTCCGTCCCTATTTGAACCCTGTGTGAGCGGAGAGGCTCACAGTCAGATTAATATGTTGTCTTCAAAGCATCCAATTTGAATGATTTGACAACGTATTGAAATGGGGGTCGTAGACATACATGCTAACAACAGAGAAACGTTATGTTAGGGATGTCTTGCCTTTAGTTCATTCAGAATGGAACAATAGAAACATATGTATCCCGTGACTGAAGTGGCTTCCTGCCATTTCTCAAAGATGTGTTGGAGGAATGGACATTTAATATCATCGTATCAGTTTCTGAAGAAAGCTTAAAGGGAGAACCCAGTATGCTGTACTCTGCTAAGCTTTAGTAGAAGAAAAGGATTTGAATAGAATTTGCTGAAGTTGCATTGACAAATCATTAGAGCTCGATCAATATTGAAAGTACATTTGTTTGTTTACTTCGCCAGTTTTGTCATTAATTGACATTAGTTGTTCTTTCAGTCTGATATTCATTATGAAATAGCACTTCAGTTTAACCCAGATGAGCTTTGAATGAGCTGGTGTGACTCCTGATGCCTGAACTCTTTCTATAAATTTGTACAATTGGAGTAAGATGCTCCTTAGGGTGGTCCTTAGTGCCATGTACATTTTCGAATTCATTTATTTTAAGCTCAAACCACCGGAATTCGTTATGATAGTCAGGAAAACTCTCCTGGTGAATTGTATTCAAATTCCAACAGCATTTACCCCTCCCTCATCAACCTTGAAGTTTAGCCTCAGTAGGGTGGTCATTAAAATTGAAAGTCGGAAAGTCTAAGCTCCAACCCCCAGAATTCATTCTATTAGTCAAGAAAACTCTCCTGGTGAATTTTTTTTCTCAATCTGACAACATGTACCCCTCCCTCATCAAGCTGGGCTGCCACACCAGCAGCCACGGTGCTACAACTGAGGCTAAACTTCAAGGTTGATGAGGGAGGGGTACATTTTACGAATACAGTTCTTGGATATGTCGAGATACTTAAAATCAAATAAAGAACAGCTATGCAGGGGCGGTTCTAGGGGGGGGGGGGGGCAGTGCCTCCCTAACACTGACCTCTGACCCCCCTGTGGCCCCCCTAACAATGAAAAGTTTTTTTTTTCTTTTTTTAAATGTATATTTTCTGGTACTCGGTTTGCCAAACACCGCAGGATTTTGTTGCTGTAATGTGGGATTGTGCAGACACCCTTATGTAAAGTAGAGATGTAACTGTTCATTACCTTTATTTTTATATAAATATGGTGTTAGTGCAAACATTGCACTATAACTTAAGCTGAAGCTAACAGTAATAACTATAAGATCTATCTGAAATAAACAAGTGTACTGAAACAAATACCAATAACTGTATTGCATTGTTTTCTTATGCGCAACTACTTCATACAGTCTAGTTCTCTTTTTCGTCCTGCATTTATTGTGCCCCCCTCAGAAAATAACTGGCCCCCCAGTGGCCCCCCCAGTCAAATTGGTCTAGAACCGCCACTGCAGCTATGTAAGATGCATTTGAAAGAAGAAATTCAATTTCCTCGGTCACATCAACAGAACTAAATTATTCACATTTCTATAAAACAAAGTAAAAAAACACACAAATATCTGACAGGATAAGTAAAGTTATTTTGATGCTGAGCTCTAACCAACATATCGGTATCTTGGCCTTGTCATCTTGATCGAGGCAAAAAAGAAACAGGATTTATCAAAATTGTGAGGTAAATGAAATGAACTTTTAATATTTACACCATTTTTTATACCATTATATTTACCGCCCCTTTTTGAACTCTGCCTTGCCCCCGGGCCGTCCGCCCGAGACCCCCTCCTCGAACTCTGCCTTGCCCCCTCCTCGAACTCTGCCTTGCCCCCGGGCCGTCCGCCCGAGACCCCCTTCTCGGCTTCCGCTTTGCCCCGGGATGTCCGTCCGAGTCCCTCCTCCGGTCCCACTCCACCCACCCTGTTGGACGTTTTTAACTCTTTTTTTTTTAGGGATGTCTGGGATCCGTCCCTTGAAGGGGGTGGGGGTCGTCTGTCACGGTCTGTCTGTCACAGTCTCTCTATTTTGTGTTTTGTCTGTCTCTGGTTTCCTGTTTTATTTTGAAAAGTGTTCACCCCCTGTCTTGTCTGTTGATTCTTGTCTCTGTGTTTGCCCCCCTGTGTCTGATTTCCTGATTGTGTTCACCTGGTGCCCCTGTGTTTTCTCCTCCCTCCTCACCTGTGTCTTGTTTCTGTAGTATCAGGCATAATAGGGTAGGAACCTTTATGATGTAACATGTTGTGCATCGGTGATTAATAAACGAACGAGAGCAAGTCAACCTACACGTTGGTCCAATCCTTTCCTATGCAAGAGCCTATAAGTTATAGTGAACACTTATAACAATAGAACAGTTTCTTTGATTAGTCCTGTGTGCATTTAGGTTCGTTTTTCCTGTTAGTCTTTGTGAGATTGTTACGGTTGCTGTTTCTGTCTGCTCATTAATCTGCCTGTGAGTGTTTTCAGCTGTGCGTGTAATATGTAAATAAGCTGCGCAGTAGCCCTGACGTCATTGGCTGCCCATCCTCTGGTCCTCCTCTGAAGATAGTGATTGGATTGACATCATCCAATCGCAGCGCACAGCCGGCCTCACACCTGCTGGGGAGGAGTACAAAGACCGCGGACTATCACCACTCTGGAGGCTCTGTTGAGTGAACAGACGCCTCTCGCTACTTGCTCCTTAGTGAATTCTGTTGAACTGTGGTTAACCTTGTGTGATTAGTTAGTGGTTAGAGTCGTTTTTGATTCTGTGATTGTCGCCTTTAGTTTAGCTGTGTTTTGTATAGATTCTTTGGTTAGTTGTACCACTTTTAAAGTGAGGTTTTGTTTCGTTCTTTATATTATTTATTTTCCCTGTATGCCATTAGACTCCTTTTTTAGAGTCCTCCTTTTGTTGGGTTATCAACCTGTGCCCTTTTGGCCCTTTTGTTTGTTCAGGCTGCACGCCTTCCCTTTTGTTTCATCCTGTTCTGTAATAAAACCACTTATAATTATTACCAATTACATACTGGTGTGTGTGTTGCATTTCTCTTCCCCTAGTTGGGACGTAACAGAGATCCTTGTTTGTCTTGACTGTGTTCACTGGGAAGAGTTCTGTTTGTACATTAGCCTTGAAATAAAGGTATTTTCTGTTTAAATCTGTATTTGGGTCCTGCCTGCTTCACTCAACCCTGACAACATCATCTTTAAGTCAGAATTCAGTTTTTTTTTCTCAGAATCAAAGTGTTTTTTTTACTTTCAGTCACATCCCAAAACATTGTCCTAATGTGGCCCTAATCCTCTTCCGTACTTTTTCACTACAGTTAGGCGACAGTTAGGTGTTAGATAACAGAGGGCGTTGGTGTAGACATATAAAGACTTAATGAGAAGTGAATAGGAGCGGCATCCGTTGGTAGATAACACACCTGAAAAACAGAGGGGCAGGTAGTTTTCCTGTTAACGTCAGAGAAGACCTTTGAACAAGAAGCTCCCCCTCTGCATTTTGACCCAGAACACAAAGCTGAACCGCAGGGAGACAAATCGTGTCTTAAGACAACATCAAGGGTGGGGTATTTACCTGGTAAAGCTAGTATTTGATGAATTATGGATGAATGCCGGTGACTCTCGGGTAAGTTACCTTTGTATGTCAATTTAATTACGTTATCCTGTGTGCACAATTGGTCCGGTCAACAATGTCTTTCTTAGTCTGAATTCAGTTTAAAGGTGTTTCCATACTATGAGTGATATTTTCGAACATTGACAAGAATTTATGAAGGTTTTTGTCTAATTGTTGGACTTGTTTGTTTTATTTACACTGGCAATTCCCGGAAAACGCAACATAACTAGCACTGTTTGTGTCTTTTCTAACTAAACTCTTCCAGAGAATAGGGGAATAAAAAATATATATAAAATCTAAATGTTACCAAATTTGTAAGTGTATTTTATTTTGGCAAACTTCTTGAATGGCTGCTTGTGTTAATATTCCATAGCTTGTACTTTTAGATCTTATATTGTAAAATATCATTTTGGAATCAACACCAATATTAAGCTACCCTATCACCTCCACTATCTCGAAAGTTAAAAGAAAAGCACTGCCATACCTAGATGGGCGAATTTGAACCAATGAGATTCAATGAGAATTGTTTCAATAAGTAAAATACTTCCTCTTCTTTTCTCAGGTGCCGTTTCATTCATGAAAAATCAGCTGCTGCCACGTTCTTTCACAAGAGAGATCACCTTACACTGAGCCTTGACCCCAGCGTTTTTCAACAATGCGGTATTTCACATCTTTAAAATAAAAAACAAACAAAATAAATACTACGTTATTGTTTAAACTACGGTGCCACACACTTCTGCATTTTAAGAATCAGAGATATCTGACTAATCTGACATCTTTGGCTCTTTTTTCGCAGACATCTTCAGAGGATGAGGAGTGTTTTCAAATGTGTGCTCTTTGTTCCCATCACACTCTGTGCTATCTACTTAATATCTCCATCTGTAAAGTGAGTCTGTGATATATTTACGGGACACTACATACAAGAACAATTTCTGTAAGCCTAAATGCTAACATTACTTAATGAACACGTGTTTTTATTTTTTGTTTTAGACTTTTAATAGGCTTCATACCTATGGAGAAATGCCATTTGGAAAGTGCAAAATATCTGGACAGCAGTGTGGACGCCAGCCTCAATCTTCAGTAAGACCAGAAGACCGTTTACAATTTGGCTGAACAGATAGTCCTGAGACCAACACAGACATTTATCTATCATGTTGAGAAGCCGCAGGTTTCATCTGATTGGACATAAAGCAGCAACAACAAATAAGTGGTGGTTTTTGTATTTCACCTTTTTGAATAATTCCTAAGAAGAAGGTGTATTTATAAATAAATGTTGGCTGAATTAATGGAGCCACATGAAACTATTTGTGCTTAATCCATACCAGAAGGGTAGCTATTTTATACGTTTAACCTGAAATTGCAGTTAACGTTTTGGTGCAACAGAATTGAACTGAATCTAAGTTGAGTGTAAATATAAAACAATACTACTAAAAATATTTAGATGCATATGACGTGTTTAAGTTACACATTTCCTGTAGTAAGCTTCAGGTTGGTAAAGAAGAGTATTATAAAAGGGAATTCAGTCTAACAAAAAGACTTTTGTTTTATATTTCAGGTCCAGACCTGATGTGCAAACCTGTACATATTGGAAAGCTGCCATCATCTGGGAAGGGCTGTTTGACGCCCGCCTCTACGACGAGATGCACAAGATGAAAGGATCGTCTGTGGCTCTAACAGTCTTTGCTGTGGGCAGGTTGGTTTCACATGAATAAAGTAATAACTCTAAAGATAATCTGTCGTCAAACCTAAATACCTCCTCCAGCTCAGCCAACTGTATGTTTAGTGCATTAATGTTTAACTAGGTGATGGTTGGACAGATTGTAGAAATAAAAGTTGGCTGCACCAGGTTTCTGTTAAAGCAGACAGGGGTATAACAAACTGTAAAAAATGACAACAAAACACAAAAGAATGACCCCCCAAAAAACCCAGTGCTTATAGTTACTATAGCTGACTTTGAAAATATATGTTTTACTGTGCTCATAAACATGTGAAGTGGACATGCTGCATCTAGTGTTAAAATGAATTGTAGTGCAGTTACAGATAAAATCATAGGCTACTGTTTGTTTTGTCGGTTCTGGTCACCAGATCAGATACCACTGCCCCAGCACATTGCAGCAAACCGTTTTTACTTGCAGCAGCAGACGAAAGAAGATCTGCAACATTTTGTTGCACGAATCAATGGACCTCAGTTTCCTCTGGAGGTAGAGTGATAAGAGTCGAACAGAAAAGTGACTTGTTTTCTTTTCCTCAAAAGATACCTTGATGCTTACCTACACACATTCCTGAACTCAGCCGAGCAACACTTTATGGTGGGTTTGCCCGTGACCTACTACGTGTTTACGGACATGCCAGAGAAGGTGCCTAACATCAAGTTGTCTCCTCTGAGAAGCATGAAGGTGATCAAAGTGGAGAAGAACTCCAGGTGGCAGGACATCTCTATGATGCGAATGAAGAGCATATCAGATGTGATAGAGTCTGATATTCGCCACCACTGCACGCACGTCTTCTGCTTTGATGTGGATCAGGTATTTACCGGCAGATTTGGATCAGAGGCTCTTGGGGATTCAGTGGCTCTGCTCCACGCCCACTACTACCACCTTCCAAAGTATTTGTACACCTACGACCGCAACCCAAACTCCAAGGCGTACATGAAAACTGGGGATTTTTACTACCACGCTGCCATCTTCGGAGGCTCGTGGAAGAATGTGAAAGCGTTGACCGAGGCCTGCTATCAGGGCATCATGGAGGACAAACGGAACAATGTGGAAGCTCTGTGGCACGATGAGAGCCATCTGAACAAGTACATGCTGCTCCACAAACCCAGCAAGGTTCTCTCTCCAGAGTACTGCTGGGATACCAGCATCGGTTTCAGGCGCGACATACAAGTCACCCGATTACTGTGGGCACCAAAATATTATGACACACTTCGCACACCTTAAAAACTTGACAAATGCTAACAAATGTAATGTCTCAGGTTCTCGTGCTCCCTGGCTCATTTTGTTCTCTCAGGAATTACTTTGCAGATCTGCAAGTATTTTCATAATGGAGTGACAACTTCTTATATAAATACACGCTTTTATTTTACCCGGATATCAAATGTTTTTGTTGCATCTGGTTACAGATGTATATAAGTCAACTTTTTACATGTTTGATCAAACTGTCTGCACTTGTTGATCCAGCTTATTTATTTGTATGTCACTTTGCGAAATGCCACTCTATCTCTGTTTTTAACTGATAGTTATTGACACTCAAATGTTGTCAAATTTTTTATACATCTCAATAGCAGTGGAGAGCCGTGACTTTTCTACCTAGGCCCTCTGACCCCACCCCCCTCTTCCCTCGAAAAAAAAAAGAAAACATTTTTACGTCACAGCCTATACTTCAGCGGAATATCAAAACAGCGGCCCGGGGTGCAAAACGCATCAATGACAGCGACCCTCTACCACACAAAACAACACCATTTATATAAACACCTATCATGACAGGGCACCCACAGCCAAGTAACAATTACAAATGAATTAAGTCGGCACGGCGGCCCACATTGAAAATCACTTTGACTTACCTTTGATGATCAAATCACCTAAACACAAAGTCCATCCTCCTGTCTTTTTGGATGAAGTACTTGATGGCGTCGTCATGCAGCTGATCCTTTGCTTTTAAAGCAATCAGCAATTCCTTCTCGATCGAAATTCAGGCCAAGTCTGACAGTCGGACTTGCCCAGTCGTGGACCTCGAGTAGCTTTTTATGCGCTTCAGCGCAGAGAAGGACCTCTCCACAGAGGCAGTGGACACAGGTATTGTCAGGATGATGCATGAGAGGGTGTACACCTGTTTCATGCTTTCACTCAGTCCTTTTTTGAGGAGAAACTGATGAATGTCGGCTGAGCTTTTCCCCAAAATGTCAGACATGCCGTACATCACGGCGAGTTCCGTGTGCAGTCGAGGCTGGTCGAAATATCCGCCATAGCTCTCCATCAAACTGTTCAAGGCAGCAGTTGGGAAATAGTTACAGTAATGCCCGAACTGTTGCGGGTACAGAAGGGCCAGGAATTCCAGCTTTTTGTGGTCACTGAAGCGGTTGGAAATCTGGGTTAGCAGGCTGTCAATTACGCTGCAGTGGAGCTCCCTGTACCGTGCACGAACGTCTCCTTGAGCTCCACGGCCGCGCGGAGGACCAACCAAAGCCTGGGTTTCATCGTAGACGCTGTCAAAGTTCCCCTTTTCCTGTTCAATTTGTCGCTGTAGCTGATCCACTCTGGCCAGGCAGAACTGCATATCAAAACCTTTGTTCTGAAGTATTTCAAAAACAACATCCGAGTAGGAGAAGATAGCGTGGAAGGTTTTCAACCAAAAGCTGAAATCGAAGCTGGTAAGGAGGGTGATGTATCCATCAGAGCAATGAACAGTTTCGTCATCAAACTCTGTGTGATGGTCTACGATGTGCTCGAACACCTACTGTACGAGAGTAATGCTTAGTTTAGAAAAAACAACTTATAGACCTCCAGTAAACACTAAGATTAGCTTTTCATTTAATGTAATACTAGCATAGTTCTTTACCTTCATGTTTTTATCAGTGGGTAGTTTCCAACACTAAATCATTTATTTATTATTGTTAATATTTCCATTACGTTCATTGTTATTATTATCTTACCTCTCTCAATTCCCTGGTCTTCTCTGCCACTGTGCACACCAAGCGAGAATGAAAGCACCAGCGAGTAGGAGCTGCCCGTGGAAGCCTATGCTGGCAAATATCATCCAGTAGCTTGGTGCGCTTTGCTGAGCGGCTGAAAAAGGTGGCCAAGCCAGAGAGGTGGGAGAAGAAGACCTTACACTCTCTTATCTTGGAAGCTCCCTTTGACAAGACGAGATTTAAGATGTGAGCATAGCAGTGAATGAAAAGGGCCTGTGGAATTGTTTCCTTAACTTTCGCTTGCACCCCATTCAATCCAGAGGCCATAACAGCTGCTCCATCGTAGCACTGCGCGACCACTTTGTCAATACAGCCACTCTCCCTCAGGAACTCCAGCAGCCGTGTAGCTATGGCCTCTGCTCGTTTGTCCTCTGTCACATCTTCGTACTTGAAGAAACGCTCTTTTATCCCATCGTCAGTGACATATCGAAGCACATATGACATCTGCGCCACGTTGCTAATGTCTGTCGTTTCATCCAACATGACCGCAACAAAAGGTGCCTTCCTCAGCTCCTCTTTCATGCTATCCGTCATTACACTAGCGACAGCGCTGATCAGGTCATTCTGAATCCTTGAAGATGTGCCGGTAAATACTGTTGATGTGGCGAGGTGTGTGTGCAGGTCGCTGTCATATTCTGCCACTAAATCCAGCAACTCTATGTAATTCCCCTTGTTTGATGAAGTTACACTCTCATCGTGACCTCGGAACGGACACTCCTGCTTGCCCAAGTACACCACACAATTTATCAGGCGTTTCAAAATTCCTCGGTTCCTCTTCACCTTTTCATTATGAAGGATGACACCCCCGGCGTTGTTGCTCATCCAGCTGGAGCTCTATCCTGGTGTCCCCAAATGTTTTAAGCCGAATAGTAGCTCTGAGGTGACCTGAAGCATTCTGATGGCGATGTGCTGATTTGGATAAACTTCCTAAATCAGAATATCCATCTCTGGCCCATGACCCACTGTCCGCACCAAAAAGCAAGCAATCCCAGCAGTACAGCTTTTGTTCCCTGGTTGATCCGGTCATCCAGTTGTATCTGGCGTAATTGCCGATATTAAAATGCCTCTCGAACCGTTTGGTTTTTTTAACCAAATTAAGCTGTGGTGTTGGTCGCCCTTTGGTAATTAACTCCAATTTATCCGTGTAACTCATTCTTGAAAAAGACTCGGTTAGTAGTTTCGCAACGATGTCATCACTATCACTAACGTGAGCCATCGTGAATGAACGTATGCTAATTCCGCCTAGCTTGACCCGTTGATATATCACATGCATAAACTTGGCAGCGCAGCGGGCGGAACTTGTCATAAAGTCCGCGATAATAAAGCCCTCCCATTTAGAGGGAAGATATGATTGGTCAATTGTTCTGTCACTTGACATTACTCTCTCGTTGTTTTACTATAGCGGGCCCTCTGTGAATCGCATAGAGGGCCAGACGAGCTTTTTTCATGTAACCCTTCACATTCAAACAGAAACTGAACAGGCAGATTCGAAGGATTTATTTCTTTGGAAATTTTATTTTAAATACAATTAAATCAAGTTTTTTTCGGTAAAAATATAACAAAAATAATATTTAAAAAATATATATTTAAAAAAAATAATATATTTTTTAAATGTTTTTAAATATTATTTTTTAGAATATCTTAGGCCCTCACAGAGGGCCTAGAGGGCCCTGACGGCTCGCCACTGCTCAATAGCTTTTCTTCCCCCTGTTAATGTGTGATTTGTGTGTCAGTCTTTCCTCTTCTGTAAAGCGATGTGCTGCTCTTCGTTAACTGTATTCACAGTGTTCATGTACAATGTCTATTAATTATATCTTCACCAATTTAAGATATAATCACCATAATGTCAGTGAGTCAGTGTGGCAGCGGGGGTGTGGTTAGGGCGCCGGCTGCTGGAGTGAAGGGAGTGGCTCGGCCTGAGGCCAGACAGCTGATCGGAATCAGGTAATCAGTTACGGAATAAAAGCATGTGGTAACCTGGTTCTGGTCTGTTTTGCAGTAGGCGGGATCCTGGAAGGTCGCCAAAGGACCGTTTGAGACCTGTGTATACTTTGTTTGGAGCTAATAAACGCCTGTGATGAACCAACCGGCTCTTTCCGTCCCTATTTGAACCCTGTGTGAGCGGAGAGGCTCACAGTCAGATTAATATGTTGTCTTCAAAGCATCCAATTTGAATGATTTGACAACGTATTGAAATGGGGGTCGTAGACATACATGCTAACAACAGAGAAACGTTATGTTAGGGATGTCTTGCCTTTAGTTCATTCAGAATGGAACAATAGAAACATATGTATCCCGTGACTGAAGTGGCTTCCTGCCATTTCTCAAAGATGTGTTGGAGGAATGGACATTTAATATCATCGTATCAGTTTCTGAAGAAAGCTTAAAGGGAGAACCCAGTATGCTGTACTCTGCTAAGCTTTAGTAGAAGAAAAGGATTTGAATAGAATTTGCTGTAGTTGCATTGACAAATCATTAGAGCTCGATCAATATTGAAAGTACATTTGTTTGTTTACTTCGCCAGTTTTGTCATTAATTGACATTAGTTGTTCTTTCAGTCTGATATTCATTATGAAATAGCACTTCAGTTTAACCCAGATGAGCTTTGAATGAGCTGGTGTGACTCCTGATGCCTGAACTCTTTCTATAAATGTGTACTATTGGAGTAAGATGCTCCTTAGGGTGGTCCTTAGTGCCATGTACATTTTCGAATTCATTTATTTTAAGCTCAAACCACCGGAATTCGTTATGATAGTCAGGAAAACACTCCTGGTGAATTGTATTCAAATTCCAACAGCATTTACCCCTCCCTCATCAACCTTGAAGTTTAGCCTCAGTAGGGTGGTCATTAAAATTGAAAGTCGGAAAGTCTAAGCTCCAACCCCCAGAATTCATTCTATTAGTCAAGAAAACTCTCCTGGTGAATTTTTTTTCTCAATCTGACAACATGTACCCCTCCCTCATCGAGCTGGGCTGCCACACCAGCAGCCACGGTGCTACAACTGAGGCTAAACTTCAAGGTTGATGAGGGAGGGGTACATTTTACGAATACAGTTCTTGGATATGTCGAGATACTTAAAATCAAATAAAGAACAGCTATGCAGGGGCGGTTCTAGGGGGGGGGGGCAGTGCCTCCCTAACACTGACCTCTGACCCCCCTGTGGCCCCCCTAACAATGAAAAGTTTTTTTTTTCTTTTTTTAAATGTATATTTTCTGGTACTCGGTTTGCCAAACACCGCAGGATTTTGTTGCTGTAATGTGGGATTGTGCAGACACCCTTATGTAAAGTAGAGATGTAACTGTTCATTACCTTTATTTTTATATAAATATGGTGTTAGTGCAAACATTGCACTATAACTTAAGCTGAAGCTAACAGTAATAACTATAAGATCTATCTGAAATAAACAAGTGTACTGAAACAAATACCAATAACTGTATTGCATTGTTTTCTTATGCGCAACTACTTCATACAGTCTAGTTCTCTTTTTCGTCCTGCATTTATTGTGCCCCCCTCAGAAAATAACTGGCCCCCCAGTGGCCCCCCCAGTCAAATTGGTCTAGAACCGCCACTGCAGCTATGTAAGATGCATTTGAAAGAAGAAATTCAATTTCCTCGGTCACATCAACAGAACTAAATTATTCACATTTCTATAAAACAAAGTAAAAAAACACACAAATATCTGACAGGATAAGTAAAGTTATTTTGATGCTGAGCTCTAACCAACATATCGGTATCTTGGCCTTGTCATCTTGATCGAGGCAAAAAAGAAACAGGATTTATCAAAATTGTGAGGTAAATGAAATGAACTTTTAATATTTACACCATTTTTTATACCATTATATTTACCGCCCCTTTTTGAACTCTGCCTTGCCCCCGGGCCGTCCGCCCGAGACCCCCTCCTCGAACTCTGCCTTGCCCCCGGGCCGTCCGCCCAAGACCCCCTCCTCGAACTCTGCCTTGCCCCCGGGCCATCCGCCCGAGACCCCCTTCTCGGCTTCCGCTTTGCCCCGGGATGTCCGTCCGAGTCCCTCCTCCGGTCCCACTCCACCCACCCTGTTGGACGTTTTTAACTCTTTTTTTTTTAGGGATGTCTGGGATCCGTCCCTTGAAGGGGGTGGGGGTCGTCTGTCACGGTCTGTCTGTCACAGTCTCTCTATTTTGTGTTTTGTCTGTCTCTGGTTTCCTGTTTTATTTTGAAAAGTGTTCACCCCCTGTCTTGTCTGTTGATTCTTGTCTCTGTGTTTGCCCCCCTGTGTCTGATTTCCTTATTGTGTTCACCTGGTGCCCCTGTGTTTTCTCCTCCCTCCTCACCTGTGTCTTGTTTCTGTAGTATCAGGCATAATAGGGTAGGAACCTTTATGATGTAACATGTTGTGCATCGGTGATTAATAAACGAACGAGAGCAAGTCAACCTACACGTTGGTCCAATCCTTTCCTATGCAAGAGCCTATAAGTTATAGTGAACACTTATAACAATAGAACAGTTTCTTTGATTAGTCCTGTGTGCATTTAGGTTCGTTTTTCCTGTTAGTCTTTGTGAGATTGTTACGGTTGCTGTTTCTGTCTGCTCATTAATCTGCCTGTGAGTGTTTTCAGCTGTGCGTGTAATATGTAAATAAGCTGCGCAGTAGCCCTGACGTCATTGGCTGCCCATCCTCTGGTCCTCCTCTGAAGATAGTGATTGGATTGACATCATCCAATCGCAGCGCACAGCCGGCCTCACACCTGCTGGGGAGGAGTACAAAGACCGCGGACTATCACCACTCTGGAGGCTCTGTTGAGTGAACAGACGCCTCTCGCTACTTGCTCCTTAGTGAATTCTGTTGAACTGTGGTTAACCTTGTGTGATTAGTTAGTGGTTAGAGTCGTTTTTGATTCTGTGATTGTCGCCTTTAGTTTAGCTGTGTTTTGTATAGATTCTTTGGTTAGTTGTACCACTTTTAAAGTGAGGTTTTGTTTCGTTCTTTATATTATTTATTTTCCCTGTATGCCATTAGACTCCTTTTTTAGAGTCCTCCTTTTGTTGGGTTATCAACCTGTGCCCTTTTGGCCCTTTTGTTTGTTCAGGCTGCACGCCTTCCCTTTTGTTTCATCCTGTTCTGTAATAAAACCACTTATAATTATTACCAATTACATACTGGTGTGTGTGTTGCATTCCTCTTCCCCTAGTTGGGACGTAACAGAGATCCTTGTTTGTCTTGACTGTGTTCACTGGGAAGAGTTCTGTTTGTACATTAGCCTTGAAATAAAGGTATTTTCTGTTTAAATCTGTATTTGGGTCCTGCCTGCTTCACTCAACCCTGACAAAATCATCTTTAAGTCAGAATTCAGTTTTTTTTTCTCAGAATCAAAGTGTTTTTTTTACTTTCAGTCACATCCCAAAACATTGTCCTAATGTGGCCCTAATCCTCTTCCGTACTTTTTCACTACAGTTAGGCGACAGTTAGGTGTTAGATAACAGAGGGCGTTGGTGTAGACATATAAAGACTTAATGAGAAGTGAATAGGAGCGGCATCCGTTGGTAGATAACACACCTGAAAAACAGAGGGGCAGGTAGTTTTCCTGTTAACGTCAGAGAAGACCTTTGAACAAGAAGCTCCCCCCTCTGCATTTTGACCCAGAACACAAAGCTGAACCGCAGGGAGACAAATCGTGTCTTAAGACAACATCAAGGGTGGGGTATTTACCTGGTAAAGCTAGTATTTGATGAATTATGGATGAATGCCGGTGACTCTCGGGTAAGTTACCTTTGTATGTCAATTTAATTACGTTATCCTGTGTGCACAATTGGTCCGGTCAACAATGTCTTTCTTAGTCTGAATTCAGTTTAAAGGTGTTTCCATACTATGAGTGATATTTTCGAACATTGACAAGAATTTATGAAGGTTTTTGTCTAATTGTTGGACTTGTTTGTTTTATTTACACTGGCAATTCCCGGAAAACGCAACATAACTAGCACTGTTTGTGTCTTTTCTAACTAAACTCTTCCAGAGAATAGGGGAATAAAAAATATATATAAAATCTAAATGTTACCAAATTTGTAAGTGTATTTTATTTTGGCAAACTTCTTGAATGGCTGCTTGTGTTAATATTCCATAGCTTGTACTTTTAGATCTTATATTGTAAAATATCATTTTGGAATCAACACCAATATTAAGCTACCCTATCACCTCCACTATCTCGAAAGTTAAAAGAAAAGCACTGCCATACCTAGATGGGCGAATTTGAACCAATGAGATTCAATGAGAATTGTTTCAATAAGTAAAATACTTCCTCTTCTTTTCTCAGGTGCCGTTTCATTCATGAAAAATCAGCTGCTGCCACGTTCTTTCACAAGAGAGATCACCTTACACTGAGCCTTGACCCCAGCGTTTTTCAACAATGCGGTATTTCACATCTTTAAAATAAAAAACAAACAAAATAAATACTACGTTATTGTTTAAACTACGGTGCCACACACTTCTGCATTTTAAGAATCAGAGATATCTGACTAATCTGACATCTTTGGCTCTTTTTTCGCAGACATCTTCAGAGGATGAGGAGTGTTTTCAAATGTGTGCTCTTTGTTTCCATCACACTCTGTGCTATCTACTTAATATCTCCATCTGTAAAGTGAGTCTGCGATACATTTACGGGACACTACATACAAGAACAATTTCTGTAAGCCTAAATGCTAACATTACTTAATGAACATGTGTTTTTATTTTTTGTTTTAGACTTTAATAGGCTTCATACCTATGGAGAAATGCCATTTGGAAAGTGCAAAAAATCTGGACAGCAGTGTGGACGCCAGCCTCAATCTTCAGTAAGACCAGAAGACCGTTTACAATTTGGCTGAACAGATTGTGTTTAAGTTACACATTTCCTGTAGTAAGCTTCAGGTTGGTAAAGAAGAGTATTATAAAAGGGAATTCAGTCTAACAAAAAGACTTTTGTTTTATATTTCAGGTCCAGACCTGATGTGCAAACCTGTACATATTGGAAAGCTGCTATCATCTGGGAAGGGCTGTTTGACGCCCGCCTCTACGACGAGATGCACAAGATGAAAGGATCCTCTGTGGCTCTAACAGTCTTTGCTGTGGGCAGGTTGGTTTCACATGAATAAAGTAATAACTCTAAAGATAATCTGTCGTCAAACCTAAATACCTCCTCCAGCTCAGCCAACTGTATGTTTAGTGCATTAATGTTTAACTAGGTGATGGTTGGACAGATTGTAGAAATAAAAGTTGGCTGCACCAGGTTTCTGTTAAAGCAGACAGGGGTATAACAAACTGTAAAAAATGACAACAAAACACAAAAGAATGACCCCCCAAAAAACCCAGTGCTTATAGTTACTATAGCTGACTTTGAAAATATATGTTTTACTGTGCTCATAAACATGTGAAGTGGACATGCTGCATCTAGTGTTAAAATGAATTGTAGTGCAGTTACAGATAAAATCATAGGCTACTGTTTGTTTTGTCGGTTCTGGTCACCAGATCAGATACCACTGCCCCAGCACATTGCAGCAAACCGTTTTTACTTGCAGCAGCAGACGAAAGAAGATCTGCAACATTTTGTTGCACGAATCAATGGACCTCAGTTTCCTCTGGAGGTAGAGTGATAAGAGTCGAACAGAAAAGTGACTTGTTTTCTTTTCCTCAAAAGATACCTTGATGCTTACCTACACACATTCCTGAACTCAGCCGAGCAACACTTTATGGTGGGTTTGCCCGTGACCTACTACGTGTTTACGGACATGCCAGAGAAGGTGCCTAACATCAAGTTGTCTCCTCTGAGAAGCATGAAGGTGATCAAAGTGGAGAAGAACTCCAGGTGGCAGGACATCTCTATGATGCGAATGAAGAGCATATCAGATGTGATAGAGTCTGATATTCGCCACCACTGCACGCACGTCTTCTGCTTTGATGTGGATCAGGTATTTACCGGCAGATTTGGATCAGAGGCTCTTGGGGATTCAGTGGCTCTGCTCCACGCCCACTACTACCACCTTCCAAAGTATTTGTACACCTACGACCGCAACCCAAACTCCAAGGCGTACATGAAAACTGGGGATTTTTACTACCACGCTGCCATCTTCGGAGGCTCGTGGAAGAATGTGAAAGCGTTGACCGAGGCCTGCTATCAGGGCATCATGGAGGACAAACGGAACAATGTGGAAGCTCTGTGGCACGATGAGAGCCATCTGAACAAGTACATGCTGCTCCACAAACCCAGCAAGGTTCTCTCTCCAGAGTACTGCTGGGATACCAGCATCGGTTTCAGGCGCGACATACAAGTCACCCGATTACTGTGGGCACCAAAATATTATGACACACTTCGCACACCTTAAAAACTTGACAAATGCTAACAAATGTAATGTCTCAGGTTCTCGTGCTCCCTGGCTCATTTTGTTCTCTCAGGAATTACTTTGCAGATCTGCAAGTATTTTCATAATGGAGTGACAACTTCTTATATAAATACACGCTTTTATTTTACCCGGATATCAAATGTTTTTGTTGCATCTGGTTACAGATGTATATAAGTCAACTTTTTACATGTTTGATCAAACTGTCTGCACTTGTTGATCCAGCTTATTTATTTGTATGTCACTTTGCGAAATGCCACTCTATCTCTGTTTTTAACTGATAGTTATTGACACTCAAATGTTGTCAAATTTTTTATACATCTCAATAGCAGTGGAGAGCCGTGACTTTTCTACCTAGGCCCTCTGACCCCACCCCCCTCTTCCCTCGAAAAAAAAAAGAAAACATTTTTACGTCACAGCCTATACTTCAGCGGAATATCAAAACAGCGGCCCGGGGTGCAAAACGCATCAATGACAGCGACCCTCTACCACACAAAACAACACCATTTATATAAACACCTATCATGACAGGGCACCCACAGCCAAGTAACAATTACAAATGAATTAAGTCGGCACGGCGGCCCACATTGAAAATCACTTTGACTTACCTTTGATGATCAAATCACCTAAACACAAAGTCCATCCTCCTGTCTTTTTGGATGAAGTACTTGATGGCGTCGTCATGCAGCTGATCCTTTGCTTTTAAAGCAATCAGCAATTCCTTCTCGATCGAAATTCAGGCCAAGTCTGACAGTCGGACTTGCCCAGTCGTGGACCTCGAGTAGCTTTTTATGCGCTTCAGCGCAGAGAAGGACCTCTCCACAGAGGCAGTGGACACAGGTATTGTCAGGATGATGCATGAGAGGGTGTACACCTGTTTCATGCTTTCACTCAGTCCTTTTTTGAGGAGAAACTGATGAATGTCGGCTGAGCTTTTCCCCAAAATGTCAGACATGCCGTACATCACGGCGAGTTCCGTGTGCAGTCGAGGCTGGTCGAAATATCCGCCATAGCTCTCCATCAAACTGTTCAAGGCAGCAGTTGGGAAATAGTTACAGTAATGCCCGAACTGTTGCGGGTACAGAAGGGCCAGGAATTCCAGCTTTTTGTGGTCACTGAAGCGGTTGGAAATCTGGGTTAGCAGGCTGTCAATTACGCTGCAGTGGAGCTCCCTGTACCGTGCACGAACGTCTCCTTGAGCTCCACGGCCGCGCGGAGGACCAACCAAAGCCTGGGTTTCATCGTAGACGCTGTCAAAGTTCCCCTTTTCCTGTTCAATTTGTCGCTGTAGCTGATCCACTCTGGCCAGGCAGAACTGCATATCAAAACCTTTGTTCTGAAGTATTTCAAAAACAACATCCGAGTAGGAGAAGATAGCGTGGAAGGTTTTCAACCAAAAGCTGAAATCGAAGCTGGTAAGGAGGGTGATGTATCCATCAGAGCAATGAACAGTTTCGTCATCAAACTCTGTGTGATGGTCTACGATGTGCTCGAACACCTACTGTACGAGAGTAATGCTTAGTTTAGAAAAAACAACTTATAGACCTCCAGTAAACACTAAGATTAGCTTTTCATTTAATGTAATACTAGCATAGTTCTTTACCTTCATGTTTTTATGAGTGGGTAGTTTCCAACACTAAATCATTTATTTATTATTGTTAATATTTCCATTACGTTCATTGTTATTATTATCTTACCTCTCTCAATTCCCTGGTCTTCTCTGCCACTGTGCACACCAAGCGAGAATGAAAGCACCAGCGAGTAGGAGCTGCCCGTGGAAGCCTATGCTGGCAAATATCATCCAGTAGCTTGGTGCGCTTTGCTGAGCGGCTGAAAAAGGTGGCCAAGCCAGAGAGGTGGGAGAAGAAGACCTTACACTCTCTTATCTTGGAAGCTCCCTTTGACAAGACGAGATTTAAGATGTGAGCATAGCAGTGAATGAAAAGGGCCTGTGGAATTGTTTCCTTAACTTTCGCTTGCACCCCATTCAATCCAGAGGCCATAACAGCTGCTCCATCGTAGCACTGCGCGACCACTTTGTCAATACAGCCACTCTCCCTCAGGAACTCCAGCAGCCGTGTAGCTATGGCCTCTGCTCGTTTGTCCTCTGTCACATCTTCGTACTTGAAGAAACGCTCTTTTATCCCATCGTCAGTGACATATCGAAGCACATATGACATCTGCGCCACGTTGCTAATGTCTGTCGTTTCATCCAACATGACCGCAACAAAAGGTGCCTTCCTCAGCTCCTCTTTCATGCTATCCGTCATTACACTAGCGACAGCGCTGATCAGGTCATTCTGAATCCTTGAAGATGTGCCGGTAAATACTGTTGATGTGGCGAGGTGTGTGTGCAGGTCGCTGTCATATTCTGCCACTAAATCCAGCAACTCTATGTAATTCCCCTTGTTTGATGAAGTTACACTCTCATCGTGACCTCGGAACGGACACTCCTGCTTGCCCAAGTACACCACACAATTTATCAGGCGTTTCAAAATTCCTCGGTTCCTCTTCACCTTTTCATTATGAAGGATGACACCCCGGCGTTGTTGCTCATCCAGCTGGAGCTCTATCCTGGTGTCCCCAAATGTTTTAAGCCGAATAGTAGCTCTGAGGTGACCTGAAGCATTCTGATGGCGATGTGCTGATTTGGATAAACTTCCTAAATCAGAATATCCATCTCTGGCCCATGACCCACTGTCCGCACCAAAAAGCAAGCAATCCCAGCAGTACAGCTTTTGTTCCCTGGTTGATCCGGTCATCCAGTTGTATCTGGCGTAATTGCCGATATTAAAATGCCTCTCGAACCGTTTGGTTTTTTTAACCAAATTAAGCTGTGGTGTTGGTCGCCCTTTGGTAATTAACTCCAATTTATCCGTGTAACTCATTCTTGAAAAAGACTCGGTTAGTAGTTTCGCAACGATGTCATCACTATCACTAACGTGAGCCATCGTGAATGAACGTATGCTAATTCCGCCTAGCTTGACCCGTTGATATATCACATGCATAAACTTGGCAGCGCAGCGGGCGGAACTTGTCATAAAGTCCGCGATAATAAAGCCCTCCCATTTAGAGGGAAGATATGATTGGTCAATTGTTCTGTCACTTGACATTACTCTCTCGTTGTTTTACTATAGCGGGCCCTCTGTGAATCGCATAGAGGGCCAGACGAGCTTTTTTCATGTAACCCTTCACATTCAAACAGAAACTGAACAGGCAGATTCGAAGGATTTATTTCTTTGGAAATTTTATTTTAAATACAATTAAATCAAGTTTTTTTCGGTAAAAATATAACAAAAATAATATTTAAAAAATATATATTTAAAAAAAATAATATTTTTTAAATGTTTTTAAATATTATTTTTTAGAATATCTTAGGCCCTCACAGAGGGCCTAGAGGGCCCTGACGGCTCGCCACTGCTCAATAGCTTTTCTTCCCCCTGTTAATGTGTGATTTGTGTGTCAGTCTTTCCTCTTCTGTAAAGCGATGTGCTGCTCTTCGTTAACTGTATTCACAGTGTTCATGTACAATGTCTATTAATTATATCTTCACCAATTTAAGATATAATCACCATAATGTCAGTGAGTCAGTGTGGCAGCGGGGTGTGGTTAGGGCGCCGGCTGCTGGAGTGAAGGGAGTGGCTCGGCCTGAGGCCAGACAGCTGATCGGAATCAGGTAATCAGTTACGGAATAAAAGCATGTGGTAACCTGGTTCTGGTCTGTTTTGCAGTAGGCGGGATCCTGGAAGGTCGCCAAAGGACCGTTTGAGACCTGTGTATACTTTGTTTGGAGCTAATAAACGCCTGTGATGAACCAACCGGCTCTTTCCGTCCCTATTTGAACCCTGTGTGAGCGGAGAGGCTCACAGTCAGATTAATATGTTGTCTTCAAAGCATCCAATTTGAATGATTTGACAACGTATTGAAATGGGGGTCGTAGACATACATGCTAACAACAGAGAAACGTTATGTTAGGGATGTCTTGCCTTTAGTTCATTCAGAATGGAACAATAGAAACATATGTATCCCGTGACTGAAGTGGCTTCCTGCCATTTCTCAAAGATGTGTTGGAGGAATGGACATTTAATATCATCGTATCAGTTTCTGAAGAAAGCTTAAAGGGAGAACCCAGTATGCTGTACTCTGCTAAGCTTTAGTAGAAGAAAAGGATTTGAATAGAATTTGCTGTAGTTGCATTGACAAATCATTAGAGCTCGATCAATATTGAAAGTACATTTGTTTGTTTACTTCGCCAGTTTTGTCATTAATTGACATTAGTTGTTCTTTCAGTCTGATATTCATTATGAAATAGCACTTCAGTTTAACCCAGATGAGCTTTGAATGAGCTGGTGTGACTCCTGATGCCTGAACTCTTTCTATAAATGTGTACTATTGGAGTAAGATGCTCCTTAGGGTGGTCCTTAGTGCCATGTACATTTTCGAATTCATTTATTTTAAGCTCAAACCACCGGAATTCGTTATGATAGTCAGGAAAACACTCCTGGTGAATTGTATTCAAATTCCAACAGCATTTACCCCTCCCTCATCAACCTTGAAGTTTAGCCTCAGTAGGGTGGTCATTAAAATTGAAAGTCGGAAAGTCTAAGCTCCAACCCCCAGAATTCATTCTATTAGTCAAGAAAACTCTCCTGGTGAATTTTTTTTCTCAATCTGACAACATGTACCCCTCCCTCATCGAGCTGGGCTGCCACACCAGCAGCCACGGTGCTACAACTGAGGCTAAACTTCAAGGTTGATGAGGGAGGGGTACATTTTACGAATACAGTTCTTGGATATGTCGAGATACTTAAAATCAAATAAAGAACAGCTATGCAGGGGCGGTTCTAGGGGGGGGGGGCAGTGCCTCCCTAACACTGACCTCTGACCCCCCTGTGGCCCCCCTAACAATGAAAAGTTTTTTTTTTCTTTTTTTAAATGTATATTTTCTGGTACTCGGTTTGCCAAACACCGCAGGATTTTGTTGCTGTAATGTGGGATTGTGCAGACACCCTTATGTAAAGTAGAGATGTAACTGTTCATTACCTTTATTTTTATATAAATATGGTGTTAGTGCAAACATTGCACTATAACTTAAGCTGAAGCTAACAGTAATAACTATAAGATCTATCTGAAATAAACAAGTGTACTGAAACAAATACCAATAACTGTATTGCATTGTTTTCTTATGCGCAACTACTTCATACAGTCTAGTTCTCTTTTTCGTCCTGCATTTATTGTGCCCCCCTCAGAAAATAACTGGCCCCCCAGTGGCCCCCCCAGTCAAATTGGTCTAGAACCGCCACTGCAGCTATGTAAGATGCATTTGAAAGAAGAAATTCAATTTCCTCGGTCACATCAACAGAACTAAATTATTCACATTTCTATAAAACAAAGTAAAAAAACACACAAATATCTGACAGGATAAGTAAAGTTATTTTGATGCTGAGCTCTAACCAACATATCGGTATCTTGGCCTTGTCATCTTGATCGAGGCAAAAAAGAAACAGGATTTATCAAAATTGTGAGGTAAATGAAATGAACTTTTAATATTTACACAATTTTTTATACCATTATATTTACCGCCCCTTTTTGAACTCTGCCTTGCCCCCGGGCCGTCCGCCCGAGACCCCCTCCTCGAACTCTGCCTTGCCCCCGGGCCGTCCGCCCAAGACCCCCTCCTCGAACTCTGCCTTGCCCCCGGGCCATCCGCCCGAGACCCCCTTCTCGGCTTCCGCTTTGCCCCGGGATGTCCGTCCGAGTCCCTCCTCCGGTCCCACTCCACCCACCCTGTTGGACGTTTTTAACTCTTTTTTTTTTAGGGATGTCTGGGATCCGTCCCTTGAAGGGGGTGGGGGTCGTCTGTCACGGTCTGTCTGTCACAGTCTCTCTATTTTGTGTTTTGTCTGTCTCTGGTTTCCTGTTTTATTTTGAAAAGTGTTCACCCCCTGTCTTGTCTGTTGATTCTTGTCTCTGTGTTTGCCCCCCTGTGTCTGATTTCCTTATTGTGTTCACCTGGTGCCCCTGTGTTTTCTCCTCCCTCCTCACCTGTGTCTTGTTTCTGTAGTATCAGGCATAATAGGGTAGGAACCTTTATGATGTAACATGTTGTGCATCGGTGATTAATAAACGAACGAGAGCAAGTCAACCTACACGTTGGTCCAATCCTTTCCTATGCAAGAGCCTATAAGTTATAGTGAACACTTATAACAATAGAACAGTTTCTTTGATTAGTCCTGTGTGCATTTAGGTTCGTTTTTCCTGTTAGTCTTTGTGAGATTGTTACGGTTGCTGTTTCTGTCTGCTCATTAATCTGCCTGTGAGTGTTTTCAGCTGTGCGTGTAATATGTAAATAAGCTGCGCAGTAGCCCTGACGTCATTGGCTGCCCATCCTCTGGTCCTCCTCTGAAGATAGTGATTGGATTGACATCATCCAATCGCAGCGCACAGCCGGCCTCACACCTGCTGGGGAGGAGTACAAAGGCCGCGGACTATCACCACTCTGGAGGCTCTGTTGAGTGAACAGACGCCTCTCGCTACTTGCTCCTTAGTGAATTCTGTTGAACTGTGGTTAACCTTGTGTGATTAGTTAGTGGTTAGAGTCGTTTTTGATTCTGTGATTGTCGCCTTTAGTTTAGCTGTGTTTTGTATAGATTCTTTGGTTAGTTGTACCACTTTTAAAGTGAGGTTTTGTTTCGTTCTTTATATTATTTATTTTCCCTGTATGCCATTAGACTCCTTTTTTAGAGTCCTCCTTTTGTTGGGTTATCAACCTGTGCCCTTTTGGCCCTTTTGTTTGTTCAGGCTGCACGCCTTCCCTTTTGTTTCATCCTGTTCTGTAATAAAACCACTTATAATTATTACCAATTACATACTGGTGTGTGTGTTGCATTCCTCTTCCCCTAGTTGGGACGTAACAGAGATCCTTGTTTGTCTTGACTGTGTTCACTGGGAAGAGTTCTGTTTGTACATTAGCCTTGAAATAAAGGTATTTTCTGTTTAAATCTGTATTTGGGTCCTGCCTGCTTCACTCAACCCTGACAAAATCATCTTTAAGTCAGAATTCAGTTTTTTTTTCTCAGAATCAAAGTGTTTTTTTTACTTTCAGTCACATCCCAAAACATTGTCCTAATGTGGCCCTAATCCTCTTCCGTACTTTTTCACTACAGTTAGGCGACAGTTAGGTGTTAGATAACAGAGGGCGTTGGTGTAGACATATAAAGACTTAATGAGAAGTGAATAGGAGCGGCATCCGTTGGTAGATAACACACCTGAAAAACAGAGGGGCAGGTAGTTTTCCTGTTAACGTCAGAGAAGACCTTTGAACAAGAAGCTCCCCCTCTGCATTTTGACCCAGAACACAAAGCTGAACCGCAGGGAGACAAATCGTGTCTTAAGACAACATCAAGGGTGGGGTATTTACCTGGTAAAGCTAGTATTTGATGAATTATGGATGAATGCCGGTGACTCTCGGGTAAGTTACCTTTGTATGTCAATTTAATTACGTTATCCTGTGTGCACAATTGGTCCGGTCAACAATGTCTTTCTTAGTCTGAATTCAGTTTAAAGGTGTTTCCATACTATGAGTTATATTTTCGAACATTGACAAGAATTTATGAAGATTTTTGTCTAATTGTTGGACTTGTTTGTTTTATTTACACTGGCAATTCCCGGAAAACGCAACATAACTAGCACTGTTTGTGTCTTTTCTAACTAAACTCTTCCAGAGAATAGGGGAATAAAAAATATATATAAAATCTAAATGTTACCAAATTTGTAAGTGTATTTTATTTTGGCAAACTTCTTGAATGGCTGCTTGTGTTAATATTCCATAGCTTGTACTTTTAGATCTTATATTGTAAAATATCATTTTGGAATCAACACCAATATTAAGCTACCCTATCACCTCCACTATCTCGAAAGTTAAAAGAAAAGCACTGCCATACCTAGATGGGCGAATTTGAACCAATGAGATTCAATGAGAATTGTTTCAATAAGTAAAATACTTCCTCTTCTTTTCTCAGGTGCCGTTTCATTCATGAAACATCAGCTGCTGCCACGTTCTTTCACAAGAGAGATCACCTTACACTGAGCCTTGACCCCAGCGTTTTTCAACAATGCGGTATTTCACATCTTTAAAATAAAAAACAAACAAAATAAATACTACGTTATTGTTTAAACTACGGTGCCACACACTTCTGCATTTTAAGAATCAGAGATATCTGACTAATCTGACATCTTTGGCTCTTTTTTCGCAGACATCTTCAGAGGATGAGGAGTGTTTTCAAATGTGTGCTCTTTGTTTCCATCACACTCTGTGCTATCTACTTAATATCTCCATCTGTAAAGTGAGTCTGCGATACATTTACGGGACACTACATACAAGAACAATTTCTGTAAGCCTAAATGCTAACATTACTTAATGAACATGTGTTTTTATTTTTTGTTTTAGACTTTTAATAGGCTTCATACCTATGGAGAAATGCCATTTGGAAAGTGCAAAAAATCTGGACAGCAGTGTGGACGCCAGCCTCAATCTTCAGTAAGACCAGAAGACCGTTTACAATTTGGCTGAACAGATTGTGTTTAAGTTACACATTTCCTGTAGTAAGCTTCAGGTTGGTAAAGAAGAGTATTATAAAAGGGAATTCAGTCTAACAAAAAGACTTTTGTTTTATATTTCAGGTCCAGACCTGATGTGCAAACCTGTACATATTGGAAAGCTGCCATCATCTGGGAAGGGCTGTTTGACGCCCGCCTCTACGACGAGATGCACAAGATGAAAGGATCCTCTGTGGCTCTAACAGTCTTTGCTGTGGGCAGGTTGGTTTCACATGAATAAAGTAATAACTCTAAAGATAATCTGTCGTCAAACCTAAATACCTCCTCCAGCTCAGCCAACTGTATGTTTAGTGCATTAATGTTTAACTAGGTGATGGTTGGACAGATTGTAGAAATAAAAGTTGGCTGCACCAGGTTTCTGTTAAAGCAGACAGGGGTATAACAAACTGTAAAAAATGACAACAAAACACAAAAGAATGACCCCCCAAAAAACCCAGTGCTTATAGTTACTATAGCTGACTTTGAAAATATATGTTTTACTGTGCTCATAAACATGTGAAGTGGACATGCTGCATCTAGTGTTAAAATGAATTGTAGTGCAGTTACAGATAAAATCATAGGCTACTGTTTGTTTTGTCGGTTCTGGTCACCAGATCAGATACCACTGCCCCAGCACATTGCAGCAAACCGTTTTTACTTGCAGCAGCAGACGAAAGAAGATCTGCAACATTTTGTTGCACAAATCAATGGACCTCAGTTTCCTCTGGAGGTAGAGTGATAAGAGTCGAACAGAAAAGTGACTTGTTTTCTTTTCCTCAAAAGATACCTTGATGCTTACCTACACACATTCC
The DNA here is from genome assembly GCF_902827175.1 of Gymnodraco acuticeps. Classification (NCBI taxonomy): domain Eukaryota; kingdom Metazoa; phylum Chordata; class Actinopteri; order Perciformes; family Bathydraconidae; genus Gymnodraco; species Gymnodraco acuticeps. The sequence continues at coordinate 175,640 of NW_022991779.1, forward strand.
TGAACTCAGCCGAGCAACACTTTATGGTGGGTTTGCCCGTGACCTACTACGTGTTTACGGACATGCCAGAGAAGGTGCCTAACATCAAGTTGTCTCCTCTGAGAAGCATGAAGGTGATCAAAGTGGAGAAGAACTCCAGGTGGCAGGACATCTCTATGATGCGAATGAAGAGCATATCAGATGTGATAGAGTCTGATATTCGCCACCACTGCACGCACGTCTTCTGCTTTGATGTGGATCAGGTATTTACCGGCAGATTTGGATCAGAGGCTCTTGGGGATTCAGTGGCTCTGCTCCACGCCCACTACTACCACCTTCCAAAGTATTTGTACACCTACGACCGCAACCCAAACTCCAAGGCGTACATGAAAACTGGGGATTTTTACTACCACGCTGCCATCTTCGGAGGCTCGTGGAAGAATGTGAAAGCGTTGACCGAGGCCTGCTATCAGGGCATCATGGAGGACAAACGGAACAATGTGGAAGCTCTGTGGCACGATGAGAGCCATCTGAACAAGTACATGCTGCTCCACAAACCCAGCAAGGTTCTCTCTCCAGAGTACTGCTGGGATACCAGCATCGGTTTCAGGCGCGACATACAAGTCACCCGATTACTGTGGGCACCAAAATATTATGACACACTTCGCACACCTTAAAAACTTGACAAATGCTAACAAATGTAATGTCTCAGGTTCTCGTGCTCCCTGGCTCATTTTGTTCTCTCAGGAATTACTTTGCAGATCTGCAAGTATTTTCATAATGGAGTGACAACTTCTTATATAAATACACGCTTTTCTTTTACCGGATATCAAATGTTTTTGTTGCAAACATATGTATCCCGTGACTGCAGTGGCTTCCTGCCATTTCTCAAAGATGTGTTGGAGGAATGGACATTTAATATCATCGTATCAGTTTCTGAAGAAAGCTTAAAGGGAGAACCCAGTATGCTGTACTCTGCTAAGCTTTAGTAGAAGAAAATAATTTGAATAGAATTTGCTGTAGTTGCATTGACAAATCATTAGAGCTCGATCAATATTGAAAGTAAATTTTTTGGTTACTTCACCAGTTTTGTCATTAATTGACATTAGTTGTTCTTTCAGTCTGATATTCATTATGAAATAGCACTTCAGTTTAACCCAGATGAGCTTTGAATGAGCTGGTGTGACTCCTGATGCCTGAACTCTTTCTATAAATTTGTACTATTGGAGTAAGATGCTCCTTAGGGTGGTCCTTAGTGCCATGTACATTTTCGAATTCATTTATTTTAAGCTCCAACCACCGGAATTCGTTATGATAGTCAGGAAAACTCTCCTTGTGAATTGTATTCAAATTCCAACAGCATTTACCCCTCCCTCATCAACCTTGAAGTTTAGCCTCAGTAGGCTGGTCCTTAAAATTGAAAGTCGGAAAGTCTAAGCTCCAACCCCCAGAATTCATTCTATTATGGCACATTTCCACTGCAGCGGGGTAGGCCCGTTTAAGCGTCCCTAAGCGTCCTCGCTCAGGCCTCGGGCTGCCTTGGGCTGCCTCGCTGGCCGTCCGAGGCCGTGGCGCATTTCCATTACAGTTTAGGACCTGGGGTAGCAACGCAGTGTAGGCGGGGCGATCGGCTTTGTTGTTCCGTTGAGCTCCCGCTGGATTTTATCATCCCCAATGAAATGTAGGAACGTCGTCACCTCCTCGGTCGACCACGGTGTGCTTTTTTTTGACGTTGCCATTTTTGTAGCTCCTCCGTTTACAAAAATGCTGTGTATAAAAATGCTGCAAGCTTGCTTCTAGATATATATGCGACGCTAGGGATGATCTTGCGCGCGATCTTGTGACGATTCTCTCTGACCAATCAGCAGTCGAGAGTGTTGACGTCACTAGTTCAACCCTGGCCCTGGCCTGATAGAACCACGATTTTATGGGGCCGGAAAAAGAGGGAAAAAGTACCCGCTAGCCGGTGCTACGCTATATGGAAAGGCCACCAAAAACTGGCCTGGCCGCTTGAGGACGATTTAAGGATGCTTAAACGGGGCTACCCGCTGCAGTGGAAATGCGCCATTAGTCAAGAAAACTCTCCTGGTGAATTTTTTTTCTCAATCTGACAACATGTACCCCTCCCTCATCGAGCTGGGCTGCCACACCAGCAGCCACGGTGCTACAACTGAGGCTAAACTTCAAGGTTGATGAGGGAGGGGTACATTTTACGAATACAGTTCTTGGATATGTCGAGATACTTAAAAACAAATAAAGAACAGCTATGTAAGATGCATTTGAAAGAAGAAATTAAATGTCCTCGGTCACATCAACAGAACTAAATTATTCACATTTCTAAAAAACAAAGAAAAAAAACACAGAAAGATCTGACAGGAAAAGTAAAGTTGTTTTGATGCTGAGCTCTAACCAACATATCGGTATCTTGGCCTTGTCATCTTGATCGAGGCAACAAAGAAACAGGATTTATCAAAATTGTGAGGTAAATTAAATGAACTTTTAATATTTACACCATTTTTTATTATTGCACTTCATTTATATAAAGGTGGGTAGGTAAGTTTGAGAAATCAGCTCGAGATACACTTTTTGTTATATTCCATGGAATGCTCTTAACATCCCGATAGCAATGAATATCTTAAGTGCTTTGAGAACAAATCCATAAAAAAATGTCATCTGTGGAAGCCGTGGTGCTGTAAAAAGCACGACCAATCATTTTAGCCGGCACGGCTAAAATAACTGGATGGCCTACCTGCCTGTCAGCCTTCCATCTGTGCACAAACTTATCTCGTGCCCTCATTGGTCATTGTGTGTGTTGGAGGAGGGGCTCTATAAGGAAGTTGAATATTTTCTCCAGTCGTGTATTTTCAAATTCTTGCGATCTCGAGCCAGTTTCTCAAACTTACATACACTACCTTTAATGTTGAGAAAAATCTGGTACAAATGTTGATACACTGTTGATCACTGTGTATTTCATGAAAATTCAGCAACGAAACAGAACGAAAACTTCACACATATACCTGATTAAAAAGAATATTGTTCTTGTGCAGTTTTCGTATTAAGGAACAATTAATTTAACTTGTATAGTACTGACTTTTCACATGGTGATAGCAGATGACCACTAAAGGTGCTATAAAATAACTGTAACTGTCATATATCCTTGAGTTTTCACACCTACGCAAAAACACAACATCTCCAACCTCTAGAAACAGCGTTGCACCATTTGCAGATGACCCAAAAAGAGACGTCTGATGTTGATGTGCACGACAAACTCTCTCTCCGTTCTTGAACAACACAGCACATGAAGGATGTGAAGGATGTCCGTCAGCACCAATGTAGAGTTCAAAGTGTTAGGCTCCTCTCACTGGTGCAAAGAAAAAACCTGTGGGACATTTTTTGTCAGTGCAGGTAACTTGAGATGTGTTTGTTGATCATGTATTTGAATTGTGCATAGCCAAAAAAGTTAGATTTCTGTGACTTATAATGTGGCGATTTGAGTACCTGTGTTTGTGTTGTAGGCATTCCCAATGTTTGAGAAGATGTATCTGAAGACCAGATTAGTTTCAGTATTAAATGGTCCGATAGTTCCCGAGCCTGAAGCCAACAGAGAGGCTGAGAAAGCCACCTGTTTGACTGAGAGAGAGAGAGTGATTGTATTGTTTTATGAATTCAAGTTTTTAAATGTGCAGATATTTGTGAATGAGCCTGTTCAAAACTTAATTAAATAATTTAGATCAGAGTTCAGTGAAAATAGGTCAATGTCAACAAAAATAATTGTCATCTACTTGTTCAAACATTAATGACAGTGAGATAAAGTGACGTCAATGAGGCTGTTCATCAGGTGATATGATAACAGCTTTACCAGAAACCAACGTTAGATTGGTTAATCATTTCTTAGTAATAAAGACACGTTATCTCTTTGCTTCCTCAATAAACCCAGTACAGTGACAAAGTCTGAACAAACAATGTTATAACACATCTACAGGCAGGAAGTAGCAGTCTTATATGTGCTTTATCTGATCTTCACAACAACCTCAATTTTCCTAAATGATATTAACCACTCTCTCCCAAAACTAAAGACAAGTGCTGAGTCGTGAAGTCAAAATATGACAAAGTGTAAATCTTTTCAGCTGAAAAAAGAGTGACTGTGTTCATAGAGCCTGAGATCTCACCAACATCTGAAACAACAGCCATTTCAAATCTAGATGTGAACAGGCAGAAATAAATATTACAGGAGGAGTTAACAAGTAGAGATCATAATACTAACTTTATATCCTTCAAAGTAGTAATATATAACATTGGTTGTTGATTGAAATCTGTATATGCCTTAGCATAATGATGCCATTGGTATTTAGATTGGTTCCCTGAACGCCTCACTTCACAATGTGGTTTTGTCTGTTACCTTGTCGCAGACAGAAAATGTGTTATCAACATTTTGGTTTGACATTTTGTTTGGAAAAAACCCAGTGCACCTTTTATTTTGCAGCTCTCATAGCACCTGCGACCAAGTCATACAAACATATGATTTACCCCACCACTGTCACTTCCATTCCCTACATTTGAAGGAAGCGATATAAGACAATATATAACTTTGACAATCTACAGCCTTCATTACTACTAAAACTATGTTCACCACAACCCAAAAATATACAAGTACAAATGTACTAAACTATTTTCTCAACACGACAACACTGTTTCCATACCAACACACACATGGGCATCAGATCCAAATCAGACAGATATTAACTGCCACACCATCTGTAATAAAACATTTTGCATGTCCCATAACTGAAATACAACTCATTCAATACAAGTGACCCGGTTTCGGTCAGAGGTCATGAGAAAGTTATCAGAGGTCCTCAAAATCGGCATTCCCCTCACCCCCTCCATAGCTCTCTAAGGAGATCTATCCTCCATTGATACCACAGGATCTCCAAACTTTCATTATCATAGCAATAACTCTAGCAAATAAGACATATGTTACTCAACTGGAGAGACAGAACAAAATGATCTATTAACCATTCGCTCAAAACCTGGAAGACCTCAGACCTGGGAAAACTCTCTTCAACACAAAATGACAATATAACCCCCGTCAATAAAACCTGGTCTCCTTTCATGCACTACATTCAGAGCAGATTCCTCTTCACACACGTTTGGCCAGACACTTCACAACAATGGATTTCCTCACAGTAATACATTAGCACAATACTCTCTCTTCTGCATGTCCCTTCCTTTCCCTTTCTCCTTGTTGTCTTGATATTTTCGTTTATTTTTATATGTTTATGTCTTTATTGTATTTATCAATTGATTTTGTTGTTCGTAAATATTCTTTTTGTTTTGTAAATATGTTTGTATGCAATGTGAGAAATTATGATGGAAAGTCTTTTTTTTAAAAGAGGAAGGAACGCATTGTGTGCTGTATTGTTTTTGTATTATTACTGTGTTTATTAAATACAATTCTAAGAATTTCATTATTTTATATATATATATATATATATATGAACATTGGGGTTTCTGTTCCATAAAAACAATAATATTTATTTCAATATATATAAGACACTTCTATTTCATTATTGGTTTTCGAACAATAACATGTTCTTTTATTTTCAAACCATCATTGTGAAGAAAAGTCCTGAGGGAGTATTGCCGTGATTTGTTTGTGCTTTTATTCAAATATATGATAACATGAAAACAATATATTTAACTTGTTGAGATGACTGCTGCCTTGAAACTTTGTCGTTCAGGTTTCATGTACAGGACAATCTCTGTCAAAGAGACTTTAATTAGCTGGTACTGATACAGTTCTTGTGTATGTCGAGATGCTTAAAAACAAGTAAAGCACAGCTATGTAAAATGCATTTGAAGCAACAAACGGAATTCCCCCAGCTACCCTGTCTCCTAAAAATTACGTTCCCACAGAACTAGCCAAAGAAGAGATGTTAGTTCACATGTCTTCCCTGTCTGGAGGTTGAAGTCTCCGAGACAGTGGGAGGGCCAGTTTCTGGGATGTGTGAGAGGAAAAAATGATGAAACAATAGATTTCAATTTTCTGAGCCCCTACTCTCCCCATAACTGACGGCAAAAAAAGTCCTACATTATTCAATTAAAATAAAGAAGTAAACACAATAAGTGTGGCTTGATATTGAGTAAGAAAAAGGTTGATAAACGCTATGAGAATGGATCTGCGGAGAGCATTTCGCCGCGATCCCAACTCGTCTATTACCAACGTTCAGGGAGCTCTGTGCAAGTCAATGGGACTCCGATAGTTGAAACTCGACGCTAAAGGAAAGTGACGACAGGGACCTGACATAACGTCAACATAGGCCGAGTTGGGAGTGAGAATGTGTTGGTTTAGCACAAACTGTGTCTCCTCATATATCAGGGTTTGTTTTACAGGGTACAGTGACTCCATGCTTATCTTTCCTTTGTGTTGTGCTCCATCCAGTGGACACTCTGCACCATAACACCAGGAAGAGATGTACATGGATGCTGGTGTTACAGAAGTACAACCAGCTAATTGATTAATAATGGATAAAATAACAGCATTATTTTTACAATATCTGTAATTACCTTTTTAAATGTTTGCTTGTTTCAGATAATATAACGCAACCCATTCTTACTTTGATTTACACTTCACATTCTATTGTGTTGTCTTTGCCTTTTAATGAAACTGAGTATCAATGAACAAATATTTGCCTTGTCTGATATCCTTTAATGATTGGTACAATTCTTGAAATGTTTTAATTAAAAAAGGAGGACAGATGACTCTTCTTGCTGGCAGAGTCCATCATCCCTGTGCTGGGTTCAGTGGCGGTTCTAGACCAATTTGACTGGGGGGCCAGTTATTTTCTGAGGGGGGCACAATAAATGCAGGACGAAAAAGAGAACTAGACAGTATGAAGTAATTGCGCATAAGAAAACAATGCAATACAGTTATTGGTATTTGTTTCAGTACACTTATTTATTTCAGATAGATCTTATAGTTATTACTGTTAGCTTCAGCTTAAGTTATAGTACAATTTTTGCACTAACACCATATCATGTTTATATAAAAATAAAGGCAATGAACAGTTACATCTCTACTTTACATCTACAATTACACGGATACAATAGTTTAACTCACCTTCAATTATCGTGGTAGTAAACGTAGGTTTCAATCAGTCTTTCTTGGATGCAACAGCCTCTGATGATCCGAGATGAAAAGTGTTTGTTTTTCGCGCGCTTCAGCCGGATAGTGAAAGTGAGTGCACCGCTCTAATGGGTCCTGAGTGCACCGCTCTAATGGGTCCGACTAGAATGACGAATAACGTTAGTTCCGCCTATTCCGTCATTCAATAAATTGTGTAATAAAATCATACATTTTTCATTTGTTTCACTTTTCATTTTAGGGGGGCCACCAGGGGGGTCAGAGGTCAGTGTAAGGGGGGCACTGCCCCCCCCCCTAGAACCGCCCCTGGCTGGGTTGATGAAGGATTTACACGAAACCCAATGCATTTGTCATAAAAACAAACAATGTTCAATAACTAGTAGGGATGCACCGAATATTCGGCCACCGAAAATTATCGGCCGAAAATGGTTAAAACGGCCCTTTCGGCTTTCGGTTTTAGCACCGAAAAAATATCACCGAATGTCAGAACAGGTTTACGTTGGTAACCTAACGTGTGGTTGTGATGACGTAATAAAGACGCGGCGACCATGCTCGCGGCTGGCTCACAGGGGGGGGGGGGGGACATTGACCTTTGTCATCGAGATTGCCCTGAGCCTTTAACAAATCGTATTAAATAATCTGATGACAGACTGTAAACAGAATAGCTGAAACTTTAACAAACTAAATAACTCAGTTACCTCTAATCATTAACCCATGTTTGTATAGTGTAGTTAACTCCGTGTGTTGCTGCTAGCATACATAACACCTGACGTGGAAACGTTACTCGTGGATGGGGCTACAGAGCTGCTAGAAAGACGGTCGAACCCGGTACATTCCTCCGTCTGCATGCGGTGCACTTTTGCTAAATGTTTAGACAAATTGCTCGTGCTTACATGCTAAACTCTTATTGCACTTATGGTAACAAGTATTCTCCACATCGAGACGGGTAAAGTGTAACCACACCTCGGAGCGCGTTCTCTCCGCCATCTCCGCAGTGTGCTCCGCTGCATGTAGCAGCTGCGTGTGTGTAAACTGCCCCGCCCCCTCGCACACAGACGGGGGAAAGAGATCTCGTCTGATCGAAAATACATCATAGACGCATTTGTTGTCTTTGCATATTAGAAACGAGTTGGCGACACATACATGACATATATAAATGTACTGTATGCATTCAAAAGTGCTGAATAAATGTTTTATGGACCCATAATAGTGATTATTATTTAAGTTAAGTTTTGCCATAATCATGTCTATTTCCATAATCAGGTAGCTGAACAACATTGGTAAAAAATGTATACATTATATATATATATTTCTATTAATCATTTTCGGCCTTTCGGCATTCGGTTTTCGGCCAACTGTTTCCTATTTTCGGTATCGGTTTCGGCCAAGAATTTCCCATTCGGTGCACCCCTAATAACTAGTTTATTTTACAGTTTTGATTTAACAGTCACATTTACAGATTACATACACCAAGTTATTAGTAAATAGCCAAACCACCATTCCTACAAAAATGAAAATTATGTTGGCATGTATACTTTAATTCAATTCGTCCAAAAATGTTATATGCTAGAATAACAATAACATATTCTCTACATATTGAAGGCATGGAATAGGCATAGCCTTAATGACATTGAAATATTCCAACATTTTTTTTGCTGCACATCAAATAACTTTAGAGTAATTTAGCAACATTCAAATGTGACATTTGATAACAAAAGGTGATTTATTCTTGAAGCGAAAAATAATGTTTGTGGCTTCATCAGAGGTTTACTGGATATTCATTCTCCATAAAGATGGATGCATCAATGTATAGTGTTGACTATGTAATGGGATACATAATATCAAATATCTTAACAATTTAGTGTGAACCAATCCACACAGTAAACAGATTCTGTAGAAAACAAGATGGAAGTTATACAGTTTTGATACTAAATGTGTTTGTTTATTACATTGAATGGAAATAAATCCATATAGGATAAGTGATTAGTTGACTCTGACAGGAGAGATGATCAGAGGTGCAGAGTTTTGAGTACCATCATTCACACACGGACTGAAGTATGGGAAGAGTTTCTCAGTAAAGGAGCAGCCAGTAAAGGAGTAGATCAGAGCTGCAACATCTACATCATAAAAGGAGACCAGACCTTCCTCATAATCCACAAACACCCCCACCTTCTGAGGCTGAGACTTCAGAGAGAGAAGGACTGGAGGATCATCTAGTGCTTTGTACTCATTTCCATTTCTCAACCAGGCAATCCAGATACCCCTCTGAGGGCTTAGTCTGATTTTCCCCATCCGGTTTATGGACTCTCTGGCCACTCCTAACTCCCAGTCAGTCTTTCCTTTAACTTGAACCTCATAGTAAAATGTGCCTGAAGAGAAACTCTGCTTCCCTAAAACACAAACGGAATAATGAAATCTTTTTGGGTTGTATGCAAGATTTGTTGTCACATCACCAAGACTGACTCGTTTTCCACCACCAGACAGGATGAGATTGGGATGTGCTGTATCAGGATCAAGAGTCACATTTACTGCGTACTTCTGGACATCCTTCAGCTCAGGTTCAATCAGCTCCTTCATCTCTTGGCTGAAAGTCTCCTCCAGCTGAACCACAGCTCTCACCACAGTTCCCTCAAGCAGTTTCCTCAGTTCAGTGAGTGTCTGTTCCAGCTGAGCCACAGCATTTTCCACAGTCCCTTCATATGATGGTGGAGGGATGCTGACCTTTGTCCAGTCCTTGGTGGGTGATGGATGTTGGATGTTTAGGGTCTTGACACCCTGGAGGACATGGAGGTGGTCTTCAGAGCGTGAGAGATGTTCAACCTTTGCACTTCTCTTCTTCAGCTGAGAGATTTCTAGGTCCAGTTCTTTGATTAAAGTTTCAGCCTTCTTTTCAGTTTCTTTCTGCTTCTCTTTGATCGTGTTGATGAGTCTCTCAACAGACTCCTTCAGAGCAGTGAAAACCTGAAAAAGTTCTGCTACCTCTCTGTCTGCATCTTTCTCCGTGAGGTCGACTGAGTGTTTGATTTCCTGAATCTTCAGTCGTCTCCTCTGGATCATCTGCTGAATTTTAGCCTCTGTCTTCCCCAACTCTGCCTTCTTATCTTCATATTCTTCTTTGAGAGGAACCACATCATGCATCTTGTGGTCTGAAACAGTGCAGAGCATGCAGACACATGTCTGGTCGGTCTTACAGAAGAGCTCCAGAGGTTTGTCGTGCTTTGGACACATCCTGTCTTCCAGGTTCTCCACAGGGTCGATCAGCTGATGTCTTTTCAGGACTGACTTTGTCAGATGAGGCTCCAGGTGAGTCTCACAGTAGGAGGTCAGACACACCAGGCAGGACTTCAGGGCCTTCAGTTTGGTTTCAGTGCAGACGTCACAGGGAACTTCTCCTGCTTTGAAGACTTGTTGCTCTGAGCTGCTGCTGCTTCTGGCTTTCTGTTGAGCCGACTGTCTGAACTGAGCGACCATCTCAGAGATGAAAGTGTTAACATGCAGCTCAGGTCTGGTGTTGAACTCTTTTTTACACATGGGACACTGGCACCTGTCACTTGTATCCCAGTGTTCAGTGATGCAGTCTTTACAGAAGTTGTGTCCACATGATGTGCTGACTGGATCAGTGAACAAATCCAGACAGATGGAGCAGAGAAACTGATCTTCAGATGGCAGATAGCTTGCTGCAGCCATATCTACGTCTGTTGTGTGGAAGAAGAACATTTTATTTAAAATAGAGTTATTTTGTTGAAAAAAACAATTTGGGGATTTTATTGTATATGCTTTCTTTTGACTTGCACTTTGCACATCTAACCATTCAAGTCATGATAATATGTTCAAGATAGCTACCATGGCAATACGCAATGAATATGTCCATAAACCTGTTTTTATAGACTAGGGCTTGGCGATATGGAGAATATAAAACAATATTTTTTCACTAAATGCATACTAAGGCATATTCTGGGCTTTACTATTTGTGCACAAAGTTTTTTCACGTGTATATTTTTGATAAATAATCATCATAATAATCAATGGTGATATAATGACCAAGTGGGTCAACACAAATAATAAAACGGATAGAACGGTCTGGTAATTTAAGAACATGACATCACTTTACTGTAATGCAGACTTTAAACCAGGAAATGACACTCATGCAGTTTTACTGAAATCTAAGACTATATCCAGATAATGATATGACATTTATAAATACATTAGCCCTAATGTAAACCAATTCATATTAGAGGTCCCATGTCTTGGCCATTTCTACTGATCATAATTCCATTGTTGAGGTCTACTAGAATATATTTATATTGTTCAATGTTCCAAACTCATATTGGTTTCTCATACAGCATCTCTGTATAGTATGTGTATTCACTCTCTGTCCTAAACGGCTTGTTGGAGCTCCTGCCCCCCCTCCCTATGAGCCCAGTGGCCGTCTGCGAGACAGCTAAACCCAGCCCGACACCCGCAGCCTGGCTGGGAGTTTGTGTGTGTGCTCACACACCGACTCACAGCCGTCTCAGGGAGGAGAAATCGGCGGAGCTGCAGCTGAGAAAAGATTGAGTGTGTGTGTGAGGAAGTCCGTGGATTGGTCCATTTTGACCAATCCACGGACTTAACGTAACGGCTCCACGGATTGGTCCATTTGGACCAATGGGTCCATTTGGGTATGGGCATGTCACCATACCCAGGAAGAAAACAATGGAAAAAGAGAAATGTCCAACGAGGCGTTCTGGGGCAGCATAGACAGGTATTTTCTGTAGGGGTGTAACGGTATCCGTATTCGTCCCGTACCGGTATCCGTATTCGTCCCGTACCGGTATCCGTATTCGTCCTGTACCGTCACGGTTCGGCACACGCAGTCACACGGCGAATACGCCTTTTTTTACGAGTGGGAAAAAAGTCTGTCCCTCAGGGCAGTATTACACTATATATAATCCAGGGGGCGGTATTGCGCCTAAAAGCCAGCCGCCCGTAAATAACAAATGAAGAACAAGAACAAAACACAACAAAACGAACACAATATATGAAGAAGAACAGTTAGCGATGGCGAGTTCACACAACACACAGGAGCTAGAAGACCCACCTGCTTCTTTTAAATCAGCTGTGTGGGAACATTTTGGGTTCCCTGTGGACTACAACAATGATGGGGTGCGAGTTGTGGATCGGACGAGGACGGTGTGTCGGCGTTGTTCGACAGCGGTGCGGTATGCTATTGGTAACACGCAGTGGCGTAGTGGAGGCCCCTGCACCGCGCGTGGTGCGGGGGAGCCCCGGAGCTTAGGGGGCCCCGCCCCCACTGTAGGTTATCCTCTTAGATTTCGTAACGCGGGAACAGGGCGCAGAGGGCGAGGCCCCCCCCCTCCCTGCTATGTTGCTACGTCATGTGTACGCTGTAGGGCTGTCCCGAATACCATTTTTCGGGCTCCGGATATTTGGTAGTAATCTGCAGCGAATATTCGAATATTCGGTGCGGAGAGATTTTTTTTGCGACAGCAATGCTTGGTAACGCAACCGATACACTTGCCCAACTCCGAGGAGAGTTTGATGGCTTAAAAGCGCACACGCAAGACCTGGCATCCTCATGGGGTGTCCACAGTCTCTTCAAAGACAGACGCGCAAGGCGCACAAAGAGGCACTTTTCAGAGCTTTGCGAGGACCAGCGGCTCCAAGACCCAGGGGAGCATTTTAGAGTGGCGGTATTTTACGCAAATATCGATATTGTCGTTGCCCAACTCAAAAATCGATTTGTTGGAATGAGCGAAGTTGCACAGCGATTTTCTTTTCTGCTTCCCCGCGAACTTTTGCGCGCAACAGACAAGGATCTGTCTGAGTCCGCAAGTGCTTTATCAGGCCAGTATAAAGACGACCTGTCAGCCGAGTTTCCTTTCCAGATCCTGTCCCTCCGTAATGCTCTTAGGCCTACTATAAAGAAAATTGAGCGTGGAACAATCAAAGACCTTGCACAAACCCTGCTCATTGAAAATCAGTCCATTTTGCCACGTATCCCCGATGTTGCCACAGCACTGAAATTGTTTTTAAAATACACAGCCACTTGTTTGTATTTGTCAATGATGTTTAAATCAGATGTATATTATTATACAGTTCCTACTGACCTTACTGTTTAAATCAGATGTATATTATACAGAAAGTTCCTACTGACCCTATACTGTGTAAATCAGATGTATCTTTATTAGGGCTGTCAGTCGATTAAAATAGTTAATCGCGATTAATCGCAAATTAATCGCACATTTTTTATCCGTTCTAAATGTACCTTAGAGGAATATTTTTCAAGTTTTTAATACTGTTATCAACATATGAGTGGACAAATATGCTTTATGCTAATTTTTATTATCATTTGAACAATGACAAATATTCTCATGAATATTAAACACAACAACCTCTGAACATTACAAATATTCGCCTCAATTCAACCTGGAACCTCTCTCATACAATAATACAATACAAATGGTGTGTGTGTGTGTGTGTGTGTGTGTGTGTGTGTGTGTGTGTGTGTGTGTGTGTGTGTGTGTGTGTGTGTGTGTGTGTGTGTGTGTGTGTGTGTGTGTGTGTGTGTGTGTGTGTGTGTGTGTGTGTGTGTGTGTGTGTGTGTGTGTGTGTGTGTGTGTGTGTGTGTGTGTGTGTGTGTGTGTGAGAGAGATGGATCGTTGGCGCTATGTGCAACTCAAGGCATATGCTCGAACGGGAGCTGCCTGGACGCTGCAATCATGTTGCGCACTATCCGTGCTGAGTGTGCTGACTTCTCGTACAATGTCCCACTGTCTGGCTTCCTGCATAAAGTCAAGTGCTCGGCGCAGTTGTGGCGAAATGTCGCTCCTCTGTTTTCATTTAAACAGCTCCTTCTATCCGTTAGCGCAGCTAGCTAGCACCAGATGCTAACAACAACAATGCACGTAAGGTCTCTCTCTCGCTCGCTCGTGCCACACATACACACACCCTCCCGGTCCTCCCAACAGCCAGTGCCTGCCGGTGAGCATGGAAGTGTGGTCTGCCACAAGCGGGCAGCAGGAGCGGGGCTGTCAGCATCAGCTTGTAGATGGTATTGTAAACTCGATGCGCTCTGAAACTACGGGGCGGCCGAGGAAAAAAAATACACATGCGTTAATCGCGTTAAAATAATTAGTGGCGTTAACAGGTAATGTCAAAGCTATGAACTGCATTGTTGTAGTTTAGTTGCAATATAGGCTATATAACATCTAACATTTACAAAAGTCACCTTATTTAGGACTAGATGCCGTTTGCATGGTGGAGAGCAGCAAGGTGATGAAGGGACCTTTGAAGACAGCGCCACTGCAGCGCATGCGCACTTCTTATCTCATAATTATGACTTTTTATCTCATTATTTCGACTTTCTTATCTCATAATTATGACTTTTTATCTCATTATTATGACTTTTTATCTCATAATTATGACTTTTTATCTCATTATTTCGACTTTCTTATCTCATAATTAAGACTTTTTATCTCATTATTATGACTTTTTATCTCATAATTATGACTTTTTATCTCATAATTTCGACTTTTTTATCTCATTATTATGACTTTTTATCTCATAATTTCGACTTTTTTATCTCATAATTATGACTTTTTATCTCATTATTATGACTTTTTATCTCATAATTTTGACTTTTTTATCTCATTATTATGACTTTTTATCTCATAATTTCGACTTTTTTATCTCATAATTATGACTTTTCATGGGGATTTTATTTTTTTCAAGTGGCGGAAATGGGCTTCCATACTATCCCATGTCACTCTATTATTGATTTAGGAGAGGGGGCGGGGCCCCATGGTCCGACCTGCGGGGGAGCCCCGAAATATTGCGCAACGCCACTGGTAACACGTCAAACATGCTCAGTCACATCCGAGTCAGTCTCAGTCCCCAGCGAGAGGGTTTTCTCGACGGCAGGTGACATAGTTACCGCCAACAGATCTGCCCTCACTGCTGACAACGTAGACAAACTCATCTTTTTGAAGAAAAACTTGAAAATAGAGTAAAGCTTGAGTACCTTTATTTAGGCATAATGGCCTCTCACACACTCACAAGTTAATTGCACATATAAGACATTGCTCCTAAAAGGTGCACATTTTATTTTGTTTTATATTTATCATTGTATTTATTTTATATTTTGACATCAGGAGATGTTATACAGTTCTGTATTGCCTTTTATTGATTGTGATTCAAACACTTTATTATTTATTTAAATATTTTCAAGAAATTATTTTTAGTTGTACAGCTTATTGAACCTTTTTGTTTGATATCAGCCATTATAATAATATGGCCATCTGAGTGTTACTGTTTGTGGTTTGTTTTTAACTGTGTAATACAGTTAATGATTCCAAATGTTAGAGTTCCTTATTTTCATACCAAAACTTGCACTACTGTTAAACATAAATAACAGCAAAAAAAAATTATGCATTTGGGACTTCTTTTTGCTTTTCCTTGTTGTACCGAACCGTGACTTCTGTGAACCGTTACACCCCTAATTTTCTGTGTTAGAGTTTTACTCGCTACAGGGTGTACTTTGAGGGTTTTTGACTCTGCAGACCGTTTACATGCAGAAAAACCTTCATAACACACAAGGGGACGGGTCATAACCGGAAAAGCATGACATGGGACCTTTAAAGTAAAACACTGATAACAAAGCTCTCAGTACTTTGTGACACACCTATTTGCTTCACATTTTAAACCTCAAACTGGTTCTTTGGTGGTAAGCTTTTAATATGACACACCTCTACAAAAAAGAGTAAGCAGGATGTAGGAAGTAATCAGTAAACAGTAATAATGGCAGGAAACCAGGAATGAGGTTAAACTCCTAACCTCAGATATTCAGTTACAGGTTAGTTAAATCCAGAGGGCTGAACCGTAGGCCTGAGGACAAACAACACCATACTTGTATCATATTTAGTTGGAAGTGTAAATATAATCAGATGTACTCACCAGTGTTTGACAGAGACTCTGCTGTGTTGTTGAGAAAGACCTGATGAACTCAGTTTGTATTTTCTTTAGACAGAAACAGAGACTAGTCTCGACTGCAGTGTGGCTGCCTCTCTGACTAACTTAACTTTCGTTTCCTGAGTGTGACGTGTAAGCTCTCCTCTTTCCTCTGTAGCTCCTCCTCTCACTGCAGCTGGTTGTTCCCTCCCTCTGATTCACACAGGTTTTGGGAAATACCAGCGACTCTTCAGGTTAAAATGGAGCAAAGGTGCTGCTAACAGTGGGGAGAAGTCAGATATGTGAAAAGTGTTGCTAACTTTTATTATTTGTCTTGAAACTGTCTCAGCTTTACTTTAACCACAACAGTTTAGTTTATTGGACACAGAGATGTTTAACCTTTTTCACCAAGGCAAGATCAATCTAGAATTGTAATATAGTAATATACAATGTAATGTGAAATAAGAAAATGTTAGATATGTGACTACTTTTAACCTTTTTCTGTTATCTATCCTCATTGATGCCCATTCTATTTATTGCAGGACTGGTGTATTATTTAGCATTAGTTTGATAGATGTACAAAATAAATCTGGAAACTGTATTTCTCACAAGAGGACCTCATTGTGAGTTAACTCTACATTTAAAAGTGCAGAGAACTTTATATCAGGGACTAAAGGAATATACTCAAAGAAGGGAAATGGATGCCTTTCAAGTTAAAATATTAAACTAATTTAATACGAATACAAATTCTGATGCATCAGATTCATACATTTGTGAAAGATCTTCATTTATTTTTCTAATCTTGACAAATATCATTGACTTGTTATCCTTATATTATCATAGCTTGAGTTGTTGCTATTGTTAAACCCCTTATACTTATGGGGATGAAATGACCTATAATGGGTATAGTTGATTTTAGCCATTTCACCCATCCCTCGATAGAGTTGAGGTCAAATAATTATAAACAAGGAGAGTTTTATTAAATGAAACTGCATTTTTCATACTATTTGTAGTTGTCAGAGATAGATATTTATTATTTAAATGCACTGACTTCCTCTCTGTATATAGTAGTGTTCATAGGTAGTGGCAGAGTCCATCATTCCTGAGCTGGAGTCATTAAAACTAAATAAATGTATCATGAAATACAACTTAACGTTTAAACCAGACTAATCTGTTTAGTGTTGGATGCTCAAGTCACTGCTCACTCAGGTCTGTCGTTCAACAAAAAGTTTATTTTACAGTTCATTTTATTTTACAAACACATATTCACAGATGTCTTTGATTCAAGTTCCCAGTAATTAACCAAACCACCTTTTTACACAAAAAGGAAAATGTTGCTGGCATTTATTCTACAAATGTAGTCCAACTTTTTATGCTGATAACAATTTAATACTCTATTATGTAGACACTAAAAGCATGTAATATCCCTTATACCTAATAAAGGCCCCGTTCATTAGAAAAGTAAGCATTTATTTGGCTGCACAACAAATAGAAAACAGTTTCGTCACACTGAAGGGAACATATTTCATGGTCTCAGAAACAGTGATTCCTTCTGGAAGTAAAACATAATGTTTGTTGCTTCATCAGATGTTTAAATAGATATTCTCCACAAAGATTAATGCAACAATTTACAATGTTGACTTGTGTAAATCAATTTGCCAGAGTAAACAGATTGTGTAGAAAATAAGATGGAAGCTATATAGTTTTGACACTAAATATGTTTGTTTATTACCTTGAATGGAAATAAATCAATATAGGATAAGTGATCCTAGTTTACTCTGACGGGAGAGATGATCAGAGGTGCAGAGTTTTTACCACCATCATTATCCCAGGGACTGAAGAATGGGAAGAGTTTCCCGTTGAAGGAGCAGCCAGTGAAGGAGTAGATAAGAGCTGCAGCATCTACATCATAAAAGGAGATCAGACCCTCCTCATAATCCACAAACACCCCCACCTTCTGAGGCTGAGACTTCAGAGAGAGAAGGACTGGAGGATCATCAGAAGCGTTGTATTCATTTCCATCTCTCAAACATATAGACCAATAACCTTCTTCAGGGCTCAGTGGGATCGCTCCCTTCCTGTTGATGGACTCTCTGGCCACTCCTAAATCCCACTGAGTCTTTCCTTTAACTTGAACCTCAAAGTAAAATCTGCCTGAAGAGAAACTCTGCTTTCCCAAAACACAATAATAACAAGAAAATCTCTCTGGGTTGTTTGGGAGATTCTTCTTTACATCACCATGACTCACTTGTTTTCCATCATCAGACAGGATGAGATCAAGATGTGCTGTATCAGGATCAAGAGTCACATCCACTGCGTACTTCTGGACCCTCTTCAGTTCAGCTTCAATCAGCTTCTTCATCGCTTCATTGATTGCCTGAACCACAGCTCTCACCACAGTTCCCTCATGTGATGAATGGATGCTGACCTCTGTCCAGTCCTTGGTGGGTGGAGCCACTTTAAGGGACATGAATCTTTGGAGAAGATGGAGGTGGTCTTCAGAGTGTGTGACCTGCTCCACCTCAGAGCTTCTCTTCTTCAGCTCAGAGATTTCCTGTTCCAGCTCTTTGATGAAATCTTCCGCCTGGTTTTCAGTTGTTTTCTGCTTCTCTTTGATTGTGTTGATGAGATTGGTCTGGCCTCTCTCAGCAGACTCCTTCAGAGCAGTGAAGACCTGAACTCCTTCTGCTACCTCTCTGTCTGCTTCTTCCTTACTGAGGTCCACTGAGTGTTTGATCTCCTCAATCTTCAGTCGTTTTTTCTGGATCATCTGCTGAGTTTCAGCCTCTGTCTTCCCCAGCGCTGCCTTTTTACCTTCATATGCTTCTTTGAGAGGAACCACATTGTGCATCTTGTGGTCTGAAACATGGCAGAGCATACAGACACATGTCTGGTCGGTCCTACAGAACAGCTCCAGAGGTTTATCGTGCTTCGGACACATCCTGTCTTCCAGGTTCTCCACAGGGTCGATCAACTGATGCCTTTTCAGACCTGACATTGTCAGATGAGGCTCCAGGTGAGTCTCACAGTAGGAGGTCAGACACACCAGGCAGGACTTCAGGGCCTTCAGTTTGGTTCCAGTGCAGACGTCACAGGGAACTTCTCCTGCTTTGAAGACTTGTTGCTCTGAGCTGCTGCTGCTGCTGCTGCTGCTGCTGGCTTTCTGTTGAGCCGACTGTCTGAACTGAGCTACCATCCCAGAGATGAAAGTGTTAACGTGCAGCTCAGGTCTTGTGTTGAATTCTTGTTTACACATTGGACACTGGCACCTGTCACTTCTATCCCAGTGTTCAGTGATGCAGGTTTTACAGAAGTTGTGTCCACATGATGTGCTGACTGGATCAGTGAACACATCCAGACAGATGGAGCAGAGGAACTGATCTTCAGATGTCAGATAGTTTGCAGCAGCCATATTAATACCTGTAGTGTGGAAGAAGAACATATTTAAAATACACTTCTTTGTTGAAAAAGAAAGAAGTGGGATTAATACATGAAATGATTGTAGACAGAGTAACTTTTAATTGTATATGTTTTTTGCTGATCTTCAAGCTAACCATTCAAGTCAGGATAATAAGTTTAAGATGGCTATTATGGCAATATAGCAATACATACAGTATGTCCACATCCTGTTGTTTAGACTATAGGGCTTTGCGATATGGAGAATATTGCCCATCACAACATTTTTGACTAAACGCATATTGTGGGCTGTAATTTAGCCTTAAAGCCAGGAAATTACCCTCATGCAGTTTTACTGTATTTAGACTATATCTAGTCCAGTGGTTCTCAAACCTTTTCTGTCAGGCCCCCCCTTTGGAGAAAAAAAAAAGTCGGGCCCCCCCCCCAATACAAATAGTCATGTAATGGGCCAAGTTAACATTTATTAAAATACATCAATATGAATGTGAGCATTCCTTTGCTAGAATAGTGATAATAAAACAATGCTCCATAAGTCTGTGTGCTCCAAAAAATAAATACATAATACAATTGTGCAATCCCTTTGCTAGAACAATAAGTTATAATACTTTGCAAAGAAAATGCTGATATTTGGCAGAAAGTGTGTCTTATCAGCAGAGATGGCTGCAATGAGCCTGTTTTGCACAGCACATTTCTTCAAAACGGGGTTGCAGGCTCTGTGGCGGCGCCGGAGATTTCTTTTGGGGGTGCTGTGGGGTAGTTTGACGTTTCATAGAGGGTGCTCAAACATTTAGGGTTTCCCATTAATGTACCGGTCGCTACAGTGGAATTTTCTACTGCAACACTCCCCACGCAAATACACAGTGTACCCGCGACAGTTACAATGAAGGCTCGATAATCAGCTCACGGATTTTCTTTTAAATATTGAAGTTAAAAGCATCCATCTGGTGCACTCTCAACACCCATTTCAAACAGAACTGTAAACAGATTTACTTTTTGTTTATGGATATTTTACAAATCACCCTTTTAAACTTTTTTTTTTTTTTTAATGTCATATAGTATTTCATACCTGTTTTTCATTTATTCTCTTTTTTATAACTATAATGATCATATAAAGTGTGCCTCGGAAATAATTGTTTACATTAATCGTGACAAAACCGTTTGAGACCCACTGAGATAACTTAGACTAAAGTTAACTAAACACTCAGAGAACTTTACCTCACTGAGCCTCTCAGTCTGACAGGAGAGGACTCTCATCCACCTTGTTGTTGAAAAAGCTCCTAATATCCGTTAGCGTCACTCGCTAGCACCAGAAGCTAACAACAACGATCTCCGGTACCGGTGCACTCTCTCTCTCGCTCGCGCACGTACGCACGCACACACAATGGCTCGTTCCACACACACACAGAGCCGAGCTTGAATGAAACAGTACCCTGACGTAATTGTACTGTATGATATTATTTTCAAATCAATAATTTTTCAAATTATTATTATTTTTTTAAATAACCATTTTTCCTCTGGTCTCTCGCGCCCCCCCTGTCATGCCTCTGCGCCTGGGCACGCTGATCTAGTCTAATATCCAGATGATATAATATTGATAACAACCTTAGCCCTAGTGTAGACCAATTTATATTAAAGAATAACACTGAGAACAAAGCTCTCAGTAATTTGTGACACACCTATTTGCATCATGTTTTAAACCTAAAACTGGTTCTTTGGTGGTGAGCTTTTCATATGACACACCTATACAAAAAGTAAGCAGTATGTAGGAAGCAATCAGTAAACAGTAATAATGGCAGGAAACCATGCAGGAATTGTGTTTAACTCCTAACCGCAGATATTCAGTTACAAATTAGTTTAATCCCAGCCGTCCTCCTACAAAAAGCGACCATATAGGCCGATTGTTCATGCCCTTATTACGACCCAGAGACATGTTTTAAAGTGTATGTTGTTTCTTACACGACCACTAGAGGTGCTCTAGTGGTCGTGTAAGAAACAACATGCTCCCGGCCCGTTCATTGCAAACGCTCCGGAGGGACGTTTATTCACAAATAACCCTCTCTGGAAAATCCAAAATTGTGGAATAGTTTGGCCATTAAAATGCTTTTTGATTCGATTTCTGGCGAGAAGTGTATATTGTACTATTAGAATCCACGTCCAGTCGATGTGTAGGATCTATAGTTTGATAGATATATTACGAAGATGATTTGAGGTCAGGATAACGTGTATGCAGCTTCCATGTAAAGTTAGCGTGGGTGAAAACAGTTTTTCCGGTCTTGAAGTTTTCATAATAAAACCGGACATATTCCCCTCACTGTCAAATGATTACACAGTGATATCTCCATTACTCATCCACTACAAAAACATCAGTTGATCCTTGTTAATTACACAATATTGATATGTTTAAATTGTGTACAATGCTTTTGTGTTTTTAACCTTCGATTCAAAGAAACAAATATTTTTTTCGGAGTTTAGACACTACAGTTTCCGAAGACACTACACTACCCAGAATCCCCAGCTATCGTTTGGGACTACAACATCCGCCTTGCTTTAAAAAACCCGTGATTAGCCATCAATGCCTGTGATTGGATGTTGGAGTGGCAGTGCGACAAGGTTACGCTGAGCGTCACAGCTCTATGAAATGGAATGAAACCACGGCAGACTTTCCAAAACTGGACTTGGACGGGTCCAGCCCATACATCCAAGGTCCAGCCCCCCCCATAACAACACATGCTGGCTATTGTGTGTTTCACAACATGTTCTATGGCACGTCTCTCTATAAGACGTTTTCGTATTTCCCACAATTAGAAGTTGCCAGTATTAAACTGTGTACACCCTGGAGGTTTAGGGGATACGAAACACATAAGTTATTATAAAACATATAATTAATAAATGGGTTAATTAATATACCCACATGACACCTAAGGTCAGAAGAGCTTTATTTAACTGCTGGTCTTATGTCTGTGACCCCTCCTGTTGTTTATTGATAAGCCTGAAACATGCACTTGCAAAATGTACCTCTGAAACAAGGTTCAGAGGTACATTTAGCAAATATGGCAGTAGCCATCGATCATCTTAAGATAAGATATACTTTATTGATCCCAAGTTGGGAAATGTTTTTGTTACAGCAGCATGTACTACTTTGTTCTACTCCACTACAATTCAGAGGTTAACCTGGTATTTTTACTCCACTACATTTATTTGAGTTACTTTGCAGATTCTGATTAATGATGTGAAATATAAACAACCCTTAAATCAGACTTTAGTTAAACCGGAGTCAAATTCAGGGAAGGTGATTGTCAAGTGCCAAAATAAACTATGCAATATATTGGACGTTAAGTACTTTGTCAGACTTCATATTTATCTGTGGATAACCCCAACGTTTTTTTCCTATTCAAAAGAAGACCTTAACTTAAAGTATCCTTTAATGTTTAAATAAAGCCTTATTAGTTTGTCTGTTTCGCACATCCTCCTGTTAATATCTTTGGACGTCCTGCACTAAACTGTTTTATTGTAGAGATCACTACAGTATCTTCTTGATATTTGATATTCTATATTTCTATCATGCCTTCTACTTTCCCCAATTGTGTATGTAGGCTACTCTTAATATTTAAATGTTTTCATCAAATAAAACGTATTCAACAACAGTATTCAATAACGTGCTTTAACCACTAGGCGGTGTGGGTTAAAAAACCAGTGGTGTAGTTAATAAAACATAATAATATCAAACATAAGACTATTAACTTTATTGTGAAATTAAAACAGTTTCAGTCTCTCGATTTGAAGCTTATGCATTGCACCATGAACCTGACCTGTAACAGTCAACTGCATGAGGAGATGGAAAGGTAGTTCAGTAAATAATATCTTTAAAAACTACAAAAAAATCCCTTTATATCAGCTGTGCACCGTTATAGTGTAAATACAGCCTATCTACCAATTGGATCAAATATAAAAAAGTCAGCCGAATTAGTGTTGATACTGCAAGGAGACGTATTGTGTAAAAATAAATGGAAGATGTTGTTTAATTGCTAATATATTTATGATCCACGTCACGTATTCAGTTTTGGCGGCATCTCTTCCAGTCTGTCAAAAGGTCTTCTGATCAGGGCTCTATAAATAAATATCTATGGCAGATATGTAATATTTAATGCAGCCGAACCGTGTATTACAATTCCGTTATGTGATGACTTCCAAAAAGAAAAGCAAGAACACTCGGAATAAAGTATTATTTTATTTAAAAAAAAAGGTTTTCCCGATTTCATATCGCATAAACACCATATCCCAACATGCATTGCGGCTAAAACAATCGATGTTTTAGCCTATCAAAACCTCTAAAAAAAGAAAGGTGTCTCTCAGAATCGAAAGAGAAAACCTATCGGAAAAACACAAAAGCATTGTACACAATTTAAACCAATACATGTCGTATAATTAACAAGGATAAACTGATGTTTTTTAGTTGATTACCAGTACTGCACATATCACTGTTACATCATTTGATCATTCATTTTATTATGAAAACGTCGAGACCGGAAATACTGTTTTCAACCCGTAATTTTACATGGAGGCTGCCGCATACCTCAAATCATCTTCGTAATATCTATCAAACTATAGATCCTACATATCGACTGGACGTGGATTCTAAAAGTACAATATACACTTCTCGCCAGAAATCTAATCAAAAAGCGTTTTAATGGCCAAACTATCCTACAATTTAGGATTTTACAGAGAGGGTTATTTGTGAATAAACGACCATCTGTAACGTTAGCATTCAACGGGAGCACTAGAGGGCGAACATTTTAAAACGTGATTATAGGACGTATTAAGCGCTTGAACAAACGACATATTTGGTTGTAATAAAGGCCTGAACAATCAGCCCATTTGGTCGTATGAGTTGGAGGACTAGGACTTCTTGTTAAATCCAGAGGGCTGAACCGTAGGCCTGAGGACAAACGACACCATACTCATATCATATTTAGTTGGAAGTGTAAATATAATCAGATATACTCACCAGTGTTTGACAGAGACTCTGCTGTGTTGTTGAGAAAGATCTGATGAACTCAGTTTGTATTTTCTTTAGTCAGAAATGGAGACTAGTCTCGACTGCAGTGTGGCTGCCTCTCTGACTAACTTAACTTTCGTTTCCTGAGTGTGACGTGTAAGCTCTCCTCTTTCCACTGTAGCTCCTCTCACTGCAGCTAGTTGTGTTTCCTGCCTTTGAGTTACAGTTATTGTGAAATACCAGCGACTCTTCAGGTTCAAATGAAGCACAGGTGGTGCTAACAGTGGGGAGAGTGAGATATGTGAAAATGTTTTTCTTTATTATGTTGAAACTTTCTCAGCTATACTTTAACCAGAACAGTTTATTGGAACCTATCCTCATTGATACCATATCTATGGCAGGACTGGTGTATTATTTAGTATGAATTTGTATCTAGAAGTATGTAATAAAACTGTGTTCATAAAAAGAGGATCACATTGTGAGTTAATTCTACTTCTTACATTAATCACGAGGTTTGTCGCAAAGCGGACAGGCGTCGTCACAACAATAGCTGGGGATTGTGGGTAGTGTAGTCTCTTTGGCGCTCCACATTTCAGAGAAAGCAAGTTGTTTCTCAGAATTGAAGAGGAAAAACACAAAAGCATTGCACACAATTTAAACCTATCAATGTCGTTTCATTAAGGTAACCTGGTGTTTTTTAGTCGATGAGTAGTGCAGATATCACTGTCAAATCAATCGACAGTAAGGAGAATACTTACTTCCGGGTGTACAATTCTCCGTTATCCAATGGGAATGGACGCTCACATTGCCTTTAAGAGCTGCCGACATAAATGGATGCGGTGCTTCCATGAGCGTCAAATACCACCGCCGATGGGAATACATTGCAATCAGTTGAAAGCTATTTGCGTCCGTTTTTGAAGCTGAAGGAGACTCTGCGCGTCCCAACTGGACGCCACGGGACCCTGACCAAGCGTCGCTCCTGGACGCTTAGGGAGTGAGAGTGTGTTGGAGAAACTGGCAAAGATTAGCTGGGGTCTCTTTTTTTCTTAGGTTGTTTATATTTCATGTCCTTTTATAAGTGATTATCCTCCAATGAAGGTGTGCTGACTCATGTATTTGTTTACATTTTGAGTAAGAAGTAACTTTAGTCTCATCATTTCTCAGTCTTGTGATCCATCTAGTGGTCGTTCTGTGTGATAACATCAGTTAGTTTTGAACATGGAGGCCTGTTGTTGCTGCTGCAGGGAGAAGTGTAGAAGAGGAAGGCTGTCAGATCTCAAGACATTTTCAGAATTAAAAGTATTTCAGTCAGACAACTCACGTGTTTCTTTAACATGTTTATTAGAAGCAGCATATAGTTAAGTTTGGCGACTAGGCTCGGGCATCATCACTCCATAGATATACATAGCACGATGAGTGATGATCAAATAACTAACCCCCAAAACTGCGTGGAGATTAGATACTATCCCCCAAAACTGCGTAGCCCGAGCCTGACGCTGGTGATGTAAATCTGATACGAGGGCCTGGCGAGCTGCCATATAAGTCAAGAGAAACACAAGTAAACAACTTTCCTGTGAGCCTGAGACATTTCCCAGTTACCTGCATTATGATTAAAAACAGGTGATGGATTTAAACTATTTAAACATGTAATACTGTCCTTTGACCAGCAGGGGGCAGCGTGAGGCCACGTGGAGAGAAACTGATGCACTAAAGCAGGGGTGGGGAACCTCCGGCCCCCGGGCCGTATAAGGCCCACGAGACCATTTGGTATGGCCCTCGAGGTAATTTATAAACACACGCAAAAAATTTAAGAAATCTAGACCGCAAAATAATTAAACAAGCGAGTGCCTGTTTTTCCTGGCAACGGTCATGGTCCTTGAACACAACACGAGCCTAACGTGTCATCACGTGGTATATGTCTCGTCTGACAGGGGTGCAGTTCTGACTGAGAGCACCAGAACGCCGCTCCGGGACTTCAAAAATTGCAGTAGGCCAACCAATAAATCCGTACACATGCTGCAGTTTTTGCGTGGCTGTGTCTTTAGTTGTAAGCCCAGTGGCGATCTGTTCATCTGTCATACAGTCAATAACTTTGTTGTTATTAGCATCTTGTTAGCTAGCTATGCTAACGAATATAAGAAGCTTTTTCTCCAACCAGTGAGGTAAAGGCACATCTTTATATGATCATTATAGTTATCAAAAAACAAGAGAATAAAGTAAACAGTTATAAAATACTATATGACAGTAAACAAAAGTTGTTATTAATAAACAATAATACAGTTTGAAAGGAGAGTGATTTGTAAAATATCCATAAAGAAAAAGTTAATCTGCTTACAGTTCTGTTTCATATGGGTGTTGAGAGATGTTTCCATAGATCTCTTCATTTTGCTCTCAAAGTGCACCAGATTGATGCTTTTAACTTCAATATTTAAAAAAAAATCTTCCCGGGGGACCCCTAGAGGAGGTTAGGTCCCCCCCACTTAAATAATGTCCACATGGATAGGAAACTAAATACATTTGCACACATCTTGTATCCATATCTTTCTGTTTGGTGGTCATGCCACACCGTGCACGTGCATGCATGCGCGAGTCATGGCAAGATATCTGGATTAAGAGGTTGCTTTTTCTTTGCACAGCATGAAAGAAAGGCCAAATGAATGGGCTGTGATTTTTAAGCAGAGGTCAATAATGTGTACGGCCCTCGGAGGATGTTGAAAAAATTGAAATGGCCCTTGAGAGGAAAAAGGTTCCCCACCCCTGCACTAAAGTTTGTGGACACCTGTTTAGTTTTATACTTCCTGCTTTAGTTTCCTAGTTCCTGAACAATCATAATCTTAACTCATAATATTCCAGCATACAATTACATTTGAGAATAGCTTAAAATGTTGAGTTACTGTTATTTATTTACAATTTTATTCTACATTATTCTTCTACTCCACATGTGAAAGGCCTGTGTTGTTGTTTTTATTCTACTACATGTATTTAACATTTTTAAGTTAATAGTTTGAATTAATAATGCTAAATATATTTCATATTTGTTTGATGTATTATATATTTAACTAACCGGTAGTAATTCAAACTAGCACCACCTACTATTATACTACATGTATTAGATTACTTTAGTTACTTTAACGATCAAAATGTAAACTAATATTACAAAATGTAATCAACCAATCATTTGTTTTGTATTCGGACCCTAACCGGCATTATAGATAGTACAAATAACACATCTCTACATTTACCAGCAGTAACAATGAAGGAAAGAACACATGAACAGATTAATACATCAATAATAATAATTAATTTATATAATGTCTTTAAATTGGTCATTCTACATATTATGCCTTTTCACTTTTGGTGTTTAAAGTATATTGTATTAATGAAGAACCACAACTCTTCTTCTTCGATATATATGTAGAAAGTACATTGAAAGGGGTTGTGACCGCAACAATGCCAATTAACTCCATGGCAAATGAAATACAGGCATGTTATATTGTTTTTGTGATATATGTGTATGTCAGTAGTTATATGTTTTTTAGGTTTACAGTTTTGGGTCCTTTTCAAGCATTTTAGATGATACATGACATGTACTAGTACTACAATTGCAACTTATAACTGTAACGGCTTGGCTAATGTCTCAAAAATGGTTAGGATCTGTCTGTGTTGTAGTTTTGTATGTCTGGTTATGGGTATTTTCATCCTTGTATATTGTCTGGTCCTTCTTCCTGTGTTTTTCCTCCTGTCGTTAGTTTCCCTGGTGTGTCTAGTTGTCTGATTGTTTTCACCTGTGGCCCTTGTGTTTCTCCTCCCCTGCCCGGCTGTGTCTCGTCTTGTGATTACCCCTTCCTGTATTTAGTCTTGTCTCTTCCTGTGTTCAGTGTCGGTTCGTCTTGTGTTGTGAGTAAACTGCGGTGAGTGTTCTGTTCTGTCTCTGAATATTGTAGCCTTGAAATAAAGGAATTATTTTGTCACTTAAATCTGCATTTGGGTCCTGCTTCCTGCACACCGTAACATTACGAACCGACCAACAATGGACCCAGCGGATTTTAATTTTGATTTGGACTTGTTATCCCTAGAGTACACTCTTCAGTGTCATTATGCTGAATGGAGTAGAACCCTGGCTAAAAGGGACAAAGAGGCGGTCCTCAAAAAGGCACAAATGGAGGTGGACAACATGCCATGGTTGAGAGGCTCATTGCCTGAGTTTCTCAGAGTTTTCTCACGCAGCCCTGAGTGCCAGTCTCCATTCTCTGGCCCTTTCTTGGGATCCCGCCTGGCGTTTGGAGGTCCACGGAGCCTCCAAAAGACTTCTAAAAGACGCAAGGTCAGGAAGCCAGCTCGTACTCAGGTACCGGTCCTAGCAGCCATGGTGCCGGCTCCAGAGCCGGCCCATACTGCCATGTTTCCGGCTTCAGAACGGGATCTTACAGCCATGTTTCCGGCTCCAGCACCGGACCTTACAGCCATGTTTCCGGCTTCAGAACCGGACCTTACAGCCATGTTTCCGGCTTCAGAACCGGACCTTACAGCCATGATTCTGGCTTCAATTCCGGCTCCAGAGCCGGCCCATACAGCCATGTTTCCGGCTTCAGAACTGGATCATACAGCCATATTTCCGGCCATGGTTCCAGACCTAGTACAGTCCCCAGCAGCCATGGTTTCAGCCCCAGTTCTGGCCCGAGCAGCCATGGTCCCGGCCCCAGTCCCGGCCCCAGTCCCGGCCCCAGTCCCGGCCCCAGCTGCCACAGTCCCCTCTCCAGTCCCCTCTCGAGTTCCCTCCTTTAGTCCCTCTCTAGTCCCTCCTCTAGTCCCCTCTCGAGTTCCCCTCTCTAGTCCCTCCTCTAGTCCCCTCTCGAGTTCCCCTCTCTAGTCCCTCCTCTAGTCTCTCCTCTAGTCCCCTCTGGAGTCCCCTCTCGAGTTCCCTCCTCTAGTCCCCTCCTCTAGTTCCCCTCTCAAGTCCCCTCTCGAGTTCCCTTCTCTAGTCCCTCCTCTAGTCTCTCCTCTAGTCCCCTCTGGAGTCCCCTCTCTAGTTCCCCTCTCGAGTCTCCTCTTGAGTCCCCTCTCGAGTTCCCCCTTGGTTCCCCTCTCGAGTTCCCCTCTCGAGTCTCCTCTCGAGTCCCTACTTGAGTCACGTCTCAAGTCCCTACCCAATGTCCTGGTCAGTTGGAGGTTCCGCTGGGGGTCCTGCTAACTCCATGTCTGTCTCGTTGGAGGTCCCGCCGTCTACTCTCCTGCCGGGGGTCCGGCCAATCCCATGTCCTGTCCCGTTGGGGGTCCCGCCGTCTACTCTCCTGCCGGGGGTCCTGCCAATCCCATGTCCTATGCCGATGGAGGTTCCGCTGGGGGTCCTTCCGGCTCCATGTCCAGTCCCGTTGGAGCTCACGCGAACTACTCTCCTGCCGGGGGTCCTGCCAACCCTGTGTACTGTCCCGTTGGGGGTCCCGCCGACTGCCCTTCTGCCGGGGGTCCTGTCAACCCTGTGTCCTGTCCTGTTGGAGGTTCCGCCGACTGCTCTCCTGCCGGGGGTCCTGCCAATCCGGTGTCCTGTCCCATTGGGGGTCCCGCCGACTGCCCTCCTGGCGGGGGTCCTGCCAACTCCTGGTCCTCTTCCGTGGGGGATCCTGCCGAGGCCTGTCCCACCAGCGCCGGTTCCTGTCCGGCCGACACCGGGTTCTGCCCGGCCTCCTGAGAGCCGCGGTCTTCGCCCTCGAGCCCGGCCCCCTGAGAGCCGCGGTCTTCGCCCTCGAGCCCGGCCCCCTGAGAGCCGCGGTCTTCGCCCTCGAGCCCGGCCCCCTGAGAGCCGCGGTCTTCGCCCTCGAGCCCGGCCCCCTGAGAGCCGCGGTCCTCGCCCTCGGGCCCGGCCCCCTGACTCTTCCTGCCACTGCCTTCGCCCCTCCATAACCCCCTTTTCAAGCTCTGCCTTGCCCCTGGGCTGTCAGCCCAAGCCCGTCCTCCAGACCCCCTCCACCCATCCTGTTGGCCCTAGTTTTGTGTCCCTCCTCCGGTCCCCCTCCACCCACCCTGGTGGCCTAGTGATACGTCCCTCCTCCGGACCCCCTCCACCCACCCTGCTTGTGGTTTTGGACTTTTTGTGGTTTTGTTTTGGGACGTCTGGGATCCGTCCCTTGAGGGGGGGGGGGGTACTGTTAGGATCTGTCTGTTGTAGTTTTGTATGTCTGGTTATGGGTATTTTCATCCTTGTATATTGTCTGGTCCTTCTTCCTGTGTTTTTCCTCCTGTCGTTAGTTTCCCTGGTGTGTCTAGTTGTCTGATTGTTTTCACCTGTGGTCCTTGTGTTTCTCCTCCCCTGCCCGGCTGTGTCTCGTCTTGTGATTACCCCTTCTTGTATTTAGTCTTGTCTCTTCCTGTGTTCAGTGTCGGTTCGTCTTATGTTGTGAGTAAACTGCGGTGAGTGTTCTGTCTCTGAATATTGTAGCCTTGAAATAAAGGAATTATTTTGTCACTTAAATCTGCATTTGGGTCCTGCTTCCTGGACACCGTAACAAAAATAAATGAAGTTTTTACTTGGTTGAAAGATTAAAAACAATATTCAAATTATTTGTGTGCAGGAAACGCATTCTAATTTGGAAAACGAGTTGAAATCAGAATGGGTGGAGATATTTATTTCAGTCATGGCACTACTAATAGCAGGGGTGTTATGATTATGTTTAAAAAAGAAATTCAACACTTAGTTCATTCTGTACAAACTGATGAGGATGGAAGGTGGATTATGTTAGATGTGACAGTGGATGACTTGCACGCAAATATCATTAATATCTATGGGCCAAATGATGATAATCCAAACTTTTTTTGAGGATATCCATAAAGTTATCTCATCTCTAAAAAATAACCAAAATATTATAGTTGGAGATTTCAATGCGGTGTTAAATTAAAATGTAGTATTGGTGACCGATTAAGATCTGACCATGCCATCGTAACACTGCAAATTATTACAGCAGAATATCCCAGAGGTATGTGGGTATTGGAAATGCAACCTATCACTTTGAAATGATACGAATTTTATTGAAAAAACAAAATAACTAATCAAAGATTTTTTTCAAATTTAAGGAAAGTTTATTTATATAGCACCTTTCAACACAAGGCAATTCAAAGTGCTTTACAAAAAACAATAAAAATAATAAATAAACATTAAAAGAAAAAATACATGGATAAAAGTTACAATGCAGTTTAAGATGTGAATAGTTCAATTAAAAGTAGTGACAACAAGAAAAGTCTTCAGCCTGGATTTAAAAGTAGTCAGAGTTGCAGCGGACCTGCAGGTTTCTGGGAGTTTGTTCCAGATATTTGGAGCATAATAACTAAACGCTGCTTCTCCATGTTTAGTTCTGACTCTGGGGACAGAAAGCTGACCAGTCCCTGAATACCTGAGAGTTCTGGATGGTTCATAATTTAGCAGGAGGTCAGAAATGTACTTAGGTCCTAAACCATTCAGTGCTTTATAAACCAGCAGCAGTATTTTGAAATCTATTATTTGACACACAGGAAGCCAGTGTAAAGACTTCAGAACAGGAGTGATGTGATCCACTTTCTTATTGTTAGTGAGGACTCGAGCAGCAGCGTTCTGAATCAGCTGCAGCTTCCTAATAGATTTTTTAGTGAGACCTGTGAAGACACCATTACAGTAGTCGAGTCTACTGAAGATAAAAGCATGGACAAGTTTTTCCAAATCCTGCTGTGACATTAGTCTTTTAATCCTAGATATATTCTTTAGGTGATAGTAGGCTGATTTAGTAACTGTTTTAATGTGACTGTTGAAACTCAGGTCAGAGTCCATGACTACACCTAGATTTCTGGCTTTATCTGTTGTTTTGAACATTGCAGACTGAAGCTCAGCGCTAACTTTTATACGTTCTGACTTGGCTCCAAAAACCATTACCTCAGTTTTATCTTTGTTTAATTGGAGAAAGTTCTGACACATCCAGTCATTGATTTGTTCCATGCACTTACTCAGTGTTTGAATTGGAGCATAGTCTCCTGGTGAAATTGTTACGTAAATTTGTGTGTCATCCGCATAGCTATGGTAACTTATTTTGTTGTTTTTCATTGTCTGAGCCAGTGGTAGCATGTAGATGTTAAAGAGAAGAGGCCCCAAGATGGAGCCTTGAGGAACCCCACATGTCATATTTGTAAACTCAGATGTGTATTTACCTATAGAAACAAAGTTGTTTCTGTCCTTTAAGTAGGATTCAAACCAATTTAGAACTGTTTCCGAAAGTCCCACCCTGTTTTCTAGTCGGTCTAGTAATATGTTGTGGTCAACAGTGTCAAACGCAGCACTGAGATCTAATAATACTAACACTGAAGTTCTGCCACTGTCTGTGTTTAAGTGGATGTCATTGAAGACCTAATGTTTGTTGCTTCATCAGATGTTTAAATAGATATTCTCCACAAAGATTAATGTAGCAATTTACAATGTTGACTTGTGTAAATCAATTTGCCAGAGTAAACAGATTGTGTAGAAAATAAGATGGCAACTATACAATTTTGATACTAAATATGTTTGTTTATAACCTTGAATGGAAATAAATCAATATAGGATAAGTGATTAGTTTACTCTAACAGGAGAGATGATCAGAGGTGCAGAGTTTTTACCACCATCTTTCACACTTGGGTTGAAGTATGAGAAGAGTTTCTCATTGAAGGAGCAGCCAGTGAAGGAGTAGATAAGAGCTGCAGCATCTACGTCATAAAAGGAGACCAGACCCTCCTCATAATCCACAAACACCCCCACCTTCTGAGGCCAAGACTTCAGAGAGAGACTGACTGACGGAGCATCATGAGCTTTGTACTCATTTCCATCTCTCAGCCATATTGTCCAGAAACCATCTTCTGGGCTCAATTGGAATGCTCTCTTCCTGTTGATCGACTCTCTGACCACTCCTAAATCCCATCTGGTCTTTCCTTTAACTTGAACCTCAAAGTAAAATCTGCCTGAAGAGAAACTCTGCTTTCCCAAAACACAAATATAACCAGAACATCTCTCTTGGTTGTCTGGGAGATTCTTCTTTACATCACCATGACTCACTTGTTTTCCATCATCAGACATAATGAGTTTAGGATGTGCTGTTTTGGGATCAAGAGTCACATTCACTGCGTACTTCTGGACCCTCTTCAGCTCAGCTTCAAGCAATTTCTTCATCTCTTTACTGAAAGTCTCCTCCAGCTGAACCACAGCTCTCACCACAGTTCCCTCATGTGTTGAATGGATGCTGACCTCTGTCCAGTCCTTGGTGGGTGGAGCAACTTTAAGGGACATGAATCTTTGGAGAAGATGGAGGTGGTCTTCAGAGTCTGTGACCTGCTCCACCTCAGAGCTTCTCTTCTTCAGCTCAGAGATTTCCTGTTCCAGCTCTTTGATGAAATCTTCCGCCTGGTTTTCAGTTGTTTTCTGCTTCTCTTTGATCGTGTTGATGAGATTGGCCTGGCCTCTCTCAACAGACTCCTTCAGAGCAGTGAAGACCTGAACTCCTTCTGCTATCTCTCTGTCTGCTTCTTTCTCACTGAGGTCCACTGAGTGTTTGATCTCCTCAATCTTCAGTTGTCTCTTCTGGATCATCTGCTGAATGTCTGTCTCAAGCTCTGCCTTCTCCCCTTCATATGCTTCTTTGAGAGGAACCACATCATGCATCTTGTGGTCTGAAACATGGCAGAGCATACAGACACATGTCTGGTCGGTATTACAGAACAGCTCCAGAGGTTTATCGTGCTTCGGACACATCCTGTCTTCCAGGTTCTCCACAGGGTCGATCAGCTGATGTCTTTTCAGACCTGACGTTGTCAGATGAGGCTTCAGGTGAGTCTCACAGTAGGAGGTCAGACACACCAGGCAGGACTTCAGGGCCTTCAGTTTGGTTTCAGTGCAGACGTCACAGGGAACTTCTCCTGGTTTGAAGACTTGTTGCTCTGAGCTGCTGCTGCTGGCTTTCTGTTGAGCCGACTGTCTGAACTGAGCGGCCATCTCAGAGAACAACGTGTTGACCCTCAAATCTGGTCTTGTATTAAAAGCCTCTTTACACATGGGACACTGGCACCTGTCACTTATATCCCAGTGTTCAGTGATGCAGCTTTTGCAGAAGTTGTGTCCACATGATGTTGTTACTAGATCAGTGAACACATCCAGACAGATGGAGCACAGCAACTGATCTTCAGATGGCAGATAGTTTGCAGCAGCCATACCTACACCTGTAGTGTGGAAGGAAAAACAATGTCTTTATAATACAGTTACAGGAAATGAAAGAAGTGGCATTGATATTGGCCTTCACAATTTAATATATGCTGTTTTGATTTGCACTAAGCCCAGCTTGAGCAACCGTTAACATTCAAGACTTAATAGGTTCAAGATAGCTACCATGGCAAAACAGCAATGGATGTTTCCTTATCCTGTTGTAAAGACTAGGGCTGGGCGATATGGAGAATATAAAACATCACAAAATGTTTCACCCAACACCTCTAACAATATTATAGATTGACTATTTGGACAAAACATATTTAAAAAATAACATTTTTGATAATCAGAAAAAGAAAATGGTTTGAACAGTCTGGTAGTTTAAGGAAGTTACATCACTTTACTGTAATGCAGCCTTTAAAACCAGGAAATTACACTTGTGCAGTTTTACTACTACGGAAAAATCTGACACTATATCTAGTCTAATATCCAGATAATTATATAATATTGATAACTACCTTACCTCTAGTGTAGACCAACTGATATTAAAGAATAACACTGATAACAAAGCTCTCAGTACTTTGTGACACACCTGCCTCACATTTTAAACCTCCAACTGGTTCTTTGGTGGTGAGCTTTTAATATGACACACCTCTACAAAAAAGAGTAAGCAGGATGTAGGAAGTAATCAGTAAACAGTAATAATGGCAGGAAACCAGGAATGAGGATAAACTCCTAACCTCAGATATTCAGTTACAAGTTAGTTAAATCCAGAGGGCTGAACCGTAGGCCTGAGGACAAACAACACCATACTTATATTATATTTAGTTGAAAGTGTAAATATAATCAGATGTACTCACCAGTGTTTGACAGAGACTCTGCTGTGTTGTTGAGAAAGATCTGATGAACTCAGTTTGTATTTTCTGTAGACAGAAACAGAGACTAGTCTCGACTGCAGTGTGGCTGCCTCTCTGACTAACTTAACTTTCGTTTCCTGAGTGTGACGTGTAAGCTCTCCTCTTTCCACTGTAGCTCCTCTCACTGCAGCTGGTTGTTCCCTCCCTCTGATTCACACAGTTATTGTGAAATACAAGCTACTTTAAAGGTTCAAATGGAGCAAAGTTGGTGCTAACAGTGGGGAGAGTGAGATATGTGAGAATGTTTTTCTTTATTATGTTGAAACTCTCTCAGCTATACTTTAACCAGAACAGTTTATTTAATTGGAACCTATCCTCATTGATACCATATCTATGGCAGGACTAGTGTATTATTTAGCATGAATTTGTATCTAGATGTTTATAATAAAACTGTAAACTGAGTTTGTTCATAAAAAGAGGATCACATTGTGAGTTAATTCTACTTCTTACAGTGCAGGGAACTTTATTTAAAGGATTTTATTAAAGAAATAAACTCTTGAACTTTGTTGATAAACTGGCAAAGAGTAGCTGGGGTCTCTTTGTTGAGTTTTTCTTAGGTTGTTTATATTTCATGTCCTTGTATAAGTGATTATCCTCACATGAAGGTGTGTTGACTCGTGTATTTGTTTGCCTTTTGAGTAAGAAGTCACTTTTGTCTCATAATGTCTCAGTCTCCATCTAGTGGTTGTTCTGTGTGATGACATCAGTTAGTTGTGAGCATGGAGGCCTGTTGTTGCTGCAGGGAGTAGAAGAGGAAGGCTGTCAGATCTCTAGACATTTTCAGAATTAAAATGATTTATGTTTTACTCTAAGGTACTCGAAAGGAGGGTCAGGCCGATTGTCGAACCTCAGATTGAGGAGGAACAATGCGGATTCCGTCCTGGTCGTGGAACAACGGATCAGCTTTTTACTCTCGCAAGGATCCTTGAGGCGGCCTGGGAGTATGCTTATCCGGTCTACATGTGTTTTGTAGACTTGGAGCAGGCGTATGACCGAGTTCCTAGGGAGTTACTGTGGGAGGTGCTGCGGGAGTATGGGGTGAGTGGGTCTCTACTCAGGGCCATCCAATCTCTGTACTCCCAAAGTGAGAGCTGTGTCCGGGTCCTCGGCAGTAAGTCGGACCCATTTCCGGTGAGGGTTGGCCTCCGCCAGGGCTGCGCTTTGTCACCAATTCTGTTTGTAATATACATGGATCGGATTTCGAGGCGTAGTCATGGGGGAGGGGGTCTGCAGTTCGGTGGACTAAGGATTGCACCACTGCTTTTTGGCAGATGATGTGGTTCTAATGGCTTCATCGGTCTGCGACCTTCAGCACTCACTGGATCGGTTCGCAACCGAGTGTGAAGCGGCTGGGATGAGGATCAGCACCTCCAAATCTGAGGCCATGGTTCTCAGCAGGAAACCGATGGACTGTCCACTCCAAGTAGGGAATGAGTCCTTACCCCAAGTGAAGGAGTTCAAGTATCTCAGGGTCTTGTTCTCGAGTGAGGGAACAATGGAGCGTGAGATGGGCCGGAGAATCGGAGCAGCGGGAGCGGTACTGCAGTCGCTTTACCGCACCGTTGTGACGAAAAGGTAGCTGAGCCAGAAGTCAAAGCTCTCTGTCTACCGGGCCATTTTCGTTCCTACCCTCACCTATGGTCATGAAGGATGGGTCATGACCGAAAAAACGAGATCGCGGATACAAGCGGCCGAGATGAGTTTTCTCCGCAGGGTGGCTGGTGTCTCACTTAGGGATAAGGTGAGAAGTTCGGTCATCCGGGAGGGACTCGGAGTTGAACCGCTCCTCCTTCGCGTCGAAAGGAGCCAGTTGAGGTGGTTCGGGCACCTAGTTAGGATGCTACCTGGGCGCCTCCCTAGGGAGGTGTTCCAGGCACGTCCAGCTGGGAAGAGACCAAGGGGTAGACCTAGGACCAGGTGGAGGGATGATATCTCTTCGCTGGCCTGGGAGCGCCTTGGGATCCCCCAGTCAGAGCTGGTGGATGAGGGGAAAGGAACGTTTGGGGCTCTCTGCTGGAACTGCTACCCCCGCGACCCAACCACGGATAAGCGGGAGAAGATGGATGGATGGATGGATGTTTTACTGTACTTACAAACCAATCATTCTCGGATTACTTTCAGAAAGAACATATAAAGTTTAAGTTATAATTGTTGTCAGTCTTGTTACCTGCAAGAAGAAACACTGGAGTAGAGGAAGTAGAGTGGAAATGCACTTCTGCTACTAGTTTTAATTTGCGATTATAACTTCAATTACAAATGTTTTATGTCTTTGATTTTAAGACTTTTTATTATAAATGTTTTGTCATGTAGTATTGTTTGAATGTAGTCATTTTTATATTTGTTATTATAATATTTCATAGTGGAAACCAAAGGAATATACAATATTACACATTTGTTATCGTGTAATTTTGTTTGAATGTAGTCATTTTTATATTTTATATTTTTGTTATTATAATATTTCCTAGTGGAAACCAAAGGAATTTGCAAAACGAAAAGTACTAACAGTATAAGAATTAAAACAAATATTTATATTTAACAATAAAAAAACAAGGCAAAAGCAAAGGATTATATTATTATATTGAAGGACAGGATATATCTCCGTGAACTACCAGGTTACCAACACAATGCGTCCCCCAGCTCTTTGGTTATCAGCAGAGTGATTAGTGATGAAAGAGGCGTCACATGACCCGGTGTTAGGGCCAACCCGGTATCACGGCAAGACGTGAACATGTGACAATTTACCATGCTGGGAGACGTGAAGATGTCACGATCCTCCTATTAATACCTTTTTTTATCTTAAAAACAAAGACCGTTAGGGTGTAAATACAATCTATCTACCAATTGGATCAAATATAAAAGTCAGCCGAATTAGTGTTGATACTGCAAGGAGACGTATTGTGTGAAAAGAAATGTAAGATGTTGTTTAATTGCTTATATATTTATTATCCACGTCACGTATTCAGTTTTGGCGGCAGTTCTCCTGTTTGTCTAGAAGTCTTCTCAGCAGGGCTCTATAAATAGAGAACTACGGCAGATATGTAATACTTAATGCAGCCGAACCGTGTATTACAATGCCGTTATGTGATGACTTTCAAAGAGAAAAGCAAGCACACTCGGAATAAAGTATTATTTTATTTTTTTTAAATGTTTTCGGATTTCACATCACATAAACACCATATCCCAGCATGCATTGCGGGGTAAACCATCCAATCATCGAGCTGAGGATCTTGCCTACGTCTGTTTCCGGTTTCGTTTATGACGGATGTATTTTGTTATACACACATTCCTACACATCTAAATTTGAATTTACATTAAAGTATTTTGTGAGGCCTTCTAACATGTTTTTAAATATAACTACGGTTGTATTTGAAGAGTTTGTAAATTAACATGAACCGAAGCTGTTGCCTGGCAACGCAATCACACAACGTCACGTCCGTTAATTCCACATCCACACGCACGGATTAACATCGATTTAATACATTAATGTAGCCTTTGTTTCTGCTAAAAGAGGTGTCGACCAGCTGGGGCAACAAGAAAATAGCCGTAATCGAGTGTGACTATTAAAAAATAAATCATTATTATATTAATATTGACAATAACAACCGACCGTCGGGGTAGCATTTGCTTGGCATTTCCGGTTATTTCTCCACTGGTTAACATGGGTTAACAATACCGTGTAACTGTCACGTTTGAAGGGACGAAATCGTGAGATCTTCACGTCTCCCAGCATGGTAAATCGTCACATGTTCACGTCTTGCCGTGATGCCGGGTTGATTTAGACAGGATGTCATATGTACATAAAAACTCCTTTACCTGCTCACTCACTAGGCTTTCAAGAACCATAGCCAGAACTGACAATTTAGAGATGGGCCTATAATTATTTAATAAAGTGGCCTCCCCTCCTTTTAGTAAAGGCAGGACATACGCTGACTTCCATATTTTTGGAATTGCATTTGTGCTGAGGGAGAGGTTAAAAAGAGTAGTGAGAGGTGGAGCAATAAAATCTGCAGCTATCTTTAAAAAGAAAGGTTCTACGTTGTCCGGGCCAGCCGGTTTCTTAGGATCTAGCTTGGTTAAGGCTTCATGAACAACATCAATAGTAAAAGGAGTACAACTGAAAGGGTTTTCCAGACCTCAATGTTCAGAGTCACGGATTGTGGTGTTCACAGAAGCAGAGTTAGTGACATAATCAAACAGAGAGCCACAGGACACAAAATGCTCATTAAAACATTTTAACATAGCCCTGTCCGATATAGTGCCAGATGCTGTGGTAAGGCACGGAGGTAGCTCATTACGAATTTCACCGGTGGATATCGATTTTATGGCTTTCCAACATTTTCCAGGAATATTCAGGTTCTTTGTGGTTACTGACAGATAGTACTTTGATTTAGCACTTTTTATTTGTGATGTGAAGCTATTCCTTAGCTGCCTAAAACGTAGCCATTCTACCTCCAAGCCTGATTTCCTAACCTTTGCCCAGGCCTTGTTTCTCTCATGAAGGAGATTAGACAGTTCAGCAGAAAACCAAGGATTGTCTCGACCCTTCACTCTAAATGTACGCAGGGGTGCATGTCTATCTATAATTTCCATAGAACCAAGATACAAATAAGACCATGCAGTTTCAACATCAGCACACAGATCCATTTTTTCCCAATCAAAACCAAACAAATCATGTACAAAACCCTGCTCCACAAAATGTTTTGTGTCTCTCTTTATGACAATGCGAGGTTTACCCTTTTGAACTTTTGTGTCCCTAATTACGGCTCTGAGTCCGCACGAGTCTGGTCGCGTTATAAAACAATTCACTCACCAATTCATAAGGTGGAATCTATCTAACTATATCCCGAATAATTTGTAGTGCATCCTGGGGTAGAAACATGTTTATTTCTGCTATAAAGTTGGGCATTTTAACGTGGGGGTCTATTGAAATGGATCCTTTCTGCCATCTATTGGCCTATCGGCCAATCATCTATCGGCATTTTGTGGCACTTCCTTATTGAGTTTGCCGCTTGGTTAATATACAGTCTCTTATGGCGCGTTTCCACTGCAGGCCTCGCTCGGCCTCGCTCGGTTTGGTTAGGCCTTATTAGGCCCGGCTCACTTTAATGCTGCGTTTCCATTACAGTTTAGGAACTGGGGCAGTTACTATAGTAACGCAGTGTAGGCGGAGCCGTGACGTCATCTTCAATGAGAGCCCCAGAAAAACAACACAGCCGTTAGCTCTTAGCACTCAGAGCTCACAGCTCTTCATATCTGTTCAGAAACTTGACAAAAGTTAAACAAGTACAAACCACAGACTGCCTGTGTCATGGCGAATACAGTCGCTGGTTTATTTATGTCTGT
Organism: Gymnodraco acuticeps; assembly: GCF_902827175.1. Taxonomy (NCBI): domain Eukaryota; kingdom Metazoa; phylum Chordata; class Actinopteri; order Perciformes; family Bathydraconidae; genus Gymnodraco; species Gymnodraco acuticeps. Next base: position 216,571 of record NW_022991779.1, read on the forward strand.
ATAGGCCGTTGTTGTGAGTGTGGACGGTCGGAGCGTATATAACGTTAGCTTAGCCAAGCTACATTTAGAAAACACGCATTTTAAAAGGGTTTTTCGCCTGCCGTCTGTCTGCAGACTTGTCAAAGCATTAATTCATGGTTTTTACTAACCGGTATCAGTATGTTGTTACTTCGGCATCATTTTGAAACGTGTATTACAATTAATTCACGGTCAAATATGTTCATCTTGTTGTAGTTGTAGCTCCCTTGCCAGCGATTCTCTCTCTAGTTTAGCACACTCAGCCCGACCCAGCCTGGTTGTTCCTGGCCCTAGAACCACGATTTAGTCGGGCCAGAAAAAAGGTGAAAAAGTAGCCCCGGGCCAAAACTAGGCCAAGTGGAAACGCAACCAAAAACGGGCCCCGCACGGCTCGGCACGCTTAAAGCGAGCTACCCGCTGCAGTGGAAACGCGCCATTACAGTGTACATAAGTAACTCAGCACTAAAGTTATTTATTAGTAATGTGTGTACACTACAGTTGAGCTGTTTCTGACTAAAAACATCAGCCACTACTCTATACTTGCAAATATTATATTTTGTAGAAGGGAGATTTCATATCTTCCTCTTGTCGCTACGGCAGTTGTGTATGTGAGATGCAGCGTCAAGCACGGCACGTCAGGCCTTCCCTTCCGATGATTTGATTGGTCGGAAGGGAAGGCCGGCGGGCTTTCCTTGACATGTTCCTGACACAGCGCAATGCGGGTGTAGTATAGAGTGAGTGTAGCGTGCAATACTGTGTTTCACCACACATTAATTAATGAACCATTTAAATGTTTGCTTGTTTCAGATAATATAACGCTACCCATTCTTACTTTGATTTACACTTCACATGTTATTGTGTTGCCTTTTAACCAATGAAACTCAGTATAAATGAACAAATATTTGCCTTGTCTGATATCCTTTAATGATTGGTACAATTCTTGAAATGTTTTAATGAAAAAAGGAAGACAGATGAGTCTTCTTGGTGGCAGAGTCCATCATCCCTGTGCTGGGTTGATGAAGGGTTTACAGGAAACACAATGCATTTGTCATAAACAACTTAACTGTAAACCAGCCTTATGTTCAATAAGTAGTTTATTTTACAGTTTTGATTGAACAGTCACATATTTACAGATTACATACACCAAGTTATTAGTAATTATCCAAACCACCTTTCCTACAAAAAAGAAAATTATGTTGGCATGTATACTTTAATTTCATTTGTCTAAAAATGTTACATGCTAGAATAACAATAACAAAAACTGTGTTCTCTACATATTGAAGGCATGGAATGGGCGTAGCCTTAATTACATTATTATATAAATAGTAAAACATATACAAATATTCCAACATGTGTTTTTTTTTGGCTGCACATCAAATAATAACAAAATGTTTACTTTAGAGTAATTTAGCAACATTCAAATGTGACATATTTGATAACAAACGGTGATTTATTCTTGAAGTGAAAAATAATGTTTGTGGCTTCATCGGAGGATTGACTGGATATTCATTCTCCACAAAGATGGATGCATCAATTTAGTGTTGACTATGGGATACATAATATCAAAAATCTTAACAATTTAGTGTGAACAAATCCACACAGTAAACAGATTATGTAGAAAATAAGATGAAATCTATACAGTTTTGATACTAAATGTGTTTGTTTATTACCTTGAATGGGAATAAATCAATACATGCAATAGGATGTGATTAGTTGACTCTGACAGGAGAGATGATCAGAGGTGCAGAGTTTTTACCACCATCATTATTACAGGGACCAAAGAATGGGTAAAGTTTCTCAGTGAAGGAGCAGCCAGTAAAGGAGTAGATCAGAGCTGCAGCATCTACGTCATAAAAGGAGACCAAACCCTCCTCATAATCCACAAACACCCCCACCTTCTTAGGCCGAGACTTCAGAGAGAGAAGGACTGAAGGATCATCAAGAGCTTTGTACTCATTTCCAATTCTCAAACTTGTTGTCCAGTAACCACCCTCAGGGCTCAGTGAGACTCCTCTCTTCCTGTTGATCGACTCTCTGGCCACTCCTAAATCCCATCTGGTCTTTCCTTTAACTTGAACCTCAAAGTAAAATCTGCCTGAAGAGAAACTCTGCTTTCCTAAAACACGAATACAATCACAAAATCTCTCTGGGTTGTTTGGTAGATTCTTCTTTACATCACCAAGACTCACTTGTTTTCCATCATCAGACAGAATGAGTTTAGGATGTGCTGTATCAGGATCAAGAGTCACATCCACTGCGTACTTCTGGACCCTCTTCAGTTCAGCTTCAAGCAGCTTCTTCATCTCTTGGCTGAGTGTCTCCTCCAGCTGAACCACAGCTCTCACCACAGTCCCCTCATGTGATGAATGGATGCTGACCTCTGTCCAGTCCTTGGTGGGTGGAGCAACTTTAAGGGACATGAATCTTTGGAGAAGATGGAGGTGGTCTGCAGAGTGTGTGACCTGCTCCACCTCAGAGCTTCTCTTCTTCAGGTCAGAGATTTCCTGTTCCAGCTCTTTGATGAAATCTTCCGCCTGGTTTTCAGTAGTTTTCTGCTTCTCTTTGATCGTGTTGATGAGATTGGCCTGACCTCTCTCAGCAGACTCCTTCAGAGCAGTGAAGACCTGAACTCCTTCTGCTATCTCTCTGTCTGCTTCTTCCTTACTGAGGTCCACTGAGTGTTTGATCTCCTCAATCTTCAGTTGTCTCTTCTGGATCATCTGCTGAATGTCTGTCTCAAGCTCAGCCTTCTTCCCTTCATATTCTTCTTTGAGAGGAACCACATCATGCATCTTGTGGTCTGAAACATGGCAGAGCATGCAGACACATGTCTGGTCGGTCTTACAGAACAGCTCCAGAGGTTTATCGTGCTTCGGACACATCCTGTCTTCCAGGTTCTCCACAGGGTCGATCAGCTGATGTCTTTTCAGACCTGACATTGTCAGATGAGGCTCCAGGTGAGTCTCACAGTAGGAGGTCAGACACACCAGGCAGGACTTCAGGGCCTTCAGTTTGGTTTCAGTGCAGACGTCACAGGGAACTTCTGCTGGTTTGAAGACTTGTTGCTCTGAGCTGCTGCTGCTGCTGCTGCTGCTGCTGCTGCTGCTGCTGCTGCTGGCTTTCTGTTGAGCCGACTGTCTGAACTGAGCCACCATCTCAGAGATGAAAGTGTTGACTTTCAAATCTGGTCTTGTGGTAAAAGCCTCTTTACACATGGGACACTGGCACCTGTCACTTCTATCCCAGTGTTCAGTGATGCAGTCTTTACAGAAGTTGTGTCCACATTGTAAAGTGACTGGATCAGTGAACACATCCAGACAGATGGAGCAGAGGAACTGATCTTCAGATGATGTACAACTAACTGCAGCCATATCTACACCTGTAGTGTGGAAGGAAGAACAGTTTCTTTAAAATACAGTTACAGAAAAAGAAAGACATTGGATTGATATTGGACAGAGTCAATTTGGAGTTGTATGTGTTTTGTTTTGACTTGCACTAAGCCAAGCTTGAGCAACCGTTACCGTTCAAGACTTACTAGGTTCAAGATAGCTACCATGGCTAAACGGCAATTAATGTTTCCTTATCCTGTTGTTTAGACTACGGCTGGGCGATATGGAGAATATTAAACATCACCAAATGTTTCCCCGACCACCTCTAACAATATTGTAGTTTGACTATTTGTTCACAAAATATTTACACAATTACATGTTTGATAGATAATCAGAAAAAGCAAATGGTTTGAACCAGGGGCGTCGCCTGGACCTGTCGCTACAGTCAAATGTTCTACTGCAAGACTCCCCACACGCACATACACAATTGCGCCATCTAGTGTCACAAACGTGCGCCTGCATTAGCTTTGTTACGGCAATGGATTGTGGGAGATTCTCATAGCACGTGAGGATCTCTTGAGAGTAAGGTGCCTGTATTATCTCGGTGGACAAAATGTATGTTTTTATTTTATAAGGACAATAACGTACTGTTGTGTTTGTTTAGTTTAATGTTAATTGTTTAATGCTCACAGTCACAGCAACATGTTTTTAGTGTGATTGGCTATTTGTTTATATGATTTATCAACGTGATCATCAATAGCTAATCTGAGCACCAGAACCCAGCTCAGAGTCCTTTTATGCTGTCCATTGAAATGCAGGTATGCGAGTTTTATACACCAGTTTATTTATGTTTAATGTTGCTCCACATGATGCCTTGACTACAAAGTCTTCCATGTTTCTACGCTTCTTCCTCTGTGTCACAGTTTCGGGAATATCAAGATCATTGCACAGGGCCTTGGTCTTGTCATAGACCTGATGTGCTTTCTCGTTACTTTGGTAACTTTTCAGTGTGTTCTCAACTGCTGTTTTGTAATCTATTGCCTGCACCAAGTCAAGTGTTTCTTTCTGCAGGTAGTTGTGCAGGCCCTGAGTGGTTGAGAGCAGCGTCTGGAACATGACAGCATGTAGATGGTACTGCATTTTCAAAGCTTGCTTTCCAGTCCCTTTGCTAGAGGGGCTGAAGGCTCCCTAAAGTCTTGATCAAAGCAGGAGGTTTTTGACATGCCCAGCGAACAAGTTGTTTGTCCCCTACCTCTAGCTGTTTCTGAAATGTTTGCAATCTCTGATGGTGGACAAGAGATGTGGAGAAGAAAGAGTAGACACTCCAGGAGATCAACGCAGGTATGTGAGTTTTGTACACCAGTTTGTATAAGTTTAATGTTTCACATTGCTTGTGAAAAATATACTACCACTATACGATCACTGATGTTTTGTTGTTGACTGGACACTTATTTTGTAAAAGAGATAGCATGAGAGGATCTCTTAAGCAATGCAGCTCACGTGTCCTTTTTATATGCTGTCCATTGAAATGCAGGAAAGTAATCAGCTCTGAGTGATCTGTTGACGAGCGGACACTACACCGGAGTTACATAAGCAGAGATAAAGTGCTATTTTGGGGGGGAACTCACCTCCTCTGGGGTCCCCCAGGAAGACTTTTTTTAAATACTGAAGTTAAAAGCATCAATCTTGTGCACTTTGAGAGCAACATCAAGAGATATGGATACATCTCTCAACACCCATATGTCAAAAATAAATCTCAGAATCAGAATCAGAATCAGAAACGGGTTTATTATTTAAAAACACTTATTATTAACATAAATTATTAGAAGTTGTTAGTAATCAGATTAAACAGAAAAAAGGGATGGAAGGAGGAAATAATAATCCCTCATCACTTGCTGTTTGCGGTTGAAATGATCTCTTTTGCTGGCCAAACATGCTGGATGGAAAGCAGTGATGTCTCACTTGCCTTGGCCCTGTATCTGCAGTCCCTAAATCAGTCATGTTACCCATTGACTCTTGTCTGTTCTTGTGTTCCTGTTCATTGTTGTCTCCATTGTCGTTCTTGTCTGTTGTATCTCCTTCTTGTGTGTCCCTTTCTCCTGTTCTCCTTTCTTCATCCTCTACTCTGTTTGGCTCATCTGTGATGACTGTGTAGGTAAACACAAACAAGTATGTATCAGTTTCCAGCTCTGTCAAATAAATGAATTTCAAGATACACACATTTGTCTTCATTAAAATGAGTGTCACCACACTGTCACAAAATGTAATACTAACCAATTGAAAATAGTTACATTTACATCTCTTGTAGATATCACTGTTAGAGTAGTTATCTGCCAATAGGACAGAATCATTCCTATACAAATGCAGTTTGAGTAATTCACTTAATATATTTACTTAAAACTTTAATATAGTCATTTTCACTTAATACTCTAATATAGTCATCTTTCTGCATTCAACACTAAGGAAAGCTGTACAATTTCACATGATAATGAGGAAAAAAGGCCTCCGACAATGCAGATCATGTTTTGATCATATCAATTTTAAGATGCGGGTCAAGGCTTAATATTTGGGAGCATAGTGTCCCTTGCTCCCTTTCAGGAGCCCCACTGGATTGGCTTTGATCTGAAATATTTGTATAAAAAGCTTGTTAGCTGGCTGTCCATCTCATAATGTTCACATAGAAACTAGCTGTCAATAGGAAATATCAATCAGAAGAATTATATTTTCATGCAAAATCTGTCACAAAAAGAGGTTGCACATTTAAATGCAGGTGTTGTTATGGCAACGTCAGTGGCCAAACAGCCACATTTACTGCTGCAAATACGTTCAAACATGCTGTCGACACGTAAAGCAGTGGCAACTATGCCACCATTTCAGCTGACTTTTTCTCAGAAATACTGTCACATAACATCCATATATATATTTCAGTGCTAGGTTGATGCTTAGCTAAGCTAACTATGAAACACTTTAACTGGCAGGACTCAGGAATCAGGATCAACTGTGTACTACTTACTGTAAGGTAGCTTCTAGCTTCATGTCGAACACAGACAGTAAGTCAACATTTCCCAGAGAGCTTTCTTTGAAATCACCAAGTAACGCTAAAAAACACAACATTTAGATTGTTTGACAAAGTGTTTATTTAATATATCTGGCTAGCTATAGCTACTTGCTAACGGTTTAGCTTACCCGCGCGATTCAAAGTAACGTCAACGTAGCTATAATTTATGCTTTGCTTACATGTTCGCATAACTTGTAAGTTTACTGACAGGTACATACCTTGTTCATCTGGCTCAGGTGGTGGCTCTGGGGTTGTTGTGTTAGCCACCACTTGAGAATTGTCGTCTTTTTTATTAAATAAATGTCTAATGTCCATCTTCAGAATCTCCGCGTCCGGGGCTGACAGTTTAAAGTTTAAACATTGTCACAGAGGAGAGGTACGTACCTGTCAGCCAATAAAACACGTTTATTTCCATGCAACTCTCTGATTGGTCTGGTGGCGTCGTCTTGCCTCTGTGTTGCATTCACTGAACATGGGAAATTACAAACCTGCCGTCCGTCCTATAGGTAAAGTAGGTTAATGTATTATATTATTGAGGGAGAATTTGTCCGGGGCTAAAGAAAAAACATCCGGGGCTAAAGCCCCGGATGCCTACCCCAGGCGACGCCCCTGGTAAATACAATAAATGACAAGAATTCGTATTAAATAAAATTAATACATTTCTTACAGACAGGCCTCGTGGTGTCCGTAGGCTTGCCCTCACTGTCAGAGATATAGCTCAAATACTTCCAAATTTAGCTTCTGGCATATTTTTTGTCAACAAGCCGAGGCGCAGCGGCAGTTGCACTCCCACTTGCAGCCATGCTTCTCGTTTTCTCACATTCTCTGGCAGCTAGCGCGTGCATGAGAGAGGGGAGGGACTTAGAGCGTGCTTGAGAGGGAGGGACTGCAAGCACGGCTGCAGTGCAGGGAGTGGAAGCAGAGCGCTGAACACACACGGCTCTTATTAAAACAGCGCTTTCTCACCGGAGTACTTTCCCCCGTCATTCTTAAAGTACCGATACTAATGAAACGGAGGAATCGTAACGATTTTAACGACAGGGTATCGCGGTATACCTTTCAAGTATCGGAACACCGTGCAACACTAGTCAGGAGTCAGTGTCTCTCCCCCAAACTCACACATATACAATTCGATATGAACTGAAGAGCCGCATGAAACTAGGCAAAGAGCCGCATGCGGCTCGAGAGCCGCGGGTTGGCCACCCCTGCACTATGGTGTCAGAACAGTATTCGTACCGAAATCATTCGATATGGGCCCTTCGGTTCGTTACACGAATATAATGTTAAACGTACAAAATTGAGAACGTGAACAACATTTTGGAAGTAATCTCAGGTGCTGCGTCGCAGCGTTCAGTGTAATTTGCTCACATTGGGTTCATCGCGTCATAGAGAAACCAAGTCATTTCATTGGACGAGAGGCATACTATGAGAGCTGGTCACAGGGATGCGTTCACCGTTCATATGTAGTCAGTAATTTCAGGTACTCTCGAAATGGCGAACGCAGATAAAGTTGAAATCGAAAATCCTCCAGCATCATTGAAGTCTCCGGTTTGGGAACATTTTGAAAAAAGACTGAAGTGCAAACCCAACTCCCACTAGCATTTAAGCCTCCACCACTCGCAAAAAGTTCAGACCGAGTCAAAGCTCTTACAAACGCCAAATATCCTTATGTTGCCATGTTAGCAAAGCGCTACCTGGCTGTATCGGCTACCTCTGTCCCTAGAGAGGGTGTTCTCCACAGCAGGAGACATTGTTAGTGCCAGCAGATCTGCCCTTTCAGCAAGCAATGTGGACAAGTTCATCTTTCTTTAAAAAAAACATGAAAATACAATGACAAGCAAGTCCTAATGTCAAACTGGCTGCTTAGGTACTAGTACAGTACAGTTCAAATACAGATTATTTCAGTTCATCGAAATGCTGCACCTTAATGTTTATTTTATTATATGTTGTATTTATTTGAGTGAATACATTATTATCAGTTTAATAATAATTAAAAAAATATATATATATTTTATGTTTTGTGATAATTGTTTCTGCTGTACCGAAAACGTACCGAACTGTGCAACCCAGTCTCATGGCATTTCTTGTTCACCAACACGATTTTTAATCTATTGATTCGTGTTCACCAACACGATTTTTAATCTATTGATTCGTGTTCACCAACACGAATTTCCCCTTTTTTTCGTGTTGCACAATACGATTTTAAAAGCAATGTATTTCTACTGGTAAGGACGCTTAAAGGCAATGTGAGCATCAGGGGCGTCGCCTGGACCTGGAAACATTCGGGGCTTAGCCCACAGTGGCGGCACTACAGTCAAATGTTCTACTGCAAGACTCCCCACACGCACATACACAATTGCGCCATCTAGTGTCACAAACGTGTGCCTGCATTAGCTTTGTTACGGCAATGGATTGTGGGAGATTCTCATAGCACGTGAGGATCTCTTGAGGGTAAGGTGCCTGTATTATCTCGGTGGACAAAATGTATGTTTTTATTTTATAAGGACAATAACGTACTGTTGTGTTTGTTTAGTTTAATGTTAATTGTTTAATGCTCACAGTCACAGCAACATGTTTTTAGTGTGATTGGCTATTTGTTTTATATGATTTATCAACGTGATCATCAATAGCTAATCTGAGCACCAGAACCCAGCTCACGTGTCCTTTTATGCTGTCCATTGAAATGCAGGTATGTGAGTTTTGTACACCAGTTTATTTATGTTTAATGTTGCTCCACATGATGCCTTGACTACAAAGTCTTCCATGTTTCTACGCTTCTTCCTCTGTGTCAGTTTCGGGAATATCAAGATCATTGCACAGGGCCTTGGTCTTGTCATAGACCTGATGTGCTTTCTCGTTACTTTGGTAACTTTTCAGTGTGTTCTCAACTGCTGTTTTGTAATCTACTGCCTGCACCAAGTCAAGTGTTTCTTTCTGCAGGTAGTTGTGCAGGCCCTGAGTGGTTGAGAGCAGTGTCTGGAACATGACAGCATGTAGATGGTACTGAATTTTCAAAGCTTGCTTTCCAGTCCCTTTGCTAGAGGGGCTGAAGGCTCCCTAAAGTCTTGATCAAAGCAGGAGGTTTTTGACATGCCCAGCGAACAAGTTGTTTGTCCCCTACCTCTAGCTGTTTCTGAAATGTTTGCAATCTCTGATAGTGGAAAGAGATGTGGAGAAGAAAGAGTAGACACTCCAGGAGATCAACGCAGGTATGTGAGTTTTGTACACCAGTTTGTATAAGTTTAATGTTTCACATTGCTTGTGAAAAATATACTACCACTATACGATCACTGATGTTTTGTTGTTGACTGGACACTTATTTTGTAAAAGAGATAGCATGAGAGGATCTCTTAAGCAATGCAGCTCACGTGTCCTTTTTATATGCTGTCCATTGAAATGCAGGAAAGTAATCACCAGCTCTGAGTGATCTGTTGCCGAGGGGGACACTACACCGGAGTTACATAAGCAGAGATAAAGTGCTATTTTGGGGGGAACTCACCTCCTCTGGGGTCCCCCAGGAAGACTTTTTTTAAATACTGAAGTTAAAAGCATCAATCTTGTGCACTTTGAGAGCAACATTAAGAGATATGGATACATCTCTCAACACCCATATGTCAAAATAAATCTCAGAATCAGAATCAGAAATGGGTTTATTATTTAAAAACACTTATTATTAACATAAATTATTAGAAGTTGTTAGTAATCAGATTAAACAGAAAAAAAGGGATGGAAGGAGGAAATAATAATCCCTCATCACTTGCTGTTTGCGGTTGAAATGATCTCTTTTGCTGGCCAAAACATGCTGGATGGAAAGCAGTGATGTCTCACTTGCCTTGGCCCTGTATCTGCAGTCCCTAAATCAGTCATGTTACCCATTGACTCTTGTCCTGTTCTGGTGTTCCTGTTCATTGTTGTCTCCATTGTCATTCTTGTCTGTTGTATCTCCTTCTTGTGTGTCCCTTTCTCCTGTTCTCCTTTCTTCATCCTCTACTCTGTTTGGCTCATCTGTGATGACTGTGTAGGTAAACACAAACAAGTATGTATCAGTTTCCAGCTCTGTCAAATAAATGAATTTCAAGATACACACATTTGTCTTCATTAAAATGAGTGTCACCACACTGTCACAAAATGTAATACTAACCAATTGAAAATAGTTACATTTACATCTCTTGTAGATATCACTGTTAGAGTAGTTATCTGCCAATAGGACAGAATCATTCCTATACAAATGCAGTTTGAGTAATTCACTTAAAACTTTAATATAGTCATTTTCACTTAATACTCTAATATAGTCATCTTTCTGCATTCAACACTAAGGAAAGCTGTACAATTTGACATGATAATGAGGAAAAAAGGCCTCCGACAATGCAGATCATTTTTTGATCATATCAATTTTAAGATGCGGGTCAAGGCTTAATATTTGGGAGCATAGTGTCCCTTGAAATATTTGTATAAAAAGCTTGTTAGCTGGCTGTCCATCTCATAATGTTCACATAGAAACTAGCTGTCAATAGGAAATATAAATCAGAAGAATTATATTTTCATGCAAAATCTGTCACAAATTATTATGGCAACGTCAGTGGCCAGACAGCCACATGTACTGCTGCAAATACGTTCAAACATGCTGTCGACACGTAAAGCAGTGGCATGTGTTGAGATCTTCATATGAAGTGAATACTTAAAACGAAAGTTAATTGAGATCATGGTATGAAGTGAATACTTAAAAAACGAAAGTTAATTATAAATCATACATGATCAATCATATTCTTGTATAAACCCATAATGAGAATGCTTCTTGACGGTTTTTGAATATGCATCTATGCTTACAATTTTTTCTGTTGCTATTTTGATAACTTTGCGTTTTGAAAAGAGGGTGTTGTGAGTTTTCATAGTATGTTTAATACTTAAAAACGAAAGTTAGTTATAATCAAATATAATCAATTATATTCTTGTATAACCCACAAGGAAAAATGCTTCATATTTTAGGTTTTCTATAGTTACAGTATAAACAAAACAAAGTGGTGTTTAGGTTGAGTTTTCTTCCTCTCCTCGGGCAGCAGTCCACAGGGAGGGGGGGGGGGCTTCACACTAAGGGGAGAAACATTAAGAGGCCAAAGAGAGTTCATGTCCTTTTTACCTCATATGAAAGGGTGTCTTATCCCATAACAGCTGTGGAACATGTTGAGGCATGTCAGCCTTGTACATTATAGGAACATGCGCAGTTCTTCACAAATTACGTGAAGAGGAGGAGTTTGTTTTTTGGGGTTTAGGATCCAGTTTTTTTAGCATAAAGAGACTGGTTTTTGAGAGAGCGCGAGAGAGGGGGGGTGACCCCTGGTAGACTCTCTCCGGGTAGGCTGTGTGCTTCAGAGCTGGTTAATAGCTCTCGGTAAGGTCCTCCCAGACGGGGTAAATATCTCTCGAATTTATTGGTTGTTGGCTGAGTGGAATGATTTGATGAGAGAAAAAGTGTATGGAATGTTATAAATACTGCCATCTGTGAGGAAAATCTCCCCTCCGAAATTGCAGATAGGTATGGGTTTTTAAATGTTATACACGCCGTCTGTGTCGGAAAAAACGGTATGAAATGATGTGAATTGAGTTGGTGAAAATGAAAAAGTTGAATGCTCTTTTTATTGTCACCGGTCTTTTTACGAGGAAATACCTCTAAATTCTATCGGGAGAATTTTAAAATGTCACAACTGAAATGGGCAGTTGAAATTAAAACATTTTGGTAATAAATGTAAGACTGTGAATTAAAGTTTCATTTGAACATGATCACAGCACGGTTTTTTTTGTTAGGATGATTATAATGTTGTAAAGAGAGAAGGTAAAAACCCTGTATTAGTTTGGACCTATTTTTCTTCAAATAAACTGAATCCCACCTGTTGGATTGGGATCCTTTAAAAGACATCTGTGCCCTCCTCTCCTGCGTCAAAGGTAAGATTGCACCCTGCCACACACACACTTAGGTAGGAGCACACTCCATTTACTGATATCAAAATCCTTCGGATCGCTTAAACAGATTAAAAAAAGAGTTGTCTGAATTGAAACAGCAGTTAATTGAACCTGGTTCTTCGGGGGGGGGTTAGGAAGAGGTGAGATCTTACTGACGTTGGTGGATCTGAGCCAAGCAGCAACCTTACATAGACTCAATAATCTTCGGAAAGGTCAATTAGGAGGTCAGAGTAATTTACCGGAATAAATTATCAGGACCTCTGAAAACTCTAAACACATGCCACCATTTCAGTTGACCTTTTCTCAGAAATACTGTCACATAACATCCATATATATATTTCAGTGCTAGGTTGATGCTTAGCTAAGCTAACTATGAAACACTTTAACTGACAGGACTCAGGAATCAGGATCAACTGTGTACTGTAAGGTAGCTTCTAGCTTCATGTCGAACACAGACAGTAAGTCAACATTTCCCAGAGAGCTTTCTTTGAAATCACCAAGTAACGCTAAAAAACACAACATTTAGATTGTATGACAAAGTGTTTATTTAATATATCTGGCTAGCTATAGCTACTTGCTAACGGTTTAGCTTACCCGCGCGATTCAAAGTACGTCAACGTAGCTATAATGTATGTTTGCTTACATGTTCGCATAACTTGTAAGTTTACTGACAGGTACATACCTTGTTCACCTGAATCAGGTGGTGGCTCTGGGGTTGTTGTGTGAGCCACCACTTGAGAATTGTCGTCTTTTTTATTAAAGAAATGTCTAATGTCCATCTTCAGAATCTCCGCGTCCGGGGCTGACAGTTTAAAGTTTAAACATTGTCACAGAGGAGAGGTACGTACCTGTCAGCCAATAAAACACGTGTATTTCCATGCAACTCTCTGATTGGTCTGGTGGCGTCATCTTGCCTCTGTGTTGCATTCACTGAACATGGGAAATTACAATTCTGCCGTCCGTCCTATAGGTAAAGTAGGTTAATGTATTATATTATTGAGGGAGAATTTGTCCGGGGCTAAAGAAAAAACATCCGGGGCTAGCCCAGGCGACGCTCCTGGTGTGCATCCATTCTCATTGGATAACGGAGAATTGCACACCCGGAAGTAAGTATTCCCCTTACTGTCGATTGATTTTACAGTGATATCTGCACTACTCGTCGACTAAAAAACACCAGATTATCCTTGTTAATTACACAACATTGATTGGTTTAAATTGTGTGCAATGCTTTTGTATTTTTCCCCTTCGATTCGGAGAAACAAATATTTTTTCGTAGTAAAGGATAGCAGAAGACACTACACTACCCAGAATCACCAGCTATCCTTTGGACTACACCATGTGCTCTGTTTGACAAACCCCGTGATAGTCTTCAAGCTCTGTGATTGGAGAGTGTGCTCCGAGGGTTACGCCGAGCCTCGAACAGCACTTGAAATGGAATGGAACCACGGCAGACTGTCCAAAACTGGATTTGAACGGGTCCCACGCGTCCCCCCCCTCCCCCACCCACCCCGTCCCCAGAACTACACATGCTGGCTATTCTGTTTCGCAACATGTTCTCTATCTATGGCACGTCTCTACTGGGAGTTGTAGTTTTAAAAGACGTTTTCGTATTTCCCATAATAAGAAGTTGCCGGTATTAAACGGTGTACATCCCTGGAGGTTTAGGGGATTAGGAAACACTCACATTTAAAAACATATACTTAATAAATGGGTGAAAAATTGCTTGTGCCCATAATGGGCAGCATTAATATATATACACACATGCCAGCTAAGGTCAGAAGAGCTTTATTTAACAGCTGGTCTTATGTTTGTGACCCCTGTTGTTAATTGATACATTACTTACATTAATTGATAAGCCTGAAACATGCACTTGTCAAGGTTCAGAGGCAAATTTTGCAAATATGGCAGTAGCCATCGATCAGCTTAAGATAAGATATACTTTATTGATCCCAAGTTGGAACATTTGCGTTACATCAGCATGTGTAACAGTTGTAAATATACAGTGGTGTTTATTTGTAAATCATTTAGTATAATCAACACAATTCTGTGTTTTATATTTAACATTCTGTGTTCTTTATTTATTGATTGTTCAATACCTGGACAAGACCGGAGATGAAATATCTACATACATCTTATAAGAGTATAATACATTATGTATAATATCAGTTAAAATAAGTGCTTCAACATAGTTAACATTGCTGGAGGTATGCACAAATATTGATAGATGTCTTGTAATTTACTATTGAGGAACCTGCGACCCAAGTTTTTCATTCAATGCATAACTACACCATAGTTGTGTGGGCCTATGATATGTCAATAAACCTTAGAAAATCTTGAAATCTTGAAAGGGATGTGCAAAATAGTCATTATATACAGTCTTTAATTAACTATTAGTAGAGAATAACGAGTAATGAATATACTTTATATGGATCCTATTCATATCTAATAATACAAATAATGAAATTCAATAACATGCTTTCACCACTAGGTGTCCCTTTATATCAGCTGTGCACTTTATGGTGTAAATACAGCCTATCTACCAATTGGATCAAATATAAAGTCAGCCGAATTAGTGTTGATACTGCAAGGAGACGTATTGTGTGAAAAGAAATGTAAGATGTTGTTTAATGGCTGATATATTTATGATCCACGTCACGTTTTCAGTTCCTCATGTTTGTCTAGAAGTCTTCTCATCAGAGCTCTATAAATACAGAACTACGGCAAGTAATATTTAATGCAGCCGAACCGTGTATTACAATGCCGTTATGTGATGACTTTCAAAAGAGAAAAGCAAGCACACTCGGAATAAAGTATTATTATTTTTTTTTTTTTAAATGTTTCGGTCTGTTTCCGGTATTTGTTAATGACGATGTGCTGTGAGATGTGGGACTGGAATTGCACAGGGGAAATACCGTAGGCTATCTTTAGATGCGGATTTTGTTAAACTAATATGTTTGCGCTGTTGTGGACCACACTATACATTGACGGGGAAGGGGGGTAGCAATAAAGATAACACCATTAAACAGTTACACAACATAACAGAAATAATATCGATAGCAGCGTCCCTAGCAACCACCTTGGTAACAATGAAAACTTCCTGAAGTAATCTTCGTAATAACTAGCAAACTAAAGATCATGTACATCCACTGCACACATAATCTGAAATAACAACTCATATTTCTCGCATCAAATGACATCAAAACGCATTTTAATGGCCAAACTAACTTTAAAATAGGCATTTTCCACCGAGAATAAAACGAAGTTCGGCCATGTTTTTTTTTTCTGCAGGGAGAAATTTAAAGATCACGTGACATAGACGCCAGCCATTGGAATGAATGGTGAAAAAAAACGGGGTTTTCAAACAGAGCACATGGTGTAATCCAAACGATAGCTGGGGATTCTGGGTAGTGTAGTGTCTTCTGCTATCCTTTACTCCGAAAAAATATTTGTTTCTCCGAATCGAAGGGGAAAAATACAAAAGCATTGCACACAATTTAAACCAATCAATGTTGTGGTGTACAATTCTCCGTTATCCAATGAGAATGGACGCTCACATTGCCTTTAAGGGCAGCCGACACAAACGAATGCCGTGCTTCCATGAGCGTCATTACCAGTAGAAATACATTGCTTTTAAAATCGTGCTGTGCAACACGAAAAAAAGGGGAAAATCTTGTTGGTGAACACGAATCAATAGATTAAAAATCGTGTTGGTGAACACGAAATGCCATGAGACTGGGTTGAACTGTGACCTAAAAACCGAGATACATACCGAACCGAAATGTTTGTGAACCGTTACACCCCTAACAGTTATGCAATTGTACTACTTCTGAATTATCTGACACTATATCTAGTCTAATATCCAGATGATGATATAACATTGATAACTACCTTAGCGCTAGTGTAGACCAACTTATATTAAAGAATAACACTGATAACAAAGCTCTCAGTACTTTGTGACACACCTTGTTGCCTCACATTTTAAACCTCAAACTGGTTCTTTGGTGGTGAGCTTTTAATATGACACACCTCTACAAAAAAGAGTAAGCAGGATGTAGGAAGTAATCAGTAAACAGTAATAATGGCAGGAAACCAGGAATGAGGTTTAACTCCTAACCTCAGATATTCAGTTACAGGTTAGTTAAATCCAGAGGGCTGAACCGTAGGCCTGAGGACAAACAACACCATACTTATATCATATTTAGTTGGAAGTGTAAATATAATCAGATGTACTCACCAGTGTTTATCAGAGACTCTGCTGTGTTGTTCAGAAAGATCTGATGAACTCAGTTTGTATTTTCTTTAGACAGAAACAGAGACTAGTCTCGACTGCAGTGTGGCTGCCTCTCTGACTAACTTAACTTTCGTTTCCTGAGTGTGACGTGTATGCTCTCCTCTTTCCTCTGTAGCTCCTCCTCTCACTGCAGCTGGTTTGGTTTCCTCCCTCTGATTCACACAGTTATTGTGAATCAGAGGGAGGAAATACCAGCGACTCTTCAGGTTAAAATGGAGCAAAGTTGGTGCTAACAGTGGGGAGAGTGAGATATGTGAATATGTTTTTCTTTATTATGTTGAAACTCTCTCAGCTATACTTTAACCAGAACAGTTTATTTAATTGGAACCTATCCTCATTGATACCATATCTAAGGCAGGACTGGTGTATTATTTAGCATGAATTTGTATCTAGATGTTTATAATAAAACTGTAAACTGAGTTTGTTCATAAAAAGAGGATCACATTGTGAGTTAATTCTACTTCTTACAGTGCAGGGAACTTTATTTAAAGGATTTTTTTAAAGAAATAAACTCTTGAACTTTGTTGAGAAACTGGCAAAGAGTAGCTGGGGTCTCTTTGTTGAGTGTTCTCTTAGGTTGTTTATATTTGTTGTCCTTGTATAAGTGATTATCCTCACATGAAGGTGTGTTGACTTGTGTATTTGTTTGCCTTTTGAGTAAGAAGTAACTTTTGTCTCATAATGTCTCAGTCTCCATCTAGTGGTCGTTCTGTGTGATGACATCAGTTAGTTGTGAGCATGGAGGCCTGTTGTTGCTGCAGGGAGTAGAAGAGGAAGGCTGTCAGATCTCAAGACATTTTCAGAATTACAATTATTATGCTTTTCTGTACTTACAAACCAATCATTCTCAGATTACTTTCAGAGAGAACATATAACATTTAAGTTATAATTGTTGTCAGTCTTTGTTACCGGCAAGAAGAAACACTGCTGTGGAGGAATTCAAGTGGAAATGCTCAGAGTTTTAATTTGCCATTTTAACTTCAATTTAAACAGTTTTAAATGTATTTGATTTTAAGACTGTTTATTATAAATGGTTTGTCATGTGGTATTGTTTGAATGTAGTCATTTTATATTTGTTATTAGAATATTTCATAGTGGAAAAAAACCAAAGTAATTTGAAAACAAAATGTACTAACAGTAAATGGTAAATAATTAAAAACATATCTAACAATACAAAAACAAGGCGAAAGGATAACGGACTAGTTCATCACATCAAGTAGCTTTGTTGTTGTGGGTCTGGCCATCAGCTGCAAAGAGGAAACGGCTCCTAAAAACTGCAGGAAAGGAGACCAGGTTTTATTGAAAGGCATTTTATTGTCTTTTAATAATTGTTCTGAACGCACTTGTTTGCTGATAGCTTCTAGCAATGAGCTTTGTGATGTTTTGTATCGCCTTGGACCAAACTTCTTTAAATGTTTGATTATTTTAAAGGACAGGATATCTCCGTGAACTACCAGGTTACCAACACAATGCGTCCCCCAGCTCTTTGGTTATCAGCAGAGTGATTAGTGATGAACGAAGCGTCACATGACCCGGTGTTAGGGCTTAGAGGGGGCACTAGGAGGTCCAGTAGAATAAGGTCCAACTTGACTGAGACCAGTAGCTCTGAACAGTCATGGCCAGTAGGAACAAGGAACCAGGTACGTTAGGGAGAAATGCCTTTACAGAAAGAGGATGAAATACAGGTGGATAACAGCTGTTCTAACTCCTCCTGTGTGCTTAAGTTCAACGGTTTTTAAGTGTCGCCAAAACTTGATAATATTTGTCCAAATCTCCTCCTGTTATCCAAAGACTTTGTCTGTTTTAGCCGCTGTTAATAACTCCTCTCTCTCTTTGTCTTTGTTTTCATTTCAGTTGATGCCGATGAGATTAAGAGGCTAAGAAAGAGATTTAAGAAACTCGACCTAGATAACTCCGGCTCCCTGAGTGTGGAGGAGTTCATGTCCTTACCAGAGCTCCAGCAGAACCCCCTCGTGCAGCGAGTCATCGACATATTCGACACCGATGGAAACGGAGAAGTCGACTTTAAAGGTAAATTAATCATGAAACTGTTTCCCTACTCCCTCTGATATTCCCTTTGTTTTTAAAATGTAACTTTGTTAACAGTATCCTTTCTAAGTGTCCTCAAAATGACCCGTTGTTAAAGATACAGTCTGTCTGCTCCTGACTGTCCTCTGATTGAAATGCAATGCAATGAGCTGGCAAATGCACAAAATCTGGCACGAGAAGTCTGACATTTGCTAATTTAAGAGCATTATTAAGTGCTTTACCGTTAACTTATGAATCAGTTAGAGGTGGGTGCATTTTTTTGTAAAACTTGGTGAAAAACCATTGCACGAAATGCCCTCTATCCTTGATTATGTCATTGTAATGTTTCACAATATCTATCTGATATCAAAACTATCACAACGGAGTAATCAAGTAATGTGTTTAAAGTTTGAGAAGCTTTTCCCCATAAGAGCAAGTACAGATTACTTCACATTGGAAAGTGCTTCTAAATTCCCTTAAATCCATGAGGTACTGTCCGTGTATCCAGACATCAAATGCAGTATTTACAGAAATCTGTCACTGATCGCAGCTGCATTTTTAGTGCTGATAACTAAATGTAGTTTAAACTTTTAATTATCAATAAATTAAGTCCTCTGATGTCATGACTTATGCTACAAATAATTGTTTTCCGCTTTAAGCAAATATATGCCATATTCATAACTAAACGCCTATATATCCACGTATATTATATTATTGTGGCACACATAATGACAGAAATGAATGGGCACTTCCCTGGCCACAGAACAATGTAAATACTGCAGTCAGCTGCACCTTTCTGCTCCCTGGGGTGAATTCAAAGTACTTTAAATGTGTACTTAGGTAATTGTACTGGTAATATCTGAATTGCATCAAAGCCATTACTTTCTGAATCACTACCTGTATTTAGATTTCTACATTAATCTTCAAATGTGTTATATTATTTACTATTTGATTCAGTTATTGTTCAGTGCATTGTCTTGTATTTATTCCAATAACAACAACAGCATTTTTCAGCGTCAAAGGTAACAAGGAGCAGAAGTTGCGTAAGTGTCCTTCAGTTTTCTTCATATCTCTGTAGCCTTGTTATCATTACTAAACTCAGTTATACACACTTCAAGGTTTGTAATCTTTTGCCACAAAGGGGCTTGATTGTGTTCAGAGAGTCTGAAAAAACAAAAAAGTGCGTATTTAGAGAGACTGAAAAAAAACAAAAAAGTGCGTATTTAGTGTCTGAAAAAACAAAGAAAGTGCGTATTTTCAGATCTAACTACGGCACTTTTTCTTTTGTTTCCGAGGAGAATTGGGGGTGGGGTTAAATTAAAAAGTGGCGACAGATAACCTACAGGTATCTATATAACAGTAAACACTTACGGGACTGTCATTTTCCTTTTACTTATATCAGAGTATTTTACAGTTACTTTTACTGGACCTAAATACTGCCATATACTGGTGATTTGACACAAAATATGTAAGCACATAAGCAAACAACTTTCCTGTGAGCCTGAGACATTCACAGTTACCTGCATTATGATTAAAAACAGGTGATGGATTTAAACTATTTAAACATGTAATACTGTCCTCTGACCAGCAGGGGCAGCGTGAGGCCACGTGGAGAGAAACTGATGCTGATGTTTGTGGACACCTGTTTAGTTTTATACTTCCTTTAGTTTCCTAGTTCCTGAACAATCATAATCTTAACTCATAATATTCCAGCATATTACATTTGTCCTCACTGTGCAGCTCCTTCAGCGACAGGCTGCTGCACCCCACCTGTCACACCGTGCAGTGCTGGAATTGGGCCGGTACTCACCGGTACGCAGTACCGGCACTTCTGGTTCTGACCCATGGAGTACCGTTACTTCTTGCTCAGTACCGGCATGCTGGCGGTACTCCGGTACTCATGCACCGTGCCAGTACTCAACTATGGAAGCAAACAAGAGACAGAAGTATTTGAATTTTATTAGACACCGAATTTATAGCATTGAAAATAATTACTTTGAAAATCATTAATCTGAATTTGTTTTGCTCCGAATTTATCTATGTGAAATAAAAATGTAAAAATTCAAGTTAAAACAATTTGAATGTTCAAATTCAGATCCCAAAAATTCAAGTGAAAAAAATTCGACGTCAAATATTTCGGTGTTTAAAATTCGATGTAAAAAAATTCGGTGTGTAAAATTCGACGTCAAAAATTGCGATGCAGCCTCATCCGGGCTACTCAGACAGGATAAGCAATCGAGCCCTAATGCAATCAAACCGACTTCTGGCCTATCAGAGCCAAGCGGCAAACCCCGGGACAGTGCGGTGAAGCCCAATGCTGCAAACTGTAGGCGATGGATGCAGATGGGAGCAATTCCCGTAGACCCTTTGTTAAAATGTCCAACTTAAAAAATGAACATGTTTCTAGCCTGGATCTACAAAAACATATTCTGTATATAGTTAGATTCCCCCTTCATGACAACGGGCTGCTGCTCCTAGCTCCTCTCTGCTAGCTCCGTTAGCTCCGTGATGCTACAGCGGCTCAGCTCATGAGGAGAACACTACTTGAACTCGCAGTGTTTGTTGTGTTGGTTCCTGGTGGACTATTCGTCATGCAAATATAGGATTTATCTGCGGTTGAAACAGACCGTCCATGAATGCAGTTTCTTCGGTAAGTCAACCCTGCGTACTTTATGTTATGTTACTGGTGTTTTTATTAAGCTAACGTTAATGAATGTTTAGAGTTGGGGGTAGCATTTGAGCAATCGTAGCTCCATCTGTGCTAACGATGCTATGCGTAGCATCCAAGAGTGTAAAACATTAAGTGGGATGCTACTGTATACCAGAAGGCTTCTGTGCGAGGTTGCTAAAATAAGGTCATCTTTGTACGTTAGATAGTTAGTTTGCTATTTAGGTTACTGTATGCATTGTTAAGGTTCATTTAAATTCGCTATGCTCTACTATAGCATAACATAGACTAGCTAACGTCAACGTATTGTTGAAGAGAGGCTTAGTTTATATTAAATCAACCTCACAATGAAATATGTGTATCTTTAAAATATGAACGTCACATTTCAAGATAATAACGCTCCCTTAGATATTGTAATATGGTTTGTTGAACTGGAGTTATTTATTGCAGCTAACCGCCTATCCGACGAACGACCCAAACATTGTTGTTTTTAATATTATTACCAATGCCTCTTTTAATTGTATTATCATCACACTTGAGAAACAGCCTTATCCTGGCTGTAGAACAAACATGTAACTTAATGCCTGCATTTAAGGATGATGAATAGCGTAGTCAATGCTTTAGTGACAAGGAAATGATTTGTTTAAATATTATATATGACGTTATCTGTGACTTCAGTGGAAATGAAGCTTATCCATTGCATTGCATTTGTTCAATAGGTTTGTGTCTTACCCTTACGTGTGTGATACATATGAATATGGCATTTGAAAACAAATTAATTTGACTGACTCATGAAAACCTCATCCAAAGTAACAGTAAAATAAAAAGGACCTACACAATAATACTCAATCAAACTGATACAGTATAAGGACTGTGATATCCAGCCATTTCTTAAGTATAACAATAAGATTATGACCTGTTTTTAAAAGAAGATAACAAGTTGTTTGCATGGAAAGAAGTCTGTAACCCATGCATGTAACTTTACATCTGTTTGTTCAAAGTCTCCTTAAGGTGATCCAGACAGGCTGGACCAGAGGAGGAGAGACAGATCTGGAGTCCTAGCAGCAGAGAACTTCAGCACGGATTCCAAGGTACACCTTTTTCATACTTTACAAAGAATGCATAAAGTAATGACTCTAATACACTGATATACATGCCATTAAACATGGCTGAATACTAGATCCCCTGCACATCAGTGATGTTGAGTGGAATTTATTAGCAAAAGGTTACATTTACATTTTACCAAGCAACATCACATAGTGAGAGCTGCCACCCTTTGTCTTTCAGTGAGACAACAGAGCAAGCTTCCACAGTTGCACTAAGTTTTTGATAACAGTTAAATATTATTTTAATAATACATTTATTTCAATGTTGATGAATTTAGAACGGTTTATTCATAACCTGATTTATCTTTGTAGTACACATTCAAATAAAAATAAAATCATTATATTTATAGCCCCTGAAGAAACAAACACACCTCTTTCTTAAATACACACTTGCTCTGCAATAATATGTTTTTTGATATTTCTGTTAGGAAAGGACACCGCCTGAGAGACAGGACTGCTTCACCAGTTCTCTTTCTCTGAGGGTCCAGAAGAACATCCAAGAGGGAAAGGAGAGAAGCTGATGTGATGAGATTTAAGAGCAGTACAGGACATTAAGAGAAAGAGAATAGTTTTGTAGTCTAACAGGAACTTCATTTGTGTTGTTTTTGTGTTTTACGTTGCACCTCAGAAACAGTGTGATTATTGTCAGGCCTATAAAGTTTGGCAAAAAAAAAAAAAGTCAGCTGATCAAATGCATTTGCCTCACTTTATGAGCTTCATTATCACTTGTGCCTTGTACCGCGGAGTATTGGAACGTCATAAATAAATGGTACCAATCTTCAGTCAGATGTGGAATGTGTAATCTAACATTTT
The DNA here is from genome assembly GCF_902827175.1 of Gymnodraco acuticeps. Lineage (NCBI taxonomy): Eukaryota > Metazoa > Chordata > Actinopteri > Perciformes > Bathydraconidae > Gymnodraco > Gymnodraco acuticeps. The sequence continues at coordinate 239,840 of NW_022991779.1, forward strand.
CAGCAAGAATACGGACCAAAAGGAGTGCAAATACAATTTATTGAAATGTGGAACTAAAAGTTATCAAGCATGAACCATCACCATTTTTTTTTTTAAAATAAAAACGAAATAATATACATAAGTTACACTAAATGTTAATCTGTTAATTGACAGGCTAGGCCTGTGCAGGTGGTAACAGCTATGCCCAGCATGGCTAAGTTCTGTAGGTGCAGCTGGTGCAGGTCCTCCTCCATCAGGCCTGGTCCTTCTCCCTCAGGCCTGCAGGGTCTTTCCCTGTGAGGAGGACTCCTCGCAGGGAAAGAACCCTCAGCCCTCTCCGGCCAAACCAACAGACAGGACGTTCATAAAGCTGAGGTTTCCCCAAAGTCTCTAATCATCCATCCTGTGAATATGAGAGGGGAACAAAAATTGTGTAATAGTCTTTGAGTTTCATGCAAAGCTATATAAAAGTCCCATGTATTATTATTATTATTATTAGATGCTTTGGACAATAATAAATATAAAGTTAACTGTTGAGTTGATCAGTTTTTTTAGATTGAAAGGGGTTTAATAATACAAACAAAAGGAGAGGCACCGTAAAATAAAGATTGGTTTTTCAATAAATTGTGTTTGATTTTGTCTTTTGAATTCTTTGTCTAAAGTCAAGTAGCTAGAACTGTTACTTATAGTTTGAATGATAGTCTGGTTATAATGTTTGGAGGAGGCATCACAGGTAAGAGCACCATCTGTTGTGTTCCATCCACAACACATTGATGTGTGTGTATTTATTTATTTACTACCATGGTCTACTTGACCTATCTAACCGAAGTGATCGTTACGTTACTTTGCAAACCGTCACCCCCCCTCACACACACAAAAGAACCACGGTAACGTTGTGATTCACTTCATATAATGATAACTACGGAGCTTGCTAACAACAAGGCTACTTCACTCATTTAGCTAGCTAATGTAAGATTACAAATGCTGTCGAGCCCTCACTGCTTGTAAAATAAAGAGCACAAACTGACAACTTACCCGAGCGGCGAGCCCCGCTGTTCTCCGTCATTTTTTCTCCCGGGTTGTTGTGATCACATGACTGACAAAGCCGTGCTCTGATAGGCCAAGTCAGTTTGATTGCATTAGGGCTCGATTGCTTATCCTGTCTGAGTAGCCCGGATGATGCTGCACCGCAATTTTTGACATCGAATTTTATACATCGAATTTTTTGACGTCGAATTTTTGGGATCTGAATTTGAACATTCGAATTTTTTTCACTTTAATTTTACATTTTTATTTCACATAGTAAATTCGGAGCAAAAAACATCAGATACATGATTTTCAAAGTAATTATTTTCAATGCATATAAATTCGGTGTCTAATAAATTCAAATACTTCTGTCTCTTGTTTGCTTCCATACTCAACACTCTCCCGCCGTTCTTATTATACATCCATATATATATATATACAGCCGCCCGGTACTCAGTAGATGCGTCATGAGGGTGCCGAACGGACATTCTCATCGCTCTAACCGCTGGAGTTTCACAGCGGCTGTCAGCTGTTTACTCCTGTCATTCAAACAGAACGTGCTGGAGAGGGGGCGGGGCTTATCTTCTCCATGTAAATACTGTTGGTGGAAACGGACTATGTCAAAATTAACCTATTTGACCGTGATTAATAGTAATACACGTTTCAAAATAATAATAATAATAATGCCGAAGTAACAACATACTGAAAACTGTTAGTAAAACCATGTTTTAATGCTTTACAATTTACATACCTAGATGCACGTGTGTTGTGTTTATTGCAGTGCAACTCCCACCCAGTGGGTGGCTATGTAGAGTGATAGAACAGAGCAGGCACGCCCCCGAGAGAAGGAAGCAAGTCACGTCACCAAATTAGCATTTCTAAAATGTTAGCGTGGATTAATAAAAGTGCAAAAAGGACAGCGGTTGTTCGCCGGAAGAAACTTCAAATACAGAGAATGCTGTGCCTGTGTTGGAAATTGTGTCTGATGGGGAGCTTTCTTTGGTTGATCCTCCTGCCTCCAAGTTCTAGTGCATTAGCATTAGCACTAGCTCCGCCGCCTCCTCCAGAGCCTCTACGTTAGCTGCTGCTGGCGCAACTGCCACCACCAACACCGGGCAAAGCGATGCACCTGACTGCTGGACAACGGACCAGGTGCAATAATTTTTGCAAGACCAATGCATGGCTCCTTCTTAAGATAAGAAGCTAGGATGTCGGATATGCAGAGATGTCAAATCTTTGGAATACACACTGGACAAGGACTGAAACTGTCAACTGAATGGGGTGAGTGTGCAGTGGTCTCATTTCGGTGTTGACAAGGGCAAACAACAAGCTAGCCTGAGAAAAAAAATCAAAGAACATAAGAATCACAAGCCCATGTAAAGCTGCTGACATCCTTACATCTGCTTCACGTGAAACTATTCAACACTCAAGTGCAGTCTATGCATAAATCTGAATTAGACAACCACTATCAGAGTTTTTCGAACGGCATATACAATTGGCAAACATAGCCGGCCATTCACAGACATGCCAATTGATTTGAATGTACAGAAACTGAATGGGCTGCACGTGGGCAGGGTTTTGCACTCCAATAAAACCTGTGGCGAAATCATCGACCACATAGCTCCTGAGCTGAAGACAAAAAATGGCAAAAGACATTACAGAAAACCAAAGAAAACTCTGTGTTTTGGTCGATGAATCTACCACTATTAGTGGTAAAACGGTGCTTGTTGTGTGTCTACGCTCAGCATTAGCTGATGCTGAGCCCGAACGTTTTTTTTGGGAGCTGATCGAGTTGGATGGAACAACGGCTGATGACATCACAAAGGCGTTAATGGAGTTGTCTTGGAAGAGATTTTAACGAGGACTTTTAGGTCAGTGTTTCGTTTCTTTGCATGTGAATGGGGGCTTCAATGACTGAAGGGGAAGAGAACAGGCGTTACTACCCAGTTGTGTAGTAAATTCCCAAGCCTGTTTGTGTGGCACTGCTCCAATCATCGTCTAGAGCTGGCAGTTGGGGATGTGGTCAAGGAGGTCTCAGGGCTCAATCATTTCCAGATCTTTTTTGACAAACTCTATTGCTTGTTCCATGCCTCCCCCAAAAATCAGAGGCAGTTAGCGCAAGCAGTCGGACAGCGTCTCCTGGTGATAGGGCGTGTTTTGTCCATCCGCTGGGTGGCTTCAAGTGAAAGGAGCGTCAGAGCAGTCTGGGAAAACTACCGAGTGCTTCATGATCACTTCACAAATGCTGCAAACGACACGAGCAGGGATTCCAGAGACAGAGCAAAGTACAAGGGCCTGGATGATGTGCTCACATCTGCAACGTTTGTCAGCAATCGGGACTGATGTACGATGCGCTCACAGAGCTCAGCGACCTCTCTCGGCAACTCCAAAAAAGAGAGATGACACTGCCTACAGCAGATAGGCTCTTTAACTCGAGAAAATACGAGTTTTTGAATCCATGGTCACCATGCCTGGCCCACACATGACTACAGGTTCATACAAGCTCTAGCTGAGAAGTCCTTCAAGGGTGTTGCCCCTGCGTGAGAATGGCAGGCTTGTACAGATTCATGCAGGTCAGTTTTTCCGCAGTATGGTAGAGAATCTGAGACACAGAATGACTTCCACAACCTCCTCTCCACTAGTGAGTGTGAGCGGGCATTCAGCTGCATGAACGATATCCTTACTGCAAAAAGGAATGCTCTCTCTGTCAGCCGACTGTCCAGCCTGGTTTTCATTAAATGTAATGGACCATCACTAGGACAGTTCAATCCGGAAACAGTATGTGGAGGTCCTGGCTGGCAAAGGGAAGGAGAAGTGCTGATGAAAGAGCCTGTCCAGCTCCAGCCCCTGATACTGATGTCCCCAAGGCCTTCTGGAGCCTTTTCTAACAATGTGAAGTATATTGCAAAGCAGCTCACCCAGTGAGAAGACTTTTGGCATAATGTGCCGATTTGTACAGATCCTGGAGATAGAAGGACTTCAGACCAACCAGGGAGTTATCTGATCAGCTTGGTGTTCCATGTAACTCTTTACCATGGCTCAGACTTTGTTACTTGCAGTTACAGTTTCTCATTTTAGATTGTGCACATTTTGCATTTGTTTTTACATGTTCTTTGTTCATGCTCTTTATCATTTTTCTGAGTTGGAAAGTTAGATTGCATCATAGTTTACTTTATACATATTTGTATTCTTCAGTGGTGAAGTATATTGCAAAGCAGCTCAGCCATGTGAGAAGACTTTTGGCACTTTTTCGTTTTTCGTTTTCTGAGTTGGAAAGTTAGATTGCATTCAAAATGTACAGAAATACTTAATTTTGTTAAAGCTTTTTATAAAAAATGCTTCTGACCAGAGCTTTGTTTCCTTGTCATTAATGTTGAACACACCAGAGGGGGCTCTCACCTGAAAGGTCTCTGCTTCATGTGTCTTCAGCAGAAGATCTAGACTTTGATTGCTATATTTCAGTTAATATTGACCTTACTGAGCTTTAGCCATATCCGCTGCCTATCATAAAAATGTTAAGTACAGTGAACCTTTCTAAAATATACAGTAGTAAAGAGACAAACCCACCAGCATTATAGTAGCCAAATTCTTGTTTGTGGGCTGTATATATAAAATTGACTTGAAAAAGTTGCTGATTTTAGAGTACTGGCACCTTTTTCATTCCAATTCAAGCACTGATCTAGATGTTTATAATAAAACTGTAAACTGAGTTTGTTCATAAAAAGAGGATCACATTGTGAGTTAATTCTACTTCTTACAGTGCAGGGAACTTTATTTAAAGGATTTTTTTAAAGAAATAAACTCTTGAACTTTGTTGAGAAACTGGCAAAGAGTAGCTGGGGTCTCTTTGTGAGTGTTCTCTTAGGTTGTTTATATTTGTTGTCCTTGTATAAGTGATTATCCTCACATGAAGGTGTGTTGACTCGTGTATTTGTTTGCCTTTTGAGTAAGAAGTAACTTTTGTCTCATAATGTCTCAGTCTCCATCTAGTGGTCGTTCTGTGTGATGACATCAGTTAGTTGTGAGTTAGGCTGTCAGATCTCAAGACATTTTCAGAATTACAATTATTTATGCTTTTCTGTACTTACAAACCAATCATTCTCAGATTACTTTCAGAGAGAACATATAACATTTAAGTTATAATTGTTGTCAGTCTTGTTACCGGGCAAGAAGAAACACTGCTGTGGAGGAATTCAAGTGGAAATGCTCCGAGTTTTAATTTGCCATTTTAACTTCAATTTAAACAGTTTTAAATGTATTTGATTTTAAGACTGTTTATTATAAATGGTTTGTCATGTGGTATTGTTTGAATGTAGTCATTTTATATTTGTTATTAGAATATTTCATAGTGGAAAAAAAACCAAAGTAATTTGAAAAACAAAATGTACTAACAGTAAAATGGTAAATAATTCAAACATATCTAACAATACAAAAAACAAGGTGAAAGGATAACAGACTAGTTCATCACATCAAGTAGCTTTGTTGTTGTGGGTCTGGCCATCAGCTGCAAAGAGGAAAACAGCTCCTAAAAACTGCAGGAAAGGAGACCAGGTTTTATTGAAAGGCATTTTATTGTCTTTTAATAATTGTTCTGAACGCACTTGTTTGCTGATAGCTTCTAGCAATGAGCTTTGTGATGTTTTGTATCGCCTTGGACCAAACTTCTTTAAATGTTTGATTATTTTAAAGGACAGGATATCTCCGTGAACTACCAGGTTACCAACACAATGGGTCCTCCAGCTCTTTGGTTATCAGCAGAGTGATTAGTGATGAACGAAGCGTCACATGACCCGGTTGTTAGGGCTTAGAGCGGGGGCACTAGGAGGTCCAGTAGCATGAGGTCCAACTTGACTGAGACCAGTAGCTCTGAACAGTCATGGCCAGTAGGAACAAGGAACCAGGTACGTTAGGGAGAAATGCCTTTACAGAAAGAGGATGAAATACAGGTGGATAACAGCTGTTCTAACTCCTCCTGTGTGCTTAAGTTCACAGGTTTTTAAGTGTTGCCAAAACTTGATAATATTTGTCCAAATCTCCTCCTGTTATCCAAAGACTTTGTCTGTTTTAGCGGCTGTTAATAACTCTCTCTCTCTTTGTCTTTGTTTTCATTTCAGTTGATGCCGATGAGATTAAGAGGCTAGGAAAGAGATTTAAGAAACTCGACCTTGATAACTCCGGCTCCCCTGAGTGTGGAGGAGTTCATGTCCTTACCAGAGCTCCAGCAGAACCCCCCTCGTGCAGCGAGTCATCGACATATTCAACACCGATGGAAACGGAGAAGTCGACTTAAAGGTAAATTAATCATGAAACTGTTTCCCTACTCCCTCTGATTTTCCCTTTGTTTTTAAAATGTAACTTTGTTAACAGTACCTTTCTCAGTGTCCTCAAAATGACCCGTTGTTAAAGATACAGTCTGTCTGCTCCTGACTGTCCTCTGATTGAAATGCAATGCAATGGGCTGGCAAATGCACAAAAATCTGGCACGAGAAGTCTGACATTTGCTAATTTAAGAGCATTATTAAGTGCTTTACCGTTAACTTATGAATCAGTTAGAGGTGGGTGCATTTTTTGTAAAACTTGGTGAAAAACCATTGCAAGAAATGCCCTCTATCCTTGATTATGTATTGTAATGTTTCACAATATCTATCTGATATCAAAACTATCACAACGGAGTAATCAAGTATGTGTTTAAAGTTTGAGAAGCTTTTCCCCATAAGAGCAAGTACAGATTACTTCACATTGGAAAGTGCTTCTAAATTCCCTTAAATCCATGAGGTACTGTCCGTGTATCCAGACATCAAATGCAGTATTTACAGAAATCTGTCACTGATCGCAGCTGCATTTTTAGGGCTGATAACTAAATGTAGTTTAACTTTTAATTATCAATAAATTAAGTCCTCTGATGTCATGACTTATGCTACAAATAATTGTTTTCCGCTTTAAGCAAATATATGCCATATTCATAACTAAACGCCTATATATCCACGTATATTATATTATTGTGGCACACATAATGACAGAAATGAATGGACACGTCCCTGGCCACAGAATAATGTAAATACTGCAGTCAGCTGCACCTTTCTGCTCCCTGGGGTGAATTCAAGTACTTTAAATGTGTACTTAGGTAATTGTACTGGTAATATCTGAATTGCATCAAAGCCATTACTTTCTGAATCACTACCTGTATTTAGATTTCTACATTAATCTTCAAATGTGTTATATTATTTACTATTTGATTCAGTTATTGTTCAGTGCATTGTCTTGTATTTATTCCAATAACAACAACAGGCATTTTTCAGCGTCAAAGGTGACAAGGAGCAAGAAGTTGCGTAAGTGTCCTTCAGTTTTCTTCATATCTCTGTAGCCTTGTTATCATTACTAAACTCAGTTATACACACTTCAAAGGTTTGTAATCTTTTGCCACAAAGGCTTGATTGTGTTCAGAGAGTCTGAAAAAACAAAAAAGTGGCGTATTTTAAAGAGACTGAAAAAAACAAAAAGTGCGTATTTAGTGTCTGAAAAAACAAAAAAGTGCGTATTTTTTCAGATTCTAAATACGCACTTTTTCTTTTGTTTCCCGAGGAGAATTGGGGGTTGGGTTAAATTAAAAGTGGCGACAGATAACCTACAGGTATCTATATAACAGTAAACACTTACGGGACTGTCATTTTCCTTTTACTTATATCAGAGTATTTTACAGTTACTTTTACTGGACCTAAATACTGCCATATACTGGTGATTTGACACAAAATAATGTAAGCACATAAGCAAACAACTTTCCTGTGAGCCTGAGACATTCACAGTTACCTGCATTATGATTAAAAACAGGTGATGGATTTAAACTATTTAAACATGTAATACTGTCCTCTGACCAGCAGGGGGAAGCGTGAGGACACGTGGAGAGAAACTGATGCTGATGTTTGTGGACACCTGTTTAGTTTTATACTTCCTGGTTTTAGTTTCCTAGTTCCTGAACAATCATAATCTTAACTCATACTATTCCAGCATATTACATTTGTCCTCACTGTGCAGCTCTTCAGCGGACAGGCTGCTGCACCCCCACCTGTCCACACGGAGAGATACCGCAGGTCCTTCCTTCGTGCAGCGGTCAGACTTTACAACCAGCACTGCCCCTAGTAGACCCTCCTACACACACCACAAACACAGACTATAACACCCCCTTGCTGCTAAATACAAACCAACTTTGTGCAATATGTGCAATATATATATGCCGTTAATAACTGTGTAATTTATACCTGGCTGCTAAACCCTTGTTACTGTTGCAAGGTATGTATCTTGTATTTTGTAAATTGTGTAACTTGCTGCTGTTGAATACCGTCAAACTATGTTTGCAATATGTGCTTTATGTGCAATATATACTTCTATACATATGCCATCTTTAATAACTGTAATCTATACCGGGCTGCTAAATCCTAAGAAACTGCTACAGGATTTGATTTGTAGATTTTATTTGTTTTTTATCGGTATTTTGAAAATTATGTAACTTTTTATCTTTTTTTAGCATATTGTTTATTATATTATAACTTAGTACTTTTTTAGCATATTGTTGTGTTGTTTGTTTATTATATTATAACTTGTACTTTTTTTAACGCATGTAAGATATTGCAACACTAAGCTGTCTGTGGCTCTTTCCTGCTGTAACGCTGGCAAGTTTCCCCTCTGTGGGACTAATACAGGTATTCTGATGCTGATTTAGAGAATAGCTTAAAATGTTGAGTTACTGTTATTTATTTACAATTTTATTCTACATTATTCTCTACTCCCACATGTGAAGAAGCCTGTGTTGTTGTTTTTATTCTATTACATGTATTTCATATTCTTAAGTTAATAGTTTGAATTAATAATGCTAAATATATTTCATATTTGTTTGATGTATTATATATTTAACTAACCGGGCAGTAATTCAAACTAGCACACCCTACTATTATACATCATGTATTTGATTACTTTAGTTACTTTAACGATCAAAATGTAAACTAATATTACAAAATGTAATCAACCAATCATTTGTTTTGTATTCGGACCCTAACCGCATTATAGATAGTACAAATAACACATCTCTACATTTACCAGCAGTAACAATGAAGGAAAGAACACATGAACCGATTACATCAATAATAATAATTAATGTATATAATGTCTTTAAATTGGTCATTCTACATATTATGCCTTTTTACTTTTGGTGTTTAAAGTATATTTTATTAATGAAGAACCACGACTCAGGATCCACGACTCTTCATCTTGTATCTTAAAACTGAGCATTAACTTTCCTTAATGCTTCATATTGTTTTATATTCTGTGCCACAGCATCTGATAATGGATGTTTCAGGTCTGACTGCCTCTAATGGAGCAGCAGAAGAAGAAGAAGTGGGCGAGTTGTTGCCGTCACTAACAATTAAAAGTCTCATTCATAATCTCTCTGCTGCTCTCGGACCCTCCGCCTCAAACTCTCATCTGTTTGTAATTTGCACTCAGGTTTTATTTTCACACGAGCCAACATGAAAGTCTCTGAGCCAGAGCCTCGAAGAAAGTCTTCTCTCAAACAATCTGCACCATAACTTTAGAGAAACTACAGAAACACTGCTCTTAGAAACATGATTTACACTCAGCAGCCTCAGAGTAGACAGAGACAAGTCAGAAAATGTTACAAATGTATAGAACATAGTTTATTTATGATGGGAACTGAAAAATGTGACTTAAAGGTGGGGTAGGTAAGTTTGAGAAACCGGCTCGAGATACACTTTTTGTTATATTCCATGGAATGCTCTTAGCATCACGGCACGGCTAAAATAACTGGATGGCCTGCCTGCTTGTCCAACACATTCTCACTCCCAACTCGGCCTATGTTGACGTTATGTCAGGGTCCCTGTCGTCACTTTCCAACGCAAGGGGGGGCCTTTAGCATCGAGTTTCAACTATCAGGGAGTCCCATTGACTTGCACAGAGCTCCCTGAAACGTTGGTAATAGACGAGTGGGATCGCGGCGAAATGCTCTCCGCAGATCCATTCTCACAGCGTTTATCAACCTTTTTCTTTATCAATATCAAGCCACACTATTGTTTTTACTTCTTTATTTGAATTGAATAATGTAGGACTTTTGTTGCCGTCAGTTATGGGCAGAGTAGGGGCTCAGAAACTGAAATCTGTTATTTACTCAACAATAACACATAATTAGCCTTGTGTTTATTTATTTGTTTGATTGTATAATTCCTTTATATGACATACTATACTTGTTAGTATAGTATATAGTGAAGTATTGTTGTTGTGTATAACATACCATACCAGGACTATTTATCACATATCACACGTTTATGACATATGAGTTTAATTACTATTTATACTATAACTTTTTTTACTTTTATTTAAATTACTTTTTCATGGCATACATTACATTATAGTGTGACAACCTTTTTTGACATTTTTATGGTTTACTTTAATGACATTATATCACACCCACCTATACTTGGACTTTTTTTTTTAAATAACTTGTGAAGTTGATCATTTGTATGTCATACTTCTTTTGACATTTTCATGACATAATTTTGTTTAATATGACATTTTAATGGCCCACTATACTCCTACTCGTATGACAATTATATGACCAGGTCCTGCATACACTTTATTCATCCAGCAGAGGCTCAGTCAGAAGGGGCTTGGACTGGGACTCGTATGATCGCCGGTTCAATTCCCTGAACAGACCTAAAATAAGTATTCCTAGTATTAGGATTGGTTAAAAACAGAGACCAAATTTCACTGTGTGACAAAAAGGAAGAGGGTTTCATCCTCCGATTCTAAATTCAACAACAAAAAATGACCCAACTAAATGTATAATTGTATTTACATAAGATAAGATAGAACTTTATTGATCCCAATTTGGATGTATGATTTACCAATAAGTATGATTTACCAATAATTAACATTAAAACTTCTGTCTTGGCAATCCTTCTTTAAATGATCCTGAACAGAGATACAATGATGTGTAAAGTAAAACATTTTTATTTGTTATTATTATTATTATATATCTTTTTTTTTCTTTCCCTTCTATTTGATGTTTCTCATTGTAATTAGGCCATTATGATTATCATTTATTATTCTTTATGAATTCTCTCTGTGCTTTTATTTAAGTCATTGGTATGTAAGCTGAGATACACGTAGATATCTTTAAACATGATTAAAATGAGATTATTATCACCCATGGAGAGATGTACGTTATATGCACAGTAACTATTCTGCACACATGTTTACAAAAATGACAATAAAAAGAGTATTACAAATGTGTTATATTGAAATGTAGAAGCACTTAATGCTCCTCTGTGTCTGTTCTACTCTTTAACCTGCTCTTATATGTCATTAAACCAGGTATCACGAGAGTTCAGTGTATCTCTCAGGTAACTTCATTTCACCTGCAGGTAAGTGTCGGCTGCAGCGGGAAAAAAGATCTGCCATAAACACTTTCTGCCATATTCTAGTGTCAGGTGAGGCCAGGAAAACACACACACACACACACACACCCACACACACACACACACACACACACACACACACACACACACACACACACACACACACACACACACACACCACACACACACACACACACACACACACACACACACACACACACACACACACACACACACACAATCATCGTTGGGCTGTCCCCCAATGAGTGACGTCTGAGGAAGATGAAAAATGTAAATTATACATTGTTGAGAAAATGCTGCATCTCTTGCATTTATTGATGTAGAGGAGCCTTATTGTCTACCTTTTTAATAGAACAATTTGAAAGTCTCAATTGCTTGGTTTTCGTGAAAGTTTAACAGATTGATGCATCTCCACAGATCATCTTAAAGGCTACATTCATTGTAGTTAAAAAAAACTGTAAAAACTAGGGCCCCCAAAAAGCTAGAAATGGTCCTGATAAAGTCCCTATCTTCTGAAATTGAAACTGCTCTGATTGCTAACTTTTATTTGTTGATACCATATTTACTATAGCCTACATAATTATTAGAGCTAATTAACTATAGATAAACTATAAGATCACCATAGCCAACTCTATAGTATTACCATAGTCATTTTCTATATTGTGTTCCAAAAAACTATAGAAATTATATAGAAATCACTATAGTGCAATGGTTCTCAAACTTTTTCTGTCAGGCCCCCCCTTTGGAGAAAATAAAAAGTTGGGCCCCCCCAACACAAATAGTCAGGCTCAGTGGCGGCGCCAGAGATTTATTTTGGGGTGCTGTGGGGTAGCTTGACGCTTCATAGAGGGTGCTCAAACATTTAGGGTTTCCCATTAATGTACCGGTCGCTACAGTGGAATTTTCTACTGCAACAATCCCCACGCATATACACAGTGTACCCGCGACTGTTACAATGAAGGCTCGATAATCAGCTCACGGCATATAGGTGTAAGCAGGGGTAAAGTGCTATTTTTACAGGTGGTGTGTGGACCTCACATAGGGGGGTCCAGGGGCAAGCTCCCCCGGGAAGATTTATTTTTAAATATTGAAGTTAAATGCATCAATCTGGTGCACTTTGAGAGCAACATGAAGAGATCTATGGATACCTCTCTCAACACCAGTGACGTGCAGTCAGGGGAGGCAGGGGAGGCAGAGCCTCACTGTCATACTCCAATGTAATGGAAAAACAACTAAAGAAAAACTAAATAGTAATAATAATAAAATGTCTCCACTGATCTGCGTTGTAAGTATGATTTCTGTATGATTCCAATCGCTTTTTATAGTCAAAATCAGCAAATTGGCCGAGCTCCGCTACAACTACATGGGAGCGATGAGGAGTGAGGCAGGGACGAGCTCTGCCTCACGTAAGCCCACAGTAACTGGTTGAAGCGCGGGCACTAATGTAGCGCGGGCACTTATTTTGTGAGCGCGCTCAAGCCAGTTACTGTGTGGTAAGGTGAGGCACAGATGAGCTCTGCCTCACCTCAGATGCGTCACCCCACATAAACTGGCTGGAAAGCGGGCCCTAAGCGCATGCCTGCACCATCTCACTGTATGTCACCAATGTAATGTTTGTAGATCCCTTTATTACATTTATCCTCGCCATCCATAGTCTCTAAATAACTTATTTCACGTATATATGATATTTAGGCCCGCTGGTCTCATCATACAACGGCAATGAAAAAAGCACCAGGAGAGGCAGCCATAACCTCTGCCGCACTGAAGGGGGCGAACGTGAGCCCACAGGTTCTTGTTGCTACTGTTATTCTACGCAGACGCAAATAACAAGCTAGACTTTTGAAACTACAGGAAGATAAGGAGGACTTTTACAAAAATGTAATGGAGATTGTTGTCCAGAAGGATAGCATGGACTTCATCTTCAAGTCAAGGTAAGACCACAATTGTAATGAACATGGGATCTTACTAAGAAAGAACAATCCAATATTTAGATTTTGGGTATCCTTTTGTTGAACGGTCTGTTTAAAATGAATCGAAGCATCAGACTAAAAAAGCTTTTGAAAATAACAGAACATTTCGATTAAGGTCCAAATATAATATTTGTAAATCTGACTCTGAAAGAGTCAGTGCCTCACCAGCCATGAACCTCACCGCACGTCACTGCTCAACACCCATATGAAACAGAACTGTAAACAGATTTACTTTTTCTTTATGGATATTTTACAAATCACCCTTTTAAACTTTATTCTTTTTTTACTGTCATATAGTATTTCATACCTGTTTTTCATTTATTCTCTTATTTTTGTATAACTATAATGATCATATAAACGTGTGCCTCGGAAATAATTGTTTACATTAATGGTGACCAAAACGTTTGAGACCCACTGAGATAACACTGACAGAGTCCTTTATATGGAGTCAGATTTGGGTCAATATTCTAGCGCGTAAAACAAGCTACTCACGAGCGGAAAATGTGCTTTTACACGCGCATAAAATGACCCTCACGCGCAGATTAAACCCCCGCGAGCGGCTCTCTAGACAGCCCTCTTTCTCGCTCGCGGGAGTGTCATCCTCGCGGAGTCTGTCTACGCGCGCGTGAAAAGTTTCTGGCACTTTGGGGCGGAGCCACTGGACTTTGATTGACAGCTGCCAGGAAACCCGGGGTTGCCAGGTTTGATAAATGCCTGAACTACCAAAATCACTTGGACGAGATTGAATGGTAAAGTTGTCCATAAAAAACTATTATATTCGTAAAGTGTACAGCTAATATATATATATATAAAAATGTATTTTATATAAAACAATATATTTTTGAGTGGGCTGTATCCGTCGAAAACTGCTAGCTACTGTCTGCTGTACGCACCTAGCCTACATTTATAAGCTAAGTAAAAATATTTCGGATCCTTAACAGCTATGGTGTGTGCCCATGTATGGAATCGTTTTACAGTTCTTCTGAATGGCCTATAACTGAAAAAGAAAATTCCAGAAGTATTTGACGAACTGCAAACTAATGGCATTCTTACGGAGAAGACCAGGCTTAAACTTGTCAAAGTTTGCATCTCTGACTTGATGGAGAGGCATTGTAGGTATATGAATGTGAAATGTGTGTATATATAATTGTTGCATTTAAGTGATATATTGGTTGTAAAAATTATTTTTTTATTTGCTTGATACAAAAGGACATTCTTTATAACCAATTGCTTTATTATCACTCATTTGTAATATTTGTATGCTAGAACCTTTTGTATTCTTTTTGAAAAATAAAAAATAAATAGCTCACTTGCCATTCATTTTTATCCTTAATTATCCATCCAACACTGAAAAGGTGGTCCTTGTGAAGAATCTCATCACTATATTCCCTCAGCTGAAAGTCATTTACAACAAGTTTGCTGAAGATTAAGTTTGTTTTAACCAAGGTATAAAGTTTTTTTAGGTGTGATTTTATGAATTATCTATTCTGTCAACATTTGATGAATTAGAAAAATATTAATGTTTTTAAATGTTAACAATTATTTTCTTAATGACATATTGTGCTAATGAAATCCTTGTAAATAAATGTCCAATGAATGTATTCTTGCATTCGATTTTTTGAATAAAAACCATATCCACCACCTGGTACTTTCAGTAATCGTCATTGACACACAATGTGCAGATATAACACAATCAAATGTTAATTCTGGTTAAAGAAATATAACACAAAATGTGCAGAAATAACAAATGAGTGTGTTCATCTTGGTTACACATTTATGACACACAATGTGTCAAATGTGCACATTGTGTGTTAGGGGCATGTAACACATTTTGTCTGTAAAAATGATTTACACATAAATAAACACAACATGTGTTGTCCCTGAGCACACTCTGTAGGTGTGTTGAAATTCAACACATGTTGTGTCATTTTTGACACATCCCTTCTAAGAGTGTACAGCCCACTCAAAAATATATTGTTTGTTTTATATAAAATGAATTTATATATATATATATATATGCAATTTTCGACAGATACAGCCCACTCAAAAATATATTGTTTTATATAAAATTAATTTATATATTAGCTGTACACTTTACGAATATAATAGTTTTTTATGGACAACTTTACCATTCAATCTCGTCCAACTGATTTTGCCGCCGTCACTCCTCGGCTCTTGGTAGTTCAGGCATTTATCAAACCTGGCAACCCCGGGTTTCCTGGCAGCTGTCAATCAAAGTCCAGTGGCTCCGCCCCAAAGTGCCAGAAACTTTTCACGCGCGCGTAGACAGACTCCGCGAGGCTGACACTCCCGCGAGCGAGCAAGAGGGCTGTCTCTCTCGCAGAGCCGCTTGCGGGGGTTTAATCTACGGGTGAGGGTCATTTTATGCGCGTGTAAAAGCACATTTTCCGCTCTTGAGTAGCTTGTTTTACGCGCTAGAATATTGACCCAAATCTGACTCCATACATTTAGCTCACTGAGTCTCTCAGTCTGACAGGAGAGGACTCTCCTCCACCTTGTTGTTGAAAAAACTCCTTATATCTGTTAGCGTAGCTCGCTAGCACCAGAAGCTAACAACAACGATCTCCAGTACCGGTGCGCTCTCTCTCGCTCGTGCACACAAAATGGCTCGTTTCATACACACACACAAACACACACAGTCGAGCTTTAATGAAAACACAGAGACCCAGACGTAATAGTACTGTACTGCATTATATTATTTTCGAATCAATACTTTTTTTTATTATGATTTTTTTTTTTTTTTATAACCATTTTTCCTCTTAGTCTCTCACACCCCCCCTGGCATGCCTCTGCGCCCCCCCAGGGGGGGCGCGCCCCCCACTTTGAGAACCACTGCTATAGTGATACCAGAGGTTGCGCTAGACTTTTTCGCTGCCCGTCATTTTGACGGACAGGATCGTAAAACTTCCGTCAAAATCCAGAATTACCCCGTCGGCCTTTACACAACTCTGGTGAGGGGGGGGGGGGGGGGGGGGGGGGGGGGGAAGCATGCTCGTGAACTGTCAACGGGGGGGGGGGGACAGTTCAAATGCGCGTGTTATGCATGGCTGCTGCCACCTCGCAGGAGCGTGCACAGCGTAAAGCCAAAACTCACAGACATTTCAATGATTTGTACGGCACAGTTAGGTTTGGAAACGGTATAATTTCCTTTTTGGAGAAATGCATGCATAACACGGCATAACACCCATAAGCAGCCTCTCTGCGGGGAAACTTTGGCGCTGTTCCGAGTTTGTTCTAATCTGTCAAAATGACGGACTGCTTTCAGATTTGTCCGTCATTGTTAAAAAAAATCCGAAGCAGCCAAACAAACCCGAACAGGAACAAGAGGCTGGCTAGCTGAACAGATCCCCACACCATCAGAGGACTGCAGGTCCACGCCGAAGGCTGGTAGCTGAGCAGCAGAGATCCACACACAACCATCTGACTTCAGAAGAGGCCAGATAGCTTCCATACCATCGGAGGACTGCAGGTCCGCGCCGAGGGCTAGCGGCCTAGCAGCCGAGATTCACGTGCCACCGGCTGGCTTCAGAGGAGGCCGACTGCTGAACAGCTAGCTCTGCCGGCGGGTCTCTGTGGTCCCACACTGACGGCTGCTGGCCTAGCAGCAGGACCCCTCTCCACACCAGTGGCGAGCCGTGACTTTTATACCTAGGTCCTCTGACCCCCCCCGTCCCTCGAAAAAAAGAAGAGTTATTACGTCTACTTCAGCGGAATATCAAAACAGCGGCCCGGGGTGGCAAAACGCATGAATGACCTCTACCACACAAACAACACCATTTATATAAACACCTATCATGACAGGGCACCCACAGCCAAGTAACAATTACAAATGAATTAAGTCGGCGCGGCGGCCCACATTGAAAATGACTTAGGCCTACCTTTGATGATCAAATCACTTAAACACAAAGTCCGTGATCCTCCTGTCCTTTTGGATGAAGCACTTGCGGGTCATTCAGCTGATCCTTTGCCACTCCAGTTTATCATTGTAACTCAATCTTGAAATGACTTGGTTAATAATTTCGCAAACGATGTCATCATCACTATCACTGAAGTGAGCCATCATGAACGAACTTATGCTAATCATAAATCTATCGCTCATCAATCTATCGTTTAGATTTATGATTCGAAAATAATAAAAGTAGGGTAGACATGTGGATATTATTCGGCTGAACAAATCGTGCATTTATCTAACAGGTTCGTTTTCCACAGACCTTATTTCAAGCTATTTTCCAAAATCCTATGGAGAAATCCCATTGCTTTTGTGTTGAGGGAACCCGAGCGCAGCTTACTTCCGTGTTTTAGGATGCGTCACTGCACCACTTGCATAGACCTCACAGCGGGCGGAACTTGTCATAAAGTCCGCGAAAATAAAGCCCGCCCATTTAGAGGGAAGATATGATTGGTCAATTGTACTGTCATTTGACATTACTCTCTCATTGAGTTTACTATAGCGGGCCCTCTGTGAATGTACAGAGGGACCAACAAGCCCTCCCGTCTTCACATAACTTGCAGAGACGGCATTTAACCCTTCACATTCCACAGAAACTGAACAGGCAGATTCGAAGGATTTATTTCTTTGGAAATATTATTTTAAATACAATTAAATCAAGTTATTTTGGTAAAAACTAATGAAAAAATGTAACAACAACAAAATATATTAAAAAATATTTAATTTTTTTTTTTTTCAAATATTATTTTTTAGAATATCTTCGGCCCTCACAGAGGGCCTAGAGGGCCCTGACGGCTCGCCACTGCTCCACACCATCGGAGGACTGGGGGCCCGCACCGAAGGCTAAAGGCATAGCAGCGGAGATCCACACATCACCCGCTGGCTTCAGACGAGGCCGGCTAGCTGAACAGCTATTTTACAGGATATAACTGTGAGGGTAGTTCTCATGTGGGACTGGATGGAATTACATTACCTGACAACAACATTGGCAAAGGGTCCGATACATCAGGATCACAATCTGCATACTTTTAACAATAAAATATTTATGAACTCTAGCAAAATGCAGCAGGAACATCCCTATGGAAATCAAAATAATAATTTCTCACTTTGCATCTATAATGAATCAAGCAGAAACAAAATCAAGTTTTTACCTGCGTCTTGATCATTTTTATCAGTAGTCGTATTTTCTTGCGCCGATGGCTAGCAGCCTAGCAACAGAGATCCACACAACCAACAGCTAGCTTTGTAAATATCACATTATAACTAGAGAATGCAATTCCTGAAGAAATTGTTAGTGGGAATGCTTTATGCTGAAAAGCTGATGCTGAATTGCTATGCTGAAATGTAATGTGTAGGAAAGTGAAGAATTTAGATTGAAATGATACATGAACACTGGGGGCTTGAATGTGTGATGAGAGAAGAAAAGAAAGTAAAAAGGCTTGGAAAACCAGCAGAATATTTGAAATGCAAACTTTTGAATTAACTTGATGGCGAATGATCTTTCGCCATGGCAACGGCATTTGATGACACCCCATAATACGCTTAGATGTGTTGATGGCTGCATCGTTACCAAACCTGTGAAGTTTTGGGCCATTTCGAGCATTTGAACTGAAGTTATGAGAAACCGTGTTTCATAGTGAGCATTATGTTGCCAAGGCAACAGCATTTGAAGAAATCTTAAAACTGTCAATAGATGTCTTCACGGCTGGACTGTTGGCACACATGTGAAGTTTGAGCACTTTTTGACCATTTTCATAGGAGTTATAGCAATATCGTGTTTTACGGCGAGGGATGCGTTGCCATGGCAACAGCTTTTGAGGAAAACTCACTTATGGCACATAGACATGTTGAAGGCTGGACCATTAACCATTATCTGAAGTCTGCTGCTCGGAGCATGTCAGTTGGAGTTATGACATCATCGTGTTACATGACACAGGTGTCTATATTTGAGCTAACGACGTGTGAGATCAAAGGTTTCCATGGTGATGTGCAGTAATCAGTGAGAGGAGAGCATTTGCATTGTTCTGAATGAGAGATAAACCTCTTACATTACGTTTTGTTGAAGAACCGTAACAGATATCGGTGAAATTTCAATGCGTGAAGCATCTGAAGGAAGTTGAGCATCTGAAGTGTGCTTTTTGTGTATTTCCGGGTTAATAATGTGGCCTTTTTGGCAGATTAACTAAAGGTGTGCGGCTAATGCTTTGAGTAAAGATCAGCTTGAATGTACAATTGGCTTTAATGGAGACATGTTGAAAGTGTTTGTCACTTCACTTTAATTATTTTTCATTTTTCAAGCTACGAGATGTTTTCCTATGTTTGTCATGGCAAATTATGTCTCAGGAGTGTAAGGTTTGGGAATTATGGCAGGTTTTAAAAAAAATATGAAGGCGAATTTCAAGCTGTCCTCCACTCTAGCTTTGAGATCACACACCTTAACGAGCTGCTCAATACCCACTAAATCTGAAGAAGGCCTCTTTACCAAGGTCTGAACAATGTTTAAAATCTCTAAAAGTATGAATCAGATTTAAAAGTTGTTTAACATGAATAATGTCAGAAAGATGTGTAACATTTTAAAGTTGGAATGAGGTTTCTGAGTAAAAGTAAGAAGGAACAGTTAGCAGTTGAAGTCACATGAAGATTTTTCAAGTCTGAAGAGTTTCTCCATTGACTTCAATGTTAAACATTTGATGAATTATGTGATGTATCTCTGGAATTATGAAAGTTATGAATGAGAAAAGTAATAGCCATCGATTCCCGACCGAGCTGAACGTTTTGATGTTCGAACGGAGTTTCCGCGATGTTCAATGCGGGAGAAGAAGAGGCGCAAAATAACCCGGCAGAATATAGTTGGAATGCTGTATCAGCATTCCCACTAAATAAACGTACTGTAGAGGATATTTGAAATAGCAAGGTGTGTGTGGGACAGTAACTATTATCTTAAGGGAGAAGCAAAAAGTCTCTCACCAACATCTCAGAGATTCATGACTTACTTCCTCTGAGGTGAAGCTAGTTACTCTAGTCGCTGAAATCCTTTGCTGAGGGGATTTTCTGTAGCCAATCAGATCAGTGCTTCATTTTAAGCCAATTTATTTAATAAGTGACCCCAATACTGGTGTCGAAAAGAGGCAACTGACCATTTAGTGGATCAATTCAGCTGTCTGCAATGATTTGCTAAACCAAATGTCAACGTTTGCATCGCCGCTAACGAAGCTAGTGATGTCATCGTGACACAGCAGCCGTGTGACATTTGAGACTACACTACGCGGTCAACATTTCTACACTGCAAGTGTTCTCCGTTTACGACGAAGTATCAGAATTGACACAAAGTGTTGGTAGGCCCAACCTAGCACGTTAGCTTATGTTACGTTAGCATTGCTAAGCTAGCGGCTGCACATGCCATGGTCTACCTCGCAGGTTTCGCAGTATTAAAGTAGCTTAAAAGATTCATTGATTTTATTTACCTAACAGTAAAGGTATAGTGACAATAAATGCGCTTTTATTATAATATGAATACATACCTTATTTCCAATGTGTGGCCTTCTCTTATTTCCAACTGCTTGAATTTGATACTTGGCGGTAATGACACAGTAGTGGGCAGGTGGCACCTGACCCTGAGATAGGGATTGGTTGGTCTTCTTCTTCTTCTTTCACTTTTGATAATGGTTGGACAAACTCAAAGCTGCATTCAGGGGTTGTGACCAGAGGATAAGTGAAAGACAAATAAGAATCTGGCTAAATAGGTATGATAATATAGTGTTCATAATTAGTGGCAGAGTCCATCTTTCCTGAGCTGGATTTATAAGGGATTCATAAAAACTAAATTAATGTATCATGAAATACAACTTGACGTTTAAACCAGACTAATCTGTTTAGTGTTGGATGCTCAAGTCACTGCTCACTCAGGTCTGTTGTTCAACAAAAAGTTTATTTTACAGGTTTTCTTATTTTACAAACACATATTCACAGATGTCTTCGATTCAAGTTACCAGTAATTAACTCAAACCACCTTTTTACACAAAGTAAAACATGTTGCTGGCATTTACTCTACAAATGTTGTCCAACTTTTTATGCTGATAACAATTGAATACTCTATTCTGTAGACACTAAAAGCACGACATATCCCTTATACCAACCCAGTCTCACAAAAAACGTGTAATAACTACGTTGGTCCACAACTTGGGACGTAGTATTTCTACAAAAACGTCTCTGAAATTGTAAGATCCCTATGTTTTTTTCACCATTCATTCCAATGGCTGGCGTCTATGTTACGTGATCTTCAAATTTCTCCCTGCAGAAAAAAAAAACTTGGCCGATCTTCGTTTTATTCTCTGTGGAAAATGCCTATTTTAAGGTTAGTTTGGCCATTAAAATGCGTTTTGATGTCATTTGATGCGAGAAATATGAGTTGTTATTTCAGATGATGTGTGCAGTGGATGTACATGATCTTTAGTTTGTTAGTTATTACGAAGATTACTTCAGGAAATTGTGTCTATACAACGTTTTCATTGTTACCAAGGTGGTTGCTAGGGACGCTGCTATCGATATTATTTCTGTTATGTTGTGTAACTGTTTAATGCTGTTATCTTTATTGCTACCCCCTTCCCCGTCAATGTATAGTGTTGGTCCACAGCGCAAACGTATTAGTTAACAAACAAAATCCGCATCTAAAATTGTGGCATAGATACGTTATTTTCCCCTGTGCAATTCTCCAACCCAGTCTCACATCTCACATCACATCGTCATAAATAAATACCGGAAACAGACCGAAAACATTTAAACATAATACTTCATTCCGAGTGTGCTTGCTTTTCTCTTTGAAAGTCATCACATAACGGCATTGTAATACACTTTTCGGCTTCATTAAATATTACATATCTGCCGTAGTTCTCTATTTATCGAGCCCTGATGAGAAGACAAAGAGGAAGAGCTACCGCCAAAACTGAAAACGTGACGTGGATCATAAATATATCAGCAATTAAACAACACCTTACATTTCTTTTCACACAATACGTCTCCTTGCAGTATCAACACTTATTCGGCTGACTTTTATATTTGATCCAATTGGTAGATAGGCTGTATTTACACCATAAAGGTGCACAGCTGATATAAAGGGACACCTAGTGGTTAAAGCATGTTATTGAATTTCATTATTTGTATTATTAGATATTAATAGGATCCCTATAAAGTATATTCATTACTCGTTATTCTCTACTAATAGTTAATTAAAGACTGTATATAATGACTATTTTGCACATCCCTTTCAAGATTTTCTAAGGTTTATTGACATATCATATTATACACAACTACGGTGTAGTTATGCGATGAATGAAAAACTTGGGTTGCAGGTTCCTCAACAGTGTATTAAGATAAGATAAGATAAGATGGACTTTTATTAATCCCTCGTGGGGAAATTGTTTCTCTGCATTTGACCCATCCTAGTGTTAGGAGCAGTGTGCTGCCATTTTGAACGGCGCCCGGGGAGCAGTGTGGGGAACGGTGCCTTGCTCAGGGACACCTCGGTAGCAGTTGGTCTTGCCGGGACTTGAACTAGTGACCTTCCAGTTGCCAAGTCCCTATCGACTTCGCCACCACCGCCCCTATCAATATTTGTGTATACTTCCAGCAATGTTAACTATGTTGAAGTACTTATTTTAACTGATATTATACATATGTATTATACTATTATAAGATGTATGTAGATAGTATAAGAAATGTGCAGAATACGACAGTTTAATGGTGGAGGTATACACACATATTGATAGATGTCTTGTAATGCACTGTCGAGGAACCTGCGACACACATTTTTCATCTCCGACCTTGTCAGGTATTGAACAATCAATAAATAGAGAACACAGAATTATTAAATATAAAACACAGAATTTGTGTGATTATACTAAATGATTTACAAATAAACACCACTGCATATTTACAACTGTTACACATGCTGATGTAATGCAAATGTTTCCAACTTGGGATCAATAAAGTATATCTTATCTTAAGATGATTGATGGCTACTGCCATATTTGCAAAATGTGCCTCTGAACCTTGACAAGTGCATGTTTCAGGCTTATCAATTAACAACAGGAGGGGTCACAGACATAAGACCAGCTGTTAAATAAAGCTCTTCTGACCTTAGCTGTCATGTGGGTATATATTAATGCTGCCCATTATGGGCACAAGCAATTTTCACCGATTTATTAATTATATGTTTTAAATTTGAGTGTTTCCTATCCTCTAAACCTCCAGGGATGTACACAGTTTAATACTGGCAACTTCTTATTATGGGAAATTATGTATCTTCTTGTCTCATGAATTGTTGTACTCACCTTTATGCTGATGACACTGTCATATATACATCCAAATCAGATTTTTCACAAATTCAGATCTCTCTTCAATCGGATTTTAATATCTTACAGGACTGGTTATCACACAATAAACTACTGCTTAACTAAACAAATCTTATACCATGGTCTTTGGTACCAGGCAGAAGCTCAAATCCAAACCTAATGTAGTAATAACATGTAAGGATGGCACTTCTCTGCATAAAGTTGATAGCTTTAAATATCTTGGTGTATGGCTAGACTCTGAACTTTCATTTAAACTACATATAAAGCATGTAATACAAAAAGTCAATTACGGAATTGGTGTTTTACACCGCTCTCGCAATTGTTTTACGCTCAGTGTCCCAAAGACAATTGCTTCTCAACTTATTCTTCCGATTATGAACTATTGTGATGTTGTATACCAAAATGCACATAAATCAGATCTTGCTCCACTCAACATAGCCTACAATAGACTATGCAGATTTGTTCTTGGTTGTCCTTTTCATACACATCACTGCGCAATGTATAACCAACTTAAATGGCCTTCTTTAAATGTAAGAAGACACACACATTGGCTTCAGCTGATATTTAAATGTATTTATCTTAACTATCCCCCTTATTTAAAGCAGTATTTCGTACCCTACTCGTCAAATCATCAAGTTAGACATTCTGTTCAGATTTATTTCTCTGTCCCCTCTGCAAAACAATTGATTGGCAGAAGAGCGTTCATTTTCAAAGCCCCAACAGACTGGAATACTTTACCTGCTGCTATTAGATCTCTTGCATCATTGGGTATGTTTAAACATGCATTATCATCTCACTTTCAACTGGTCTGTACTTGTTATTAATGAAACTGATATTGATGAAACTGATTTGCTCGACTGTCTCTCAAATTGTAATGATTGTATGCATTGCTTGAATTGTACTTAACAGACTGCATGTGGTTTGTCTTGTGTGTCATGTTTTGCATTTTGTCTTTTTGTTTATGTATGTCTGTAAGTTGTTGCTATTGTCGGGACCCCCCTTGAAAACGAGATGGTGCATCTCAAGGGGTTTATCCCAATGAATACAAATGTCTATATAAATATGAAACGTCTTTAAAACTACAATTCCCAGTAGAGACGTGCCATAGAGAACATGTTGCGAAACACAATAGCCAGCATGTGTAGTTCTGGGGGCGGGGTGGGGGGGGGGGGGGGACGGGGTTTCTCAAAGCAAGGTTACACCTGCGAGTTGGATGTAGAAGTGTCAGAATCAATATAGATGTTTTTATTTTAAAGTAAATTCAGATTGAACACAGTAAAAAAATGTAAATTATTGTGTCCGTCCAAAAAAAAAAATTACTTATAGTGAAAACCACGCTTGAATGATGGGATCGTAGACTAAAAGCTTTAGGAATCCAAACTACAACATATAATAAGTACCCTGTATCAAGATTAATGCAAACAAGTGAAATTTGACATTTTTAGAGAGATTTAGCAAAGAAAAAACACTTCTGGGGTCATTTGGGTGGATTTTCCATATCTCTGGCCCCCCTTGGTCAATTTTGACATGTGACATCTCTTTCTAACCGTCAGAGCCAATGGAATCGAGGAGAACTCCCACATACTCATTATTTGGTAATGTGTGTGTGTGAGACTGCCGCATAGCCAAGACCGGAAGCTGTGATAACTCTGGTAGCTACCATTAGCAGCTAACTTTTACTCTCCGATTTTTACATACAAATTGAATTATGGATTATAAATAAAAAAGATTATTACCCAGAAACATTATCAACCTATAGATTGACCGATTCAGCCGAGTTATTTCTCGTTTTAACGCCATTGAACAAGTCTTTTGATCAGATTGACAGCTACGGTGAGACGATCTCCCGTAAAAGCTACGTAAAGGTACGTGTTGTGATGTCTGTGATTGCTTCCCCTGTCAAGAGTTTGGATCACTCAGTGATGATATATATGCCTAAATAATCTGTGGAACCTCAGCTTTAATCGGATATCTTGTATGTGCAGCTACGATAAGTAATAAGGGTATCTTTTATCTTGAGCTCTGTGCCAAAGTGCGTTAGCATTTTCGCGCAGGGATCATTTATTTTAGATGCTTCTTATGAGACTTGTGTTTTGTTTGGTAAAAATTGTTTGTATTGTCAGTTAGCTGAGATTCTTCCCGTTAATCTGGTATAACACATTAATAGGTTCTTAAATATTACGATGCCCTGAGACACAGTGTCGTAAAAAATTAAAATTAAAAAAGCCCCCGCAGAGGGGGACTTTGGGGCTTAACAGGTTTTTTAATCAAATCAACAATAAATAAACACAAGGATAATTATTCTGCTATTGTTGAGTAAATGGAGAATTGCACAGGGGAAAATAACGTATCTATGCACAATTTTAGATGCGGATTTTTGTTAAACTAATATGTTTGCGCTGTGCACCAACACTATACATTGATGGGGAAGGGGGTAGCAATAAAGATAACACCATTAAACAGTTACACAACATAACATAAATAATATCGATAGCAGCATCCCTAGCAACCACCTTGGTAACAATGAAAACGTTGTATAGACACAATTTCCTGAAGTAATCTTCGTAATAACAAGCAAACTAAAGATCATGTACATCCACTGCACAAGTGACATAGACGCCAGCCATTGGAATGAATGGTGGAAAAAAAACGTAGGGATCTTACAATTTCAGAGGCGTTTTTGTAGAAATACTACGTCCCAAGTTGTGGACCAACGTAGTTATTACACGTTTTTTTGTGAGACTGGGTTGCTTATACCTAATAAAGGCCCTGTTACATTAGAAAGTACGCGTTTTTTTTGGCTTGCACAACAAATAGAAAACAATTTCGTCACACTGAAGGGAACACATTTCATGTTATCAGAAACAGTGATTCCTTCTGGAAGTAAAACATAATGTGTGTTGCTTCATCAGATGTTTAAATAGATATTCTCCACAAAGATTAATGCAGCAATTTACAATGTTGACTTTTATAAATCAATTTGCCAGAGTAAACAGATTCTGTAGAAAATAAGATGGAAGCTATACAGTTTTCACTACTAAATAATATTTTAGATTATTACCTTGAATGGAAAAAAAATCAATATAGGAACATGTATTAGTTTACTTCTGACAGGAGAGATGGTCAGAGGTGCAGAGTTTTGACCACCCATCATTAAGACCAGGACCAAAGAATGGGAAGAGTTTATCAGTGAAGGAGCAGCCAGTAAAGGAGTAGATCAGAGCTGCAGCATCTACGTCATAAAGGAGACCAGACCCCTCCTCATAATCCACAAACACCCCCACCTTCTGAGGCCGAGACTTCAGAGAGAGAAGGACTGGAGGATCATCAAGAGCTTTGTACTAATTTCCATTTCTCAGACGTAAAGTCCAGTTACCGGACCAAGGGCTCAGTATGATCGCTCCCTACCTGTTGATGGACTCTCTGGCCACTCCTAAATCCCATTTAGTCTTTCCTTTAACTTGAACCTCAAAGTAAAATCTGCCTGAAGAGAAACTCTGCTTTCCTAAAACACAATTACACTAAGAAAATCTCTCTTGGTTGTTTGGGAGATTCTTCTTTACATCACCATGACTCACTTGTTTTCCATCATCAGAAAGAATGAGATATGGATTTATTGTATCAGGTCAAGAGTCACATCCACTGCGTACTTCTGGACCCTCTTCAGTTCAGCTTCAATCAGCTTCTTCATCTCTTTACTGAAAGTCTCCTCCAGCTGAACCACAGCTCTCACCACAGTTCCCTCATGTGTGAATGGATGCTGACTCTGTCCAGTCCTTGGTGGGTGGAGCAACTTTAAGGGACATGAATCTTTGGAGAAGATGGAGGTGGTCTTCAGAGTGTGTGACCTGCTCTACCTCAGAGCTTCTCTTCTTCAGCTCAGAGATTTCCTGTTCCAGCTCTTTGATGAAATCTTCCGCCTGGTTTTCAGTTGTTTTCTGCTTCTCTTTGATCGTGTTGATGAGATTGGCCTGGCCTCTCTCAGCAGAGTCCTTCAGAGCAGTGAAGACCTGAACCCCTTCTGCTATCTCTCTGTCTGCTTCTTCCTTACTGAGGTCCACTGAGTGTTTGATCTCTTCAATCTTCAGTTGTCTCTTCTGGATCGACACATCATGCATCTTGTGGTCTGAAACAGTGCAGAGCATACAGACACATGTCTGGTCGGTCTTACAGAACAGCTCCAGAGGTTTGTCGTGCTTCGGACACATCCTGTCTTCCAGGTTCTCCACAGGGTCGATCAGCTGATGTCTTTTCAGGCCTGACTTTGTCAGATGAGGCTCCAGGTGAGTCTCACAGTAGGAGGTCAGACACACCAGGCAGGACTTCAGGGCCTTCAGTTTGGTTTCAGTGCAGACGTCACAGTGAATTTCTCCTGGTTTGAAGACTTGTTGCTCTGAGCTGCTGCTGCTGCTGCTGGCTTTCTGTTGAGCCGACCGTCTGAACTCAGCTACCATCTCAGAGATGAAAGTGTTGACGTGCAGCTCAGGTCAACTCATTATTACACATGGGACACTGGTAGATGTCACTTCTATCCCAGTGTTCAGTGATGCAGTGCTTGCAGAAGTTGTGTCCACATGCTGTTGAGACTGGATCAGTGAACACATCCAGACAGATGGAGCAGAGAAACTGATCTTCAGATGGCAGATAGTTTGCAGCAGCCATGTCTACACCTGTAGTGTGGAAGGAGGTACATTTTATTTAAAATACAATAAAGGAAAAAGATAGAAATGGAATTGACATTAGACAGAGTCATTTAGAATTTAATATATGCTGTTTTGACTTGCACTAAGCCAAGCTTGAGCAAACCGTTAACATTCAAGACATAATAGGTTCAAGATAGCTAACATGGCAAAACAGTAATGATGTTTCCTTATCCTGTTGTTTAGACTACAGCTGGGCGATATGGAGAATATAAAACATCACAAAATGTGTCACCCAAAATCTCTAACAATATTGTAGATTGACTATTTGGGCACAAAATATTTACACAATAACATTTTTGATAAATAATCAGAAAAAGAAAATGGTTTGAACAGTTGGGAAGTTTAAGGAAGTTTCATTACTTTACTGTAACGCAGCCTTTAAAAGCAGGAAATTACACTTGTGCAGTTTTACTACATCGGAAAAACCTGACACTATATCTAGTCTAATATCCAGATTTCATTTAATTTCAAACCTTTATTTTGACAGATAATTCCCATTGAGATCATTGATCTCTTTTTCAAGGGAGACCTGCTCAAGTAGTTCCACATGAAACATAAAAACATAAATAGAACAACAAAAGGACATCATACAGCATCATTTACATAATTATCCACATAAACAGGTACCTATAGCTTCCGATTGAGTAGCATCCAACCGAGCTTTAAAAACATTTAGTGGCACCAGATTGTTCAGTTTCCATTTAATTTGCAGACTATTCCAAGACAGAGGAGCTGCGCATCTAAAAGCTGTCTTCCCTAAGACAGTCCTAGCAGTTGGCACATTTAATAAAACCACAGCATTCGATCTCAGGCAGTAGCCACTTACAATTCTCCGTGATATCAGGGAGCAGATATAAGATGGAAGTTTCCCTAACATGGCTTTGTATATAAAAATGTACCAGTGACTGAGCCTCCGTACAGTTAGTGAAAGCAAACCAGCCCTTGCATACAGGGTACAGTGATGGGTTAATGCTTTACAGTTTGTCACAAATCTCAGTGCACTGTGATACGCAGCATCTAACTTGAACAGGCAATTGGCAGGTGCATTCATATACATCAGATCACCATAGTCCAGCACAGGTCAAAAGGTCACAGTGACTAGCCTTTTCCTGGCCTCAAGCGAGAAACAGGACTTGTTCCTGTAGAAGAAACCTAGCCTAACCCTCAGCTTTTTAAGCAGGTTATTGACATGAAGTTTAAAAGTGAGACAATCATCAAGTCAGATACCAAGGTATTTGTAATAGATGATGATATAATATTGACAACTACCTTACCTCTAGTGTAGACCAACTTATATTAAAGAATAACACTGATAACAAAGCTCTCAGTACTTTGTGACACACCTATTTGCCTCATATTTTAAACCTCAAACTGGTTCTTTAGTGGTAAGCTTTTAATATGACACACCATACAAAAAAGAGTAAGCAGGATGTAGGAAGTAATCAGTAAACA
Organism: Gymnodraco acuticeps; assembly: GCF_902827175.1. Lineage (NCBI taxonomy): Eukaryota > Metazoa > Chordata > Actinopteri > Perciformes > Bathydraconidae > Gymnodraco > Gymnodraco acuticeps. Next base: position 269,735 of record NW_022991779.1, read on the forward strand.
GTAATAATGGCAGGAAACCAGGAATGAGGATAAACTCCTAACCGCAGAGATTCAGTTACAAGTTAGTTAAATCCAGAGGGCTGAACCATAGGCCTGAGGACAAACAACACCATACTTATATCATATTTAGTTGAAAGTGTAAATATAATCAGATGTACTCACCAGTGTTTGACAGAGACTCTGCTGTGTTGTTGAGAAAGATCTGATGAACTCAGTTTGTATTTTCTTTAGACAGAAACGGAGACTAGTCTCGACTGCAGTGTGGCTGCCTCTCTGACTAATTTAACTTTCATTTCCTGAGTGTGACGTGTAAGCTCTCCTCTTTCCTCTGTAGCTCCTCTCACTGCAGCTGGTTGTTCCCTCCCTCTGATTCACACAGGTGTTGAGAAATACCAGCGACTCTTCAGGTTAAAATGGAGCAAAGGTGCTGCTAACAGTGGGGAGAAGTCAGATATGTGAAAAGTGTTGCTAACTTTTATTATTTGTGTTGAAACTGTCTCAGCTTTACTTTAAACTGAACAGTTTATTTAACTGGACACAGATGTTTAACCTCTTTCGCCAAGGCACGATCAATTTAGTATTTTAATATAGTAATATACAATGTAATGTCAAATAAGAGAATTTTAGATATGTGACTACTTTTAACCTTTTTCTGTTATCTATCCTCAATGATGCCCATTCTATTTATTGCAGGACTGGTGTATTATTTAGCATTAGTTTGATAGACGTACAACATAAAACTGGGAACTGATTGTATTTCTCACAAGAGGACCTCATTGTGAGTTAACACTACATTTAAAAGTGCAGATACTTTTATCAGGAATATATCTTTAAAGAAATAAACTCAAAGGAAAATGGATGCCTTTCAAGTTAATTATGAAACAATTAATACAAATGTTGATACATCAGATTCATACATTTATGAAGGATGTTAATTTATTTGTCTAATCTTGACAAATATCATTGACTTATTATCCTTATATTATCATACCTTGAGCTGTTGGTATTGTTAAACCCCTTATACTTATATAGTTGATTTTAACCATTTCACCCATCCCTCGATAGAGTTGAGGTCAAATAATTATAAACAAGGAGATTTTTATTAAATAAAACTGCATTTTATGCACTGACTTCCTCTCTGTATATAGTAGTGTTCATAGGTAGTGGCATCATTCCTGAGCTGGAGTCATTCAAACTAAATTAATGTATCATGAAATACAACTTAACGTTTAAACCAGACTTATCTGTTTAGTGTTGGATGCTCAAGTCACTGCTCACTCAGGTCTGTTGTTCAACAAAAAGTTTATTTTACAGGTTTTTTTATTTTCCAAACACATATTCACAGATGTCTTCGATTCAAGTTCCCAGTAATTAACCAAACCACCTTTTTACACAAAGTAGAAAATGTTGCTGGCATTTATTCTACAAATGCAGTCCAACTTTTATGCTGATAACAATTTAATACTCTATTCTGTAAACACTAAAAGCATGTATATCCCTTATACCTAATAAAGGCCCTGTTACATTAGAAAAGTAAGCATTTCTTTGGCGCACATCAAATAGAAAACAGTTTCGTCACACTGAAGGGAACATATTTCATGGCATCAGAAACAGTGATTCCTTCTGGAAGTAAAAACATGTTTTTTGCTTCATCAGATGTTTAAATAGATATTCTCCACAAAGATTAATGCAGCAATTTACAATGTTGACTTGTGTAAATCAATTTGCCAGAGTAAACAGATTGTGTAGAAAATAAGATGGCAAGCTATACAAGTTTGATACTAAATATGTTTCGTTTATAACCTTGAATGGAAATAAATCAATATAGGACAAGTGATTAGTTTACTCTGACGGGAGAGATGATCAGAGGTGCAGAGTTTTGACCACCATCATTAAGACCAGGACCAAAGAATGGGAAGAGTTTCTCAGTGAAGGAGCAGCCAGTAAAGGAGTAGATCAGAGCTGCAGCATCTACGTCATAAAAGGAGACCAGACCCTCCTCATAATCCACAAACACACCCCCACCTTCTGAGGCTGAGACTTCAGAGAGAGACGGACTGAAGGACCAGCAAGAGCTTTGTACTCATATCCATTTAACAACGATATAGTCCAGTTACCCCCCTGAGGGCTCAGTGTGATCGCTCCCTTCCTGTTGATCGACTCTCTGGCCACTCCTAAAGTCCATCCAGTCTTTCCTTAACTTGAACCTCAAAGTAAGATCTGCCTGAAGAGAAACTTTGCTTTCCTAAAACACAAATACAATCGGAAAATCTCTCTGGGTTGTTTGGGAGATTCTTTATCACATCACCATGACTCACTTGTTTTCCATCATCAGACAGAATGAGTTTAGGATGTGCTGTATCAGGATCAAGAGTCACATCCACTGCGTACTTCTGGACCCTCTTCAGTTCAGCTTCAAGCAGCTTCTTCATCTCTTTACTGAAAGTCTCCTCCAGCTGAACCACAGCTCTCACCACAGTTCCCTCATGTGTTGAATGGATGCTGACCTCTGTCCAGTCCTTGGTGGGTGGAGCAACTTTAAGGGACATGAATCTTTGGAGAAGATGGAGGTGGTCTTCAGAGTGTGTGACCTGCTCTACCTCAGAGCTTCTCTTCTTCAGCTCAGAGATTTCCTGTTCCAGCTCTTTGATGAAATCTTCCGCCTGGTTTCAGTTGTTTTCTGCTTCTCTTTGATCGTGTTGATGAGATTGGCCTGGCCTCTCTCAGCAGACTCCTTCAGAGCAGTGAAGACCTGCACTCCTTCTGCTATCTCTCTGTCTGCTTCTTCCTTACTGAGGTCCACTGAGTGTTTGATCTCCTCAATCTTCAGTTGTCTCTTCTGGATCATCTGCTGAGATTCTGTCTCAAGCTCAGCCTTCTTCCCTTCATATCCTTCTTTCAGAGGAACCACATCATGCATCTTGTGGTCTGAAACAGTGCAGAGCATACAGACACATGTGTGGTCGGTCTTACAGAACAGCTCCAGAGGTTTATCGTGCTTCAGACACATCCTGTCTTCCAGGTTCTCCACAGGGTCGATCAGCTGATGTCTTTTCAGACCTGACATTGTCAGATGAGGCTCCAGGTGAGTCTCACAGTAGGAGGTCAGACACACCAGGCAGGACTTCAGGGCCTTCAGTTTGGTTTCAGTGCAGACGTCACAGGGAACTTCCCCTGGTTTGAAGACTTGTTGCTCTGAGCTGCTGCTTCTGGCTTTCTGTTGAGCCGACTGTCTGAACTGAGCGACCATCTCAGAGAACAAAGTGTTGACTCTCAAATCTGGTCTTGTATTAAAAGCCTCTTTACACATGGGACACTGGTACTGGTCACTTTTATCCCAGTGTTCAGTGATGCAATTCTTGCAGAAGTTGTGTCCACATGATGTGCTGACTGGATCAGTGAACACATCCAGACAGATGGAGCAGAGAAACTGATCTTCAGCTTGCAGATAGTTTGCAGCAGCCATATCTACACCTGTAGTGTGGAAGGAGGTATATATTATTTATAATACAATAACAGAAAAAGAAAGAAATGGGATTGATATTGGCCAGAGTCATTACAGTTTAATATATGCTCTATTGATTTGCACTAAGCCAAGCTTGAGCAACCTTTAACATTCAAGATATAAGTTTAAGATAGCCAACATGGCAAAACAGTAATGAATGTTTCCTTTTACTGTTGTTTAGACTACGGCTGGGCGATATGGAGAATATAAAACATCAAAAAATGTTTCACCCAACATCTCTAACGATATTGTAGATTGACTATTTGGGCACAAAATAGTAACATTGTTGATGGATAATCAGAAAAAGCAATGAACAGTTTGGTAATTTAGGAAAGTTACATCACTTTACTGTAATGCAGCCTTTAAAACCAGGAAATTACAGTTATTAGGGGTGTAACGGTATACGTGTTTATTCTGCCCTTGCGTATGCATCGCACTGCATAGCTTAACAGATAGCGAACAAAGAATCAGAAGACAGTTGTTGAGTTGACCATTTACTGAGGCTTGAAATTATAAAACTGCGAGAATAAACAGAAAAATACAACACAAGTTACACAATTGAAATAATACATGTGCAACATAATGCAAATAGAGTGCAGTATAATCAACAGCCTATGCTAAGAATGAGCTATATCCGTTAGCTTAGCAGCTAGTTAGCTTAGCTTATCTTACACATTGAAACCACACAATCAATTAAACCACATTTTTTAAATATAACTTGGCACACAGGTAAGTGTGTATACTTACAGACAGATCTAATCCAAGGATTAAAACAAAAATGATCTGTGGCATAGAACTGAGCTACGATGTGCTTTGCTGTGTAAACTAAAACACAAGATGGAGAGTCGCGCTATCTGGTGCCTTAAAGCTACAGTACCGAATTTGCCACTAGGGGTTGCCAATACACTATGGTGTCAGAACAGTATTCGTACCGAAATCATTCGATATGGGCCCTTCGGTTCGTTACACGAATATAATGTTAAACGTACAAAATTGAGAACGTGAACAACATTTTGGAAGTAATCTCAGGTGCTGCGTCGCAGCGTTCAGTGTAATTTGCTCACATTGGGTTCAACGCGTCATAGAGCGACCAAGTCATTTCATTGGACGAGAGGCATACTATGAGAGCTGGACACAGGGATGCGTTCACCGTTCATATGTAGTCAGTAATTTCAGGTACTCTCGAAATGGCGAACGCAGATAAAGTTGAAATCGAAAATCCTCCAGCATCATTGAAGTCTCCGGTTTGGGAACATTTTGAAAAAAGACTGAAGTGCAAACCCAACTCCCACTAGCATTTAAGCCTCCACCACTCGCCAGTGCTGGAATTGGGCCGGTACTCACCGGTACGCAGTACCGGCACTTCTGGTTCTGACCCATGGAGTACCGGCACTTCTTGCTCAGTACCGGCATGCTGGCGGTACTCCGGTACTCATGCACCGTGCCAGTACTCAACACGCTCCCGCCGTTCTTATTATACATCCATATATATATATATATACAGCCGCCCGGTACTCAGTAGATGCGTCATGAGGTGCCGAACGGACATTCTCATCGCTCTAACCGCTGGAGTTTCACAGCGGCTGTCAGCTGTTTACTCCTGTCATTCAAACAGAACGTGCTGGAGAGGGGGGCGGGGCTTATCTTCTCCATGTAAATACTGTGGTGGAAACGACTATGTCAAAATTAACCTATTTGACCGTGATTTAATAGTAATACACGTTTCAAAATAATAATAATAATAATGCCGAAGTAACAACATACTGAAAACTGTTAGTAAAACCATGTTTTAATGCTTTACAATTGACATACCTAGATGCACGTGTGTTGTGTTTATGCAGTGCAACTCCCACCCAGTGGGTGGCTATGTAGAGTGATAGAACAGAGCAGGCACGCCCCCGAGAGAGAAGGAAAGCAAGTCACGTCACAAATTAGCATTTCTAAAATTTAGCGTGGATTAATAAAGTGCAAAAAGGACAGCGGTTGTCGCCGGAAGAAACTTCAAATACAGAGAATGCTGTGCCTGTGTTGGGAAATTGTGTCTGATGGGGAGCTTTCTTTGGTTGATCCTCCTGCTCCAAGTTCTAGTGCATTAGCATTAGCACTAGCTCCCGCCGCCCTCCTCCAGAGCCTCTAACGTTAGCTGCTGCTGGCGCAACTGCCACCACCAACACCGGGCAAAGCGATGCACCTGACTGCTGGACAACGGACCAGGTGCAATATTTTTGCAAGACCAATGCATGGCTCCTTCTTAAAGATAAGAAGCTAGGATGTCGGATATGCAGAGATGTCAAATCTTTGGGAATACACACTGGACAAGGACTGAAACTGTCAACTGAATGGGGTGAGTGTGCAGTGTCTCATTTCGGTGTTGACAAGGGCAAACAACAAGCTAGCCTGAGAAAAAAAATCAAAGAACATAAAGAATCACAAGCCCATGTAAAAGCTGCTGACATCCTTACATCTGCTTCACGTGAAACTATTCAACATCAAGTGCAGTCTATGCATAAATCTGAATTAGACACCACTATCAGAGTTTTTCGAACGGCATATAAAATTGGCAAACATAGCCGGCCATTCACAGACATGCCAATTGATTTGAATGTACAGAAACTGAATGGGCTGAACGTGGGCAGGGTTTTGCACTCCAATAAAACCTGTGGCGAAATCATCGACCACATAGCTCATGAGCTGAAGAAAAAAATGGCAAAAGACATTACAGAAAACCAAAGAAAACTCTGTGTTTTGGTCGATGAATCTACCACTATTAGTGGTAAAACGGTGCTTGTTGTGTGTCTACGCTCAGCATTAGCTGATGCTGAGCCCGAAACGTTTTTTTGAGAGCTGATCGAGTTGGATGGAACAACGGCTGATGACATCACAAAGGCGTTAATGGAGTGTCTTGGAAGAGATTTTAACGAGGACTTTTTAGGTCAGTGTTTCGTTTCTTTTGCATGTGATGGGGCTTCAGTCATGCTAGGGAAGAGAACAGGCGTTGCTACCCAGTTGTGTAGTAAATTCCCAAGCCTGTTTGTGTGGCACTGCTCCAATCATCGTCTAGAGCTGGCAGTTGGGGATGTGGTCAAGGAGGTCTCAGGGCTCAATCATTTCCAGATCTTTTTTGACAAACTCTATTCCTTGTTCCATGCCTCCCCCAAAAATCAGAGGCAGTTAGCGCAGTGTGTGCAAGCAGTCGGACAGTGTCTCCTGGTGATAGGGCGTGTTTTGTCCATCCGCTGGGTGGCTTCAAGTGAAAGGAGCGTCAGAGCAGTCTGGGAAAACTACCGAGTGCTTCATGATCACTTCACAAATGCTGCAAACGACACGAGCAGGGATTCCAGAGACAGAGCAAAGTACAAGGGCCTGGATGATGTGCTCACATCTGCAACGTTTGTCAGCAATCTGGGACTGATGTACGATGCGCTCACAGAGCTCAGCGACCTCTCTCGGCAACTCCAAAAAAGAGAGATGACACTGGCCTACAGCAGATAGGCTCTTAACTCGAGAAATACGAGTTTTTGAATCCATGGTCACCATGCCTGGCCCACACATGACTACAGTTCATACAGCTCTAGCTGAGAAGTCCTTCAAGGGTGTTGCCCTGCGTGAGAATGGCAGGCTTGTACAGATTCATGCAGGTCAGTTTTTTCCGCAGTATGGTAGAGAATCTGAGACACAGAATGACTTCCACAACCTCCTCTCATGTCAGCACAAGAGAAATCCCATTACATGGCCGGGAGGCCCGGGACAATCAGCTAATCCAGGATATGAAAGTTATCCATCCTGGAAGTTGGCCTGAAGAGGAGTTAGACGTACAGTATGGGGACGTAGAGGTGCTACGTTTGTGCGAAGTGCTGAAAGTGGACAGAAGAGAGACTGTTCAGGGCTTTCGCGAATACAAGGAAACCAGGGCATCCCGTACACCTGCTGCCATGGAGCCTCTACTGAAAGCAGTCCGAACCATCGCTGTCTCCACTAGTGAGTGTGAGCGGGCATTCAGCTGCATGAACGATATCCTTACTGCAAAAAGGAATGCTCTCTCTGTCAGCCGACTGTCCAGCCTGGTTTTCATTAAATGTAATGGACCATCACTAGGACAGTTCAATCCGGAACAGTATGTGAGGTCCTGGCTGGCAAAGGGAAGGAGAAGTGCTGATGAAAGAGCCTGTCCAGCTCCAGCCCCTGATACTGATGTCCCCAAGGCCTTCTGGAGTCTTTTCTAACAATGTGAAGTATATTGCAAAGCAGCTCACCCAGTGAGAAGACTTTTGGCATAATGTGCCGATTTGTACAGATCCTGGAGATAGAAGGACTTCAGACCAACCAGGGAGTTATCTGATCAGCTTGGTGTTCAATGTAACTCTTTACCATGGCTCAGACTTTGTTACTTGCAGTTACAGTTTCTCATTTTAGATTGTGCAAATTTTGCATTTGTTTTTACATGTTCTTTGTTCATGCTCTTTATCATTTTTCTGAGTTGGAAAGTTAGATTGCATCATAGTTTACTTTATACATATTTGTATTCTTCAGTTGTGAAGTATATTGCAAAGCAGCTCAGCCATGTGAGAAGACTTTTGGCACTTTTTCGTTTTTCGTTTTCTGAGTTGGAAAGTTAGATTGCATTCAAAATGTACAGAAATACTTAATTTTGTTAAAGCTTTTTATAAAAAATGCTTCTGACCAGAGCTTTGTTTCCTTGTCATTAATGTTGAACACCACCAGAGGGGCTCTCACCTGAAAGGTCTCTGCTTCATGTGTCTTCAGCAGAAGATCTAGACTTTGATTGCTATATTTTCAGTTAATATTGACCTTACTGAGCTTTAGCCATATCCGCTGCCTATCATAAAAAATGTTAAGTACAGTGAACCTTTCTAAAATATACAGTAGTAAAGAGACAAACCCACCAGCATTATAGTAGCCAAATTCTTGTTTGTGGGCTGTAAATAAAATTGACTTGAAAAAGTTGCTGATTTTAGAGTACTGGCACCTTTTTCATTCCAATTCAAGCACTGCCACTCGCAAAAAGTTCAGACCGAGTCAAAGCTCTTACAAACGCCAAATATCCTTATGTTGCCATGTTAGCAAAGCGCTACCTGGCTGTATCGGCTACCTCTGTCCCTAGAGAGGGTGTTCTCCACAGCAGGAGACATTGTTAGTGCCAGCAGATCTGGCCATTTCGGCAAGCAATGTGGACAAGTTCATCTTTCTTTAAAAAAAAACATGAAAATACAATGACAAGCAAGTCCTAATGTCAAACTGGCTGCTTAGGTACTAGTACAGTACAGTTCAAATACAGATTATTTCAGTTCATCGAAATGCTGCACCTTAATGTTTATTTTATTATATGTTGTATTTATTTGAGTGAATACATTATTATCAGTTTAATAATAATTAAAAAAATATATATATATTTTATGTTTTGTGATAATTGTTTCTGCTGTACCGAAAACGTACCGAACTGTGCAACCTAGTCTCATGGCATTTCTTGTTCACCAACACGATTTTTAATCTATTGATTCGTGTTCACCAACACGATTTTTAATCTATTGATTCGTGTTCACCAACACGAATTTCCCCTTTTTTTCGTGTTGCACAATACGATTTTAAAAGCAATGTATTTCTACTGGTAAGGACGCTTAAAGGCAATGTGAGCATCAGGGGCGTCGCCTGGACCTGGAAACATTCGGGGCTTAGCCCACAGTGGCGGCGCTACAGTCAAATGTTCTACTGCAAGACTCCCCACACGCACATACACAATTGTGCCATCTAGTGTCACAAACGTGTGCCTGCATTAGCTTTGTTACGGCAATGGATTGTGGGAGATTCTCATAGCACGTGAGGATCTCTTGAGGGTAAGGTGCCTGTATTATCTCGGTGGACAAAATGTATGTTTTTATTTTATAAGGACAATAACGTACTGTTGTGTTTGTTTAGTTTAATGTTAATTGTTTAATGCTCACAGTCACAGCAACATGTTTTTAGTGTGATTGGCTATTTGTTTTATATGATTTATCAACGTGATCATCAATAGCTAATCTGAGTACCAGAACCCAGCTCACGAGTCCTTTTATGCTGTCCATTGAAATGCAGGTATGTGAGTTTTGTACACCAGTTTATTTATGTTTAATGTTGCTCCACGTGATGCCTTGACTACAAAGTCTTCCATGTTTCTACGCTTCTTCCTCTGTGTCAGTTTCGGGAATATCAAGATCATTGCACAGGGCCTTGGTCTTGTCATAGACCTGATGTGCTTTCTCGTTACTTTGGTAACTTTTCAGTGTGTTCTCAACTGCTGTTTTGTAATCTACTGCCTGCACCAAGTCAAGTGTTTCTTTCTGCAGGTAGTTGTGCAGGCCCTGAGTGGTTGAGAGCAGTGTCTGGAACATGACAGCATGTTGATGGTACTGAATTTTCAAAGCTTGCTTTCCAGTCCCTTTGCTAGAGGGGCTGAAAGGCTCCCTAAAGTCTTGATCAAAGCAGGAAGTTTTTGACATGCCCAGCGAACAAGTTGTTTGTCCCCTACCTCTAGCTGTTTCTGAAATGTTTGCAATCTCTGATGGTGGAAAGAGATGTGGAGAAGAAAGAGTAGACACTCCAGGAGATCAACGCAGGTATGTGAGTTTTGTACACCAGTTTGTATAAGTTTAATGTTTCACATTGCTTGTGAAAAATATACTACCACTATACGATCACTGATGTTTTGTTGTTGACTGGACACTTATTTTGTAAAAGAGATAGCATGAGAGGATCTCTTAAGCAATGCAGCTCACGTGTCCTTTTTATATGCTGTCCATTGAAATGCAGGAAAGTAATCACCAGCTCTGAGTGATCTGTTGCCGAGGGGACACTACACCGGAGTTACATAAGCAGAGATAAAGTGCTATTTTGGGGGGAACTCACCTCCTCTGGGGTCCCCCAGGAAGACTTTTTTTAAATACTGAAGTTAAAAGCATCAATCTTGTGCACTTTGAGAGCAACATCAAGAGATATGGATACATCTCTCAACACCCATATGTCAAAAATAAATCTCAGAATCAGAATCAGAAACGGGTTTATTATTTAAAAACACTTATTATTAACATAAATTATTAGAAGTTGTTAGTAATCAGATTAAACAGAAAAAAGGGATGGAAGGAGGAAATAATAATCCCTCATCACTTGCTGTTTGCGGTTGAAATGATCTCTTTTGCTGGCCAAACATGCTGGATGGAAAGCAGTGATGTCTCACTTGCCTTGGCCCTGTATCTGCAGTCCCTAAATCAGTCATGTTACTCATTGACTCTTGTCTGTTCTGGTGTTCCTGTTCATTGTTGTCTCCATTGTCGTTCTTGTCTGTTGTATCTCCTTCTTGTGTGTCCCTTTCTCCTGTTCTCCTTTCTTCATCCTCTACTCTGTTTGGCTCATCTGTGATGACTGTGGGTAAACACAAACAAGTATGTATCAGTTTCCAGCTCTGTCAAATAAATGAATTTCAAGATACACACATTTGTCTTCATTAAAATGAGTGTCACCACACTGTCACAAAATGTAATACTAACCAATTGAAAATAGTTACATTTACATCTCTTGTAGATATCACTGTTAGAGTAGTTATCTGCCAATAGGACAGAATCATTCCTATACAAATGCAGTTTGAGTAATTCACGTAATATATTTACTTAAAACTTTAATATAGTCATTTTCACTTAATACTCTAATATAGTCATCTTTCTGCATTCAACACTAAGGAAAGCTGTACAATTTCACATGATAATGAGGAAAAAAGGCCTCCGACAATGCAGATCATTTTTTGATCATATCAATTTTAAGATGCGGGTCAAGGCTTAATATTTGGGAGCATAGTGTCCCTTGCCCCCTTTCAGGAGCCCCACTGGATTGGCTTTGATCTGAAATATTTGTATAAAAAGCTTGTTAGCTGGCTGTCCATCTCATAATGTTCACATAGAAACTAGCTGTCAATAGGAAATATCAATCAGAAGAATTATATTTTCATGCAAAATCTGTCACAAAAAGAGGTTGCACATTTAAATGCAGGTGTTGTTATGGCAACGTCAGTGGCCAGACAGCCACATTTACTGCTGCAAATACGTTCAAACATGCTGTCGACACGTAAAGCAGTGGCATGCCACCATTTCAGCTGACTTTTTCTCAGAAATACTGTCACATAACATCCATATATATATTTCAGTGCTAGGTTGATGCTTAGCTAAGCTAACTATGAAACACTTTAACTGACAGGACTCAGGATCAACTGTGTACTACTGTAAGGTAGCTTCTAGCTTCATGTCGAACACAGACAGTAAGTCAACATTTCCCAGAGAGCTTTCTTTGAAATCACCAAGTAACGCTAAAAAACACAACATTTAGATTGTTTGACAAAGTGTTTATTTAATATATCTGGCTAGCTATAGCTACTTGCTAACGGTTTAGCTTACCCGCGCGATTCAAAGTAACGTCAACGTAGCTATAATTTATGCTTTGCTTACATGTTCGCATAACTTGTAAGTTTACTGACAGGTACATACCTTGTTCACCTGGCTCAGGTGGTGGCTCTGGGGTTGTTGTGTTAGCCACCACTTGAGAATTGCTGTCTTTTTTATTAAATAAATGTCTAATGTCCATCTTCAGAATCTCCGCGTCCGGGGCCGACAGTTTAAAGTTTAAACATTGTCACAGAGGAGAGGTACGTACCTGTCAGCCAATAAAACACGTTTATTTCCATGCAACTCTCTGATTGGTCTGGTGGCGTCGTCTTGCCTCTGTGTTGCATTCACTGAACATGGGAAATTACAATTCTGCCGTCCGTCCTATAGGCAGTGCTGGAATTGGGCCGGTACTCACCGGTACGCAGTACCGGCACTTCTGGTTCTGACCCATGGAGTACCGGCACTTCTTGCTCAGTACCGGCATGCTGGCGGTACTCCGGTACTCATGCACCGTGCCAGTACTCAACACTCTCCCGCCGTAATTATTATACATCCATATATATATATAGCTACAGCCGCCCGGTACTCAGTAGATGAGTCATGAGGTGCCGACCGGACATTCTCATCGCTCTAACCGCTGGAGTTTCACAGCGGCTGTCAGCTGTTTACTCCTGTCATTCAAACAGAACGTGCTGGAGAGGGGGCGGGGCTTATCTTCTCCATGTAAATACTGTGGTGGAAACGACTATGTCAAAATTAACCTATTTGACCGTGATTTAATAGTAATACACGTTTCAAAATAATAATAATAATAATGCCGAAGTAACAACATACTGAAAACTGTTAGTAAAACCATGTTTTAATGCTTTACAATTTACATACCTAGATGCACGTGTGTTGTGTTTATGCAGTGCAACTCCCACCCAGTGGGTGGCTATGTAGAGTGATAGAACAGAGCAGGCACGCCCCCCGAGAGAAGGAAAGCAAGTCACGTCACAAATTAGCATTTCTAAAATGTTAGCGTGGATTAATAAAAGTGCAAAAGACAGCGGTTGTCGCCAGAAGAAACTTCAAATACAGAGAATGCTGTGCCTGTGTTGGAAATTGTGTCTGATGGGGAGCTTTCTTTGGTTGATCCTCCTGCTCCAAGTTCTAGTGCATTAGCATTAGCACTAGCTCCGCCGCCTCCTCCAGAGCCTCTAACGTTAGCTGCTGCTGGCGCAACTGCCACCACCAACACCGGGCAAAGCGATGCACCTGACTGCTGGACAACGGACCAGGTGCAATATTTTTGCAAGACCAATGCATGGCTCCTTCTTAAAGATAAGAAGCTAGGATGTCGGATATGCAGAGATGTCAAATCTTTGGGAATACACACTGGACAAGGACTGAAACTGTCAACTGAATGGGGTGAGTGTGCAGTGTCTCATTTCGGTGTTGACAAGGGCAAACAACAAGCTAGCCTGAGAAAAAAAATCAAAGAACATAAAGAATCACAAGCCCATGTAAAAGCTGCTGACATCCTTACATCTGCTTCACGTGAAACTATTCAACATCAAGTGCAGTCTATGCATACATCTGAATTAGACACCACTATCAGAGTTTTTCGAACGGCATATAAAATTGGCAAACATAGCCGGCCATTCACAGACATGCCAATTGATTTGAATGTACAGAAACTGAATGGGCTGAACGTGGGCAGGGTTTTGCACTCCAATAAAACCTGTGGCGAAATCATCGACCACATAGCTCATGAGCTGAAGAAAAAAATGGCAAAAGACATTACAGAAAACCAAAGAAAACTCTGTGTTTTGGTCGATGAATCTACCACTATTAGTGGTAAAACGGTGCTTGTTGTGTGTCTACGCTCAGCATTAGCTGATGCTGAGCCCGAAACGTTTTTTTGGGAGCTGATCGAGTTGGATGGAACAACGGCTGATGACATCACAAAGGCGTTAATGGAGTGTCTTGGAAGAGATTTTAACGAGGACTTTTTAGGTCAGTGTTTCGTTTCTTTTGCATGTGATGGGGCTTCAGTCATGCTAGGGAAGAGAACAGGCGTTGCTACCCAGTTGTGTAGTAAATTCCCAAGCCTGTTTGTGTGGCACTGCTCCAATCATCGTCTAGAGCTGGCAGTTGGGGATGTGGTCAAGGAGGTCTCAGGGCTCAATCATTTCCAGATCTTTTTTGACAAACTCTATTCCTTGTTCCCTGCCTCCCCCAAAAATCAGAGGCAGTTAGCGCAGTGTGCGCAAGCAGTCGGACAGCGTCTCCTGGTGATAGGGCGTGTTTTGTCCATCCGCTGGGTGGCTTCAAGTGAAAGGAGCGTCAGAGCAGTCTGGGAAAACTACCGAGTGCTTCATGATCACTTCACAAATGCTGCAAACGACACGAGCAGGGATTCCAGAGACAGAGCAAAGTACAAGGGCCTGGATGATGTGCTCACATCTGCAACGTTTGTCAGCAATCTGGGACTGATGTACGATGCGCTCACAGAGCTCAGCGACCTCTCTCGGCAACTCCAAAAAAGAGAGATGACACTGCCTACAGCAGATAGGCTCTTAACTCGAGAAATACGAGTTTTTGAATCCATGGTCACCATGCCTGGCCCACACATGACTACAGTTCATACAGCTCTAGCTGAGAAGTCCTTCAAGGGTGTTGCCCTGCGTGAGAATGGCAGGCTTGTACAGATTCATGCAGGTCAGTTTTTCCGCAGTATGGTAGACACAGACACAGAATGACTTCCCCAACCTCCTCTCATGTCAGCACAAGAGAAATCCCATTACATGGCCGGGAGGCCCGGGACAATCAGCTAATCCAGGACATGAAAGTTATCCATCCTGGAAGTTGGCCTGAAGAGGAGTTAGACGTACAGTATGGGGACGTAGAGGTGCTACGTTTGTGCGAAGTGCTGAAAGTGGACAGAAGAGAGACTGTTCAGGGCTTTCGCGAATACAAGGAAACCAGGGCATCCCGTACACCTGCTGCCATGGAGCCTCTACTGAAAGCAGTCCGAACCATCGCTGTCTCCACTAGTGAGTGTGAGCGGGCATTCAGCTGCATGAACGATATCCTTACTGCAAAAAGGAATGCTCTCTCTGTCAGCCGACTGTCCAGCCTGGTTTTCATTAAATGTAATGGACCATCACTAGGACAGTTCAATCCGGAACAGTATGTGAGGTCCTGGCTGGCAAAGGGAAGGAGAAGTGCTGATGAAAGAGCCTGTCCAGCTCCAGCCCCTGATACTGATGTCCCCAAGGCCTTCTGGAGCCTTTTCTAACAATGTGAAGTATATTGCAAAGCAGCTCACCCAGTGAGAAGACTTTTGGCATAATGTGCCGATTTGTACAGATCCTGGAGATAGAAGGACTTCAGACCAACCAGGGAGTTATCTGATCAGCTTGGTGTTCAATGTAACTCTTTACCATGGCTCAGACTTTGTTACTTGCAGTTACAGTTTCTCATTTTAGATTGTGCACATTTTGCATTTGTTTTTACATGTTCTTTGTTCATGCTCTTTATCATTTTTCTGAGTTGGAAAGTTAGATTGCATCATAGTTTACTTTATACATATTTGTATTCTTCAGTGGTGAAGTATATTGCAAAGCAGCTCAGCCATGTGAGAAGACTTTTGGCACTTTTTCGTTTTTCGTTTTCTGAGTTGGAAAGTTAGATTGCATTCAAAATGTACAGAAATACTTAATTTTGTTAAAGCTTTTTATAAAAAATGCTTCTGACCAGAGCTTTGTTTCCTTGTCATTAATGTTGAACACCACCAGAGGGGTAAAGAGACAAACCCACCAGCATTATAGTAGCCAAATTCTTGTTTATGGGCTGTATATATAAAATTGACTTGAAAAAGTTGCTGATTTTAGAGTACTGGCACCTTTTTCATTCCAATTCAAGCACTGCCTATAGGTAAAGTAGGTTAATGTATTATATTATTGAGGGAGAATTTGTCCGGGGCTAAAGAAAAAACATCCGGGGCTAAAGCCCCGGATGCCTACCCCAGGCGACGCCCCTGGTTTGAACAGTCCGGAAGTTTAAGAAAGCTACATCACTTTACTGTAATGCAGCCTTTAAAACCAGGAAATTACAGTTATGCAATTTTACTACTTCTGAAAAATCTGACACTATCTAGTAGGGGTGTAACGGTATCCGTATTCATCCCGTACCGTCACGGTTCGGACGTCACGGTTCGGCACATGCAGTCACACGGCGAATACTCCTTTTTTACGAGTGGGAAAAAAGTCTGTCACTCAGGGCAGTATTACACTATATATAATCCAGGGGGCGGTATTGCGCCTAAAAGCCAGCCGCCTGTAAATAACAAATGAAGAACAAGAACAAAACGCAACAAAACGAACACAATATATGAAGAAGAACAGTTAGCTATGGCGAGTTCACACAACACACAGGAGCTAGAAGACCCACCTGCTTCTTTTAAATCAGCTGTGTGGGAACATGTTGGGTTCCCTGTGGACTACAACAATGATGGGGTGCGAGTTGTGGATCGGACGAGGACGGTGTGTCGGCGTTGTTCGACAGCGGTGCGGTATTCTGGTGGTAACACGTCAAACATGCTCATTCACATCCGAGTCAGTCCCCAGCGAGAGGGTTTTCTCGACGGCAGGTGACATAGTTACCGCCAACAGATCTGCCCTCACTACTGACAACGTAGACAAACTCATCTTTTTGAAGAAAAACTTGAAAATAGAGTAAAGCTTGAGTTGGTATTGTTAAACCCCTTATACTTATGGGGATGAAATGACCTATAATGGGTATAGTAGATTTTAGCCATTTCACCCATCCCTCGATAAAGTTGAGGTCAAATAATTATAAACAAGGAGAGTTTTATTAAATGAAACTGCATTTTTCATACTATTTCTAGTTGTCCGAGATAGATATTTATTAATTAAATGCACTGACTTCCTCTCTGTATATAGTAGTGTTCATAGGTAGTGGCAGAGTCCATCATTCCTGAGCTGGATTCATTAAAACTAAATAAATGTATCATGAAATACAACTTAACGTTTAAACCAGACTTATCTGTTTAGTGTTGGATGCTCAAGTCACTGCTCACTCAGGTCTGTCGTTCAACAAAACAATTATTTTACAGGTTTTTTATTTTACAAACATATTCACAGATGTCTTCGATTCAAGTTCCCAGTAATTAACCAAACCACCTTTTTAAACAAAGTAGAAAATGTTGCTGGCATTTATTCTACAAATCTAGTCCAACTTTTTATGCTGATAACAATTTAATACTCTGTTCTGTAGACACTAAAAGCATGTAATATCCCTTATACCTAATAAAGGCCCCGTTCATTAGAAAAGTAAGCATTTATTTGGCTGCACAACAAATAGAAAACAGTTTCGTCACACTGAAGGGAACATATTTCATGGTCTCAGAAACAGTGATTCCTTCTGGAAGTAAAACATAATGTGTGTTGCTTCATCAGATGTTTAAATAGATATTCTCCACAAAGATTAATGCAACAATTTACAATGTTGACTTGTGTAAATCAATTTGCCAGAGTAAACAGATTGTGTAGAAAATAAGATGGAAGCTATATAGTTTTGACACTAAATATGTTTCTTTATAACCTTGAATGGAAATAAATCAATATAGGATAAGTGATTAGTTTACTCTGACGGGAGAGATGATCAGAGGTGCAGAGTTTTTACCCCCACCATTCAGACATGGGTTGAAGTATGGGTAGAGTTTCTCAGTGAAGGAGCAGCCAGTAAAGGAGTAGATCAGAGCTGCAGCATCTACGTCATAAAAGGAGACCATACCCTCCTCATAATCCACAAACACCCCCACCTTCTGAGGCCGAGACTTCAGAGAGAGAAGGACTGGAGGATCCTCAAGAGCTTCATACTCAAATCCTTTTGTCAGCCATATAGTCCAGTTACCCCCCTGAGGGCTCAGTGTGACCGTTCCCTTCCTGTTGATCGACTCTCTGGCCACTCCTAAATCCCAGTCGGTCTTTCCTTTAACTTGAACCTCAAAGTAAAATCTGCCTGAAGAGAAACTCTGCTTTCCTAAAACACAAATACAATCGGAAAATCTCTCTGGGTTGTCTGGGAGATTCTTCTCTACATCACCATCACTCACTTGTTTCCCATCACCAGACAGAATGAGATCAGGATGTGCTGTATCAGGATCAAGAGTCACATCCACTGCGTACTTCTGGACCCTCTTCAGTTCAGCTTCAAGCAGCTTCTTCATCTCTTCACTGAAAGTCTCCTCCAGCTGAACCACAGCTCTCACCACAGTTCCCTCATGTGATGAATGGATGCTGACCTCTGTCCAGTCCTTGGTGGGTGGAGCAACTTTAAGGGACATGAATCTTTGGAGAAGATGTAGGTGGTCTTCAGAGTGTGTGACCTGCTCCACCTCAGAGCTTCTCTTCTTCAGCTCAGAGATTTCCTGTTCCAGCTCTTTGATGAAATCTTCCGCCTGGTTTTCTGTAGTTTTCTGCTTCTCTTTGATCGTGTTGATGAGATTGGCCTGACCTCTCTCAGCAGACTCCTTCAGAGCAGAGAAGACCTGAACTCCTTCTGCTATCTCTCTGTCTGCTTCTTCCTTACTGAGGTCCACTGAGTGTTTGATCTCCTCAATCTTCAGTTGTCTCTTCTGAATCATCTGCTGAATGTCTGTCTCAAGCTCAGCCTTCTCCCCTTCATATCCTTCTTTGAGAGGAACCACATCATGCATCTTGTGGTCTGAAACATGGCAGAGCATACAGACACATGTCTGGTCGGTCTTACAGAACAGCTCCAGAGGTTTATCGTGCTTCGGACACATCCTGTCTTCCAGGTTCTCCACAGGGTCGATCAGCTGATGTCTTTTCAGGCTTGAAGCTGTCAGGTGAGGCTCCAGGTGAGTCTCACAGTAGGAGGTCAGACACACCAGGCAGGACTTCAGGGCCTTCAGTTTGGTTTCAGTGCAGACGTCACAGGGAATTTCTCCTGCTTTGAAGACTTGTTGCTCTGAGCTGCTGCTGCTGCTTCTGGCTTTCTGTTGAGCCGACTGTCTGAACTGAGCCACCATCTCAGAGAACAAAGTGTTGACTCTCAAATCTGGTCTTGTATTAAAAGCCTCTTTACACATGGGACACTGGTACTGGTCACTTTTATCCCAGTGTTCAGTGATGCAATTCTTGCAGAAGTTGTGTCCACATGATGTGCTGACTGGATCAGTGAACACATCCAGACAGATGGAGCAGAGAAACTGATCTTCAGCTTGCAGATAGTTTGCAGCAGCCATATCTACACCTGTAGTGTGGAAGGAGGTATATATTATTTATAATACAATAACAGAAAAAAAAAGAAATGGGATTGATATTGGCCAGAGTCATTACAGTTTAATATATGCTCTATTGATTTGCACTAAGCCAAGCTTGAGCAACCTTTAACATTCAAGATATAAGTTTAAGATAGCCAACATGGCAAAACAGTAATGAATGTTTCCTTTTACTGTTGTTTAGACTACGGCTGGGCGATATGGAGAATATAAAACATCAAAAAATGTTTCACCCAACATCTCTAACGATATTGTAGATTGACTATTTGGGCACAAAATAGTAACATTGTTGATGGATAATCAGAAAAAGCAAAGGGTTTGAACAGTTTGGTAATTTACGAAAGTTACATCACTTTACTGTAATGCAGCCTTTAAAACCAGGAAATTACAGTTATTAGGGGTGTAACGGTATACGTGTTTATTCTGCCCTTGCGTATGCATCGCACTGCATAGCTTAACAGATAGCGAACAAAGACTCAGAAGACAGTTGTTGAGTTGACCATTTACTGAGGCTTGAAATTATAAAACTGCAAGAATAAACAGAAAAATACAACACAAGTTACACAATTGAAATAATACATGTGCAACATAATGCAAATAGAGTGCAGTATAATCAACAGCCTATGCTAAGAATGAGCTATGTCCGTTAGCTTAGCAGCTAGTTAGCTTAGCTTATCTCACACATTGAAACCACACAATCAATTAAACCACATTTTTTAAATATAACTTGGCACACAGGTAAGTTTGTATACTTACAGACAGATCTAATCCAAGGATTAAAACAAAAAATATCTGTGGCATAGAACTGAGCTACGATGTGCTCTGCATGGCTTTGCTGTGTAAACTAAAACACAAGAAGGAGAGTCGCGCTATCTGGTGCCTTAAAGCTACAGTACCGAATTTTGCCACTAGGGGTTGCCAATACACTATGGTGTCAGAACAGTATTCGTACCGAAATGATTCGATATGGGCCCTTCGGTTCGGTACACGAATATAATGTTAAACGTAAAAAATTGAGAACGTGAACAACATTTTGGAAGTAATTCTTTCACACACAGTGACGTCACAGCTACCCACAATGCAACGCGCGCCATATATTTTTTTATAAAGACGCCATTTTTCTGGAGGTGCAAAAATCCTGGCAATGCTATATAAACAGCTAGCTTATGTAGCCAGGCAGAGCGCACTAGGTTTCTTTTCTGATTTAACGACCGAAGAAATCGCTGCATGTCTTCGGATTACATCTCTGGACTTGAGGGGTGTGCTCTAGGTCGTTACCAGCGTAAACTAGAGCTGTGTGGGTTGTTGGATGTACAATGTATGGAATTACGACCCTCAAAAGTGGCCTTCGGTCGATTTTGGTTGCATCTACGTCTATCTTCTGGAAACACCAGGTGAATACCCCACTTGTCACAATAATATTATCATGCCAATGCATATATGTGGTATTTTAGAGTTGACTATATTGATTAAGGCAATCGACTATGATATTTTGTATGCACCTCGCGTGAAATGGTTGATACCGGAAGTACGGTGTCGCCCTCGGCCCAAAACCCGTATGTGTGTGTGAAAGAATCTCAGGTGCTGCGTCGCAGCGTTCAGTGTAATTTGCTCACATTGGGTTCAACGCGTCATAGAGCGACCAAGTCATTTCATTGGACGAAAGGCATACTATGAGAGCTGGTCACAGGCAGAGCCCTAGAGAGATAGGGCTCTCTCTAGGGCTCTGGTCACAGGGATGCGTTCATATGTAGTCAGTAATTTCAGGTAGGCCTACTCTCGAAATGGCGAACGCAGATAAAGTTGAACTCGAAAATCCTCCAGAATAATTGAAGTCTTCGGTTTGGGAACATTTTGAAAAAAGACTGAAGTGCAAACCCAACTCCCACTAGCATTTAAGCCTCCACCACTCGCAAAAAGTTCAGACCGAGTCAAAGCTCTTACAAACGCCAAATATCCTTATGTTGCCATGTTAGCAAAGCGCTACCTGGCTGTATCTGCTACCTCTGTCCCTAACGAGAGGGTGTTCTCCACAGCAGGAGACATTGGTAGTGCCAGCAGATCTGCCCTTTCGGCAAGCAATGTGGACAAGTTCATTTTTCTTTAAAAAAACATGAAAATACAATGACAAGCAAGTCATAATGTCAAACTGGCTGCTTAGGTACTAGTACAGTACAGTTCAAATACAGATTATTTCAGTTCATCGAAATGCTGCACCTTAATGTTTATTTTATTATATATTGTATTTATTTGAGTGACTACATTATTATCAGTTAAATAATAATTAAAAAAATATATATATATTTTATGTTTTGTGATCATTTTTTCTGCTGTACCGAAAACGTACCGAACTGTGCAACCCAGTCTCATGGCATTTCGTGTTCACCAACACGATTTCCCCCTTTTTTTCGTGTTGCACAGCACGATTTTAAAAGCAATGTATTTCTACTGGTAATGACGCTTAAAGGCAATTTGAGCATCCATTCTCATTGGATAACGGAGAATTGCACACCCGGAAGTAAGTATTCCCCTTACTGTCGATTGATTTTACAGTGATATCTGCACTACTCATCGACTAAAAAACACCAGATTATCCTTGTTAATTACACAACATTGATTGGTTTAAATTGTGTGCAATGCTTTTGTATTTTTCCCCTTCGATTCGGAGAAACAAATATTTTTTCGGAGTAAAGGATAGCAGAATCCCCACTACCCAGAATCCCCAGCTATCGTTTAGGACTACACCATGTGCTCTGTTTGATAAACCCTGTGATAGTCCTCAAGCTCTGTGATTGGAGAGTGTGCTCCGAGGGTTACGCAGAGCCTCGAACAGCACTTGAAATGGGATGGAACCACGGCAGACTGTCCAAAACTGGATTTGAACAGGTCCACCGCGTCCCCCCCCTCCCCCCCGTCCACAGAACTACACATGCTGGCTATTCTGTTTCGCAACATGTTCTCTATCTATGGCACGTCTCTACTGGGAGTTGTAGTTTTAAAAGACGTTTTCGTATTTCCCATAATAAGAAGTTGCCAGTATTAAACTGTGTACATCCCTGGAGGTTTAGGGGATAGGAAACACTCACATTTAAAACATATAATTAATAAATGGGTGAAAATTGCTTGTGCCCATAATGGGCAGCATTAATATATATACACACATGCCAGCTAAGGTCAGAAGAGCTTTATTTAACAGCTGGTCTTATGTTTGTGACCCCTGTTGTTAATTGATAACATTACATTACATTAATTGATAAGCCTGAAACATGCACTTGTCAAGGTTCAGAGGCACATTTTGCAAATATGGCAGTAGCCATCGATCAGCTTAAGATAAGATATACTTTATTGATCCCAAGTTGGAACATTTGCGTTACATCAGCATGTGTAACAGTTGTAAATATGCAGTGGTGTTTATTTGTAAATCATTTAGTATAATCACACAAATTCTGTGTTTTATATTTAACAATTCTGTGTTCTTTATTTATTGATTGTTCAATACCTGACAAGACCGGAGATGAAATATACATACATCTTATAAGAGTATAATACATTATGTATAATATCAGTTAAAATAAGTGCTTCAACATAGTTAACATTGCTGGAGGTATGCACAAATATTGATAGATGTCTTGTAATGCACTATTGAGGAACCTGCGACCCAAGTTTTTCATTCAATGCAGAACTACACCATAGTTGTGTGACATATGATATGTCAATAAACCTTAGAAAATCTTGAAAGGGATGTGCAAAATAGTCATTATATACAGTCTTTAATTAACTATTAGTAGAGAATAACGAGTAATGAATATACTTTATAGGGATCCTATTCATATCTAATAACAAAATTCAATAACATGCTTTAACCACTAGGTGTCCCTTTATATCAGCTGTGCACCTTTATGGTGTAAATACAGCCTATCTACCAATTGGATCAAATATAAAAGTCAGCCGAATTAGTGTTGATACTGCAAGGAGACGTATTGTGTGAAAATAAATGTAAGATGTTGTTTAATGGCTGATATATTTATGATCCACGTCACGTTTTCAGTTCCTCATGTTTGTCTAGAAGTCTTCTCATCAGGGCTCTATAAATACAGAACTACGGCAAGTAATATTTAATGCAGCCGAACCGTGTATTACAATGCCGTTATGTGATGACTTCCAAAGAGAAAAGCAAGCACACTCGGAATAAAGTATTATTTTTATTTTTTTAAATGTTTTCGGTCTGTTTCCGGTATTTGTTAATGACGATGTGCTGTGAGATGTGAGACTGGAATTGCACAGGGGAAAATAACGTAGGCTATCTTTAGATGCGGATTTTGTTAAACTAATATGTTTGCGCTGTGGACCAACACTATACATTGACGGGGAAGGGGGTAGCAATAAAGATAACACCATTAAACAGTTACACAACATAACAGAAATAATATCGATAGCAGCGTCCCTAGCAACCACCTTGGTAACAATGAAAACTTCCTGAAGTAATCTTCGTAATAACTAGCAAACTAAAGATCATGTACATCCACTGCACACATAATCTGAAATAACAACTCATATTTCTCGCATCAAATGACATCAAAACGCATTTTAATGGCCAAACTAACTTTAAAATAGGCATTTTCCACCGAGAATAAAACGAAGTTCGGCCATGTTTTTTTTTTCTGCAGGGAGAAATTTGAAGATCACGTGACATAGGCTGCTTCTCAGGTCGATTAAATGAAATCCTTGCTTCCCTCACTTGCGTCGTTTCCCTGCGTTTACGGCCCGTACACACAGCAGCTTTTGGCGATTTGTCCACCGCTTCCAGCGCGTCTCCGCCCATTGACTTTGAATGGGGATGACGTCACTTTCCCTCGCTTGTCGCCGAACTGCATTGTGGGGGGGCGAGGCGAAGATTTCCAGGATTTCCAGGATGTTCAGGATTCCAAAGTTGAACAATGTTCAACTTTTGAGGCTGAGCTGGAAGCGACAGCCAATCAGATCCGTTTATGCAAATCTGACAGTTCAAGCGCTAGCCAATCAAACCGCGTGCAAGCTGGGAGAACCAGACCCGCAGTTAATTTCTATATTCCACAAAAATGGAGGAGAAGTTAGTTATTGCGGTAGCAAATCACCCGGTTCTTTATGACCAGTCCCTATTTACTTACCGGGATACAAACCGGAGGAACCAGGCATGGAGGGAGGTGGCAGAGGCAGTGGGTGAAACTGGTAGGTTTTCCCTTGTTTGCGGATTTTATATCCAGTTTACTTCGTTGCTAGTTTACTTCGTTGCTAGCAAGCATAGACAGTATCATTAGCCAGCATGGAATGTAGCATACAATAGCACCTTAAACATTAATCTCATAAATGTTAAAAATGTTAAAAAAAGAAATAGTGGAGAAGAACCGGGGTTTTTTGCTTTGTATGTCGGGGGCGGGAGATTCATGTGATTGGTTGTTGGTCGCGAAATCCCCAAGCTTTCAGACACGCCCAGCTCCAAGATTTTCAAGATTTTTGAAAAGCTGCTGTGTGGACGTACCGTTAGTCCCTCCCACCAGGGAAGCATGAAGGGACGCAAGGAAACCACGAGAAGCAGGGAAATGAGTTTTAAGAGCAATGGAACGTCCTTTCCTCCGGAGCGTCACGCGAAGCGACGTCCGTTTGTGATGACGCTGCACAGCTGATCGTCTGACAGCAGCTCTGTACCCGTTATTTCCACAAACACCCCCGCCTCTGTTAGTACACATTTACTGACACAAACATTAGTATCATCTGTTGTAGACCCCAATACATGAAATAAAATAAGAACTAATTCTCAAAAAAGATAAACGCCATTCTTAAAATGTATTTAAATGAACAATAGTTTGATTAATATTGATTAGAGTGCACAATAGGAATACAATTATTCAGAGAACAAAAACAGATATGTTATCTATCAAAACCCAGTTAGATTAACATTCATTGGACTGCACACTTTGTTTGTTTGTGTGGAGCATATTAACATTTTAATAGCACTTAATGACTGACTGAATGGAAATGACAATAAATGAAAATGTAAAACGAAAAAAGCGATCATGAAAATGTTTCCAATAAATGAATTAAATGATTTTTGACCACTTTGTTGTTCAGATATATCACATATTTGTAACTAAATGATACATTAATTGAAACAAAACACGGTATAAACTGAGGAGTGACTCCCGTGAGGTTCATGTATTTTCTTCACTCTGCTCTCATGTCAAGAAGCATCAGATCAGTGCATCATGCACTGCCTCGTCCAATCAGTGAGCGATACACAGTAAGGGGGCGGGGTGAGTGAGTATCTGAGGATTTCATCGGAGGATGGTCTGGTGGTTCCTCGGTTATCGCTCCTCCATGATCGCTCCTCGCTCCTCGATCCTCCAGCAGAAATAAGAGCCATGGGACGGTACTCAAGATGGCGCAGGCAAATCAACTTCCGGTGAGACCGAGGAGCGAGGAAATGAAAATAGTCGACCTGAGAAGCAGCCATAGACGCCAGCCATTGGAATGAATGGTGAAAAAAAACGGGGTTTGTCAAACAGAGCACATGGTGTAGTCCAAACGATAGCTGGGGATTCTGGGTAGTGTAGTGTCTTCTGCCATCCTTTACTCCGAAAAAATATTTGTTTCTCCGAATCGAAGGGGAAAAATACAAAAGCATT
Source organism: Gymnodraco acuticeps (assembly GCF_902827175.1). NCBI lineage: Eukaryota > Metazoa > Chordata > Actinopteri > Perciformes > Bathydraconidae > Gymnodraco > Gymnodraco acuticeps. The sequence continues at coordinate 295,643 of NW_022991779.1, forward strand.
GCACACAATTTAAACCAATCAATGTTGTGTAATTAACAAGGATAATCTGGTGTTTTTTAGTCGATGAGTAGTGCAGATATCACTGTAAAATCAATCGACAGTAAGAGGAATACTTACTTCCGGGTGTACAATTCTCCGTTATCCAATGAGAATGGACGCTCACATTGCCTTTAAGGGCAGCCGACACAAACGAATGCCGTGCTTCCATGAGCATCATTACCAGTAGAAATACATTGCTTTTAAAATCGTGATGTGCAACACGAAAAAAAGGGGGAAATCGTGTTGGTGAACACGAATCAATAGATTAAAAATCGTGTTGGTGAACACGAAATGCCATGAGACTGGGTTGAACTGTGACCTAAAAAATTACAAGACATCTATCAATATTTGTGCATACCTCCAGCAATGTTAACTATGTTGAAGCACTTATTTTAACTGATATTATACATAATGTATTTTATACTCTTATAAGATGTATGTAGATATTTCATCTCCGGTCTTGTCAGGTATTGAACAATCAATAAATAAAGAACACAGAATTGTTAAATATAAAACACAGAATTTGTGTGATTATACTAAATGATTTACAAATAAACACCACTGTATATTTACAACTGTTACACATGCTGATGTAACACAAATGTTCCAACTTGGGATCAATAAAGTATATCTTATCTTAAGCTGATCGATGGCTACTGCCATATTTGCAAAATGTGCCTCTGAACCTTAACAAGTGCATGTTTCAGGCTTATCAATTAATGTAATATAATGTTATCAATTAACAACACGGGTCACAAACATAAGACCAGCTGTTAAATAAAGCTCTTCTGACCTTAGCTGGCATGTGTGTATATATATTAATGCTGCCCATTATGGGCACAAGCAATTTTCACCCATTTATTAATTATATGTTTTAAATGTGAGTGTTTCCTACCCCCTAAACCTCCAGGGATGTACACAGTTTAATACTGGCAACTTCTTATTATGGGAAATACGAAAACGTCTTTTAAAACTACAACTCCCAGTAGAGACGTGCCATAGATAGAGAACATGTTGCGAAACAGAATAGCCAGCATTTGTAGTTCTGGGGACGGGGTGGGGGAGGGGGGGACGCGGTGGACCCGTTCAAATCCAGTTTTGGACAGTCTGCGTGGTTCCATCCCATTTCAAGTGCTGTTCGAGGCTCGGCGTAACCCTCGGAGCACACTCTCCAATCACAGAGCTTGAGGACTATCACAGGGTTTGTCAAACAGAGCACATGGTGTAGTCCAAACGATAGCTGGGGATTCTGGGTAGTGTAGTGTCTTCTGCTATCCTTTACTCCGAAAAAATATTTGTTTCTCCGAATCGAAGGGGAAAAATACAAAAGCATTGCACACAATTTAAACCAATCAATGTTGTGTAATTAACAAGGATAATCTGGTGTTTTTTAGTCGATGAGTAGTACAGATATCACTGTAAAATCAATCGACAGTAAGGGGAATACTTACTTCCGGGTGTACAATTCTCCGTTATCCAATGAGAATGGATGCTCACATTGCCTTTAAGAGCAGCCGACACAAACGAATGCCGTGCTTCCATGAGCGTCATTACCAGTAGAAATACATTGCTTTTAAAATCGTGAAAAAAAGGGGAACACGAATCAATAGATTCAAAATCTTGTTGGTGAACACGAATCAATAGATTAAAAATCGTGTTGGTGAACACGAAATGCCATGAGACTGGGTTGAACTGTGACCTAAAAACCGAGATACATACCGAACCGAAATGTTTGTGAACCGTTACACCCCTAACAGTTATGCAATTGTACTACTTCTGAATTATCTGACACTATATCTAGTCTAATATCCAGATGATGATATAACATTGATAACTACCTTAGCGCTAGTGTAGACCAACTTATATTAAAGAATAACAGTAATAATGGCAGGAAACCAGGAATGAGGATAAACTCCTAACCGCAGAGATTCAGTTACAGGTTAGTTAAATCCAGAGGGCTGAACCGTAGGCCTGAGGACAAACAACACCATACTTATATCATATTTTGTTGAAAGTGTAAATATAATCAGATGTACTCACCAGTGTTTATCAGAGACTCTGCTGTGTTGTTGAGAAAGATCTGATGAACTCAGTTTGTATTTTCTTTAGACAGAAACAGAGACTAGTCTCGACTGCAGTGTGGCTGCCTCTCTGACTAACTTAACTTTCGTTTCCTGAGTGTGACGTGTATGCTCTCCTCTTTCCTCTGTAGCTCCTCCTCTCACTGCAGCTGGTTTGGTTTCCTCCCTCTGATTCACACAGTTATTGTGAATCAGAGGGAGGAAATACCAGCGACTCTTCAGGTTAAAATGGAGCAAAGTTGGTGCTAACAGTGGGGAGAGTGAGATATGTGAGAATGTTTTTCTTTATTATGTTGAAACTCTCTCAGCTATACTTTAACCAGAACAGTTTATTTAATTGGAACCTATCCTCATTGATACCATATCTAAGGCAGGACTGGTGTATTATTTAGCATGAATTTGTATCTAGATGTTTATAATAAAACTGTAAACTGAGTTTGTTCATAAAAAGAGGATCACATTGTGAGTTAATTCTACTTCTTACAGTGCAGGGAACTTTATTTAAAGGATTTTTTTAAAGAAATAAACTCTTGAACTTTGTTGAGAAACTGGCAAAGAGTAGCTGGGGTCTCTTTGTTGAGTGTTCTCTTAGGTTGTTTATATTTCATGTCCTTGTAGAAGTGATTATCCTCACATGAAGGTGTGTTGACTCGTGTATTTGTTTGCCTTTTGAGTAAGAAGTAACTTTTGTCTCATAATGTCTCAGTCTCCATCTAGTGGTCGTTCTGTGTGATGACATCAGTTAGTTGTGAGCATGGAGGCCTGTTGTTGCTGCAGGGAGTAGAAGAGGAAGGCTGTCAGATCTCAAGACATTTTCAGAATTACAATTATTTATGCTTTTCTGTACTTACAAACCAATCATTCTCAGATTACTTTCAGAGAGAACATATAACATTTAAGTTATAATTGTTGTCAGTCTTTGTTACCGGCAAGAAGAAACACTGCTGTGGAGGAATTCAAGTGGAAATGCTCAGAGTTTTAATTTGCCATTTTAACTTCAATTTAAACAGTTTTAAATGTATTTGATTTTAAGACTGTTTATTATAAATGGTTTGTCATGTGGTATTGTTTGAATGTAGTCATTTTTATATTTGTTATTAGAATATTTCATAGTGGAAAAAAACCAAAGTAATTTGAAAAACAAAATGTACTAATAGTAAAATGGTAAATAATTAAAACATATCTAACAATACAAAAACAAGGTGAAAGGATAACAGACTAGTTCATCACATCAAGTAGCTTTGTTGTTGTGGGTCTGGCCATCAGCTGCAAAGAGGAAACGGCTCCTAAAAACTGCAGGAAAGGAGACCAGGTTTTATTGAAAGGCATTTTATTGTCTTTTAATAATTGTTCTGAACGCACTTGTTTGCTGATAGCTTCTAGTAATGAGCTTTGTGATGTTTTGTATCGCCTTGGACCAAACTTCTTTAAATGTTTGATTATTTTAAAGGACAGGATATCTCCGTGAACTACCAGGTTACCAACACAATGCGTCCTCCAGCTCTTTGGTTATCAGCAGAGTGATTAGTGATGAACGAGGCGTCACATGACCCGGTGTTAGGGCTTAGAGCGTGGAACTAGGAGGTCCAGTAGCATGAGGTCTAACTTGACTGAGACCAGTAGCTCTGAACAGTCATGGCCAGTAGGAACAAGGAACCAGGTACGTTAGGGAGAAATGCCTTTACAGAAAGAGGATGAAATACAGGTGGATAACAGGTGTTCTAACTCCTCCTGTGTGCTTAAGTTCACAGGTTTTTAAGTGTCGCCAAAACTTGATAATATTTGTCCAAATCTCCTCCTGTTATCCAAAGACTTTGTCTGTTTTAGCGGCTGTTAATAACTCTCTCTCTCTTTGTCTTTGTTTTCATTTCAGTTGATGCCGATGAGATTAAGAGGCTAGGAAAGAGATTTAAGAAACTCGACCTTGATAACTCCGGCTCCCTGAGTGTGGAGGAGTTCATGTCCTTACCAGAGCTCCAGCAGAACCCCCTCGTGCAGCGAGTCATCGACATATTCGACACCGATGGAAACGGAGAAGTCGACTTTAAAGGTAAATTAATCATGAAACTGTTTCCCTACTCCCTCTGATTTTCCCTTTGTTTTTAAAATGTAACTTTGTTAACAATATCCTTTCTAAGTGTCCTCAAAATTAACCGTTGTTAAAGATACAGTCTGTCTGCTCCTGACTGTCCTCTGATTGAAATGCAATGCAATGGGCTGGCAAATGCACAAAATCTGGCACAAGAAGTCTGACATTTGCTAATTTAAGAGCATTATTAAGTGCTTTACCGTTAACTTATGAATCAGTTAGAGGTGGGTGCATTTTTTGTAAAACTTGGTGAAAAACCATTGCAAGAAATGTCCTCTATCCTTGATTATGTCATTGTAATGTTTCACAATATCTATCTGATATCAAAACTATCACAACGGAGTAATCAAGTAATGTGTTTAAAGTTTGAGAAGCTTTTCCCCATAAGAGCAAGTACAGATTACTTCACATTGGAAAGTGCTTCTAAATTCCCTTTAATCCATGAGGTACTGTCCGTGTATCCAGACATCAAATGCAGTATTTACAGAAATCTGTCACTGATCGCAGCTGCATTTTTAGTGCTGATAACTAAATGTAGTTTAAACTTTTAATTATCAATAAATTAAGTCCTCTGATGTCATGACTTATGCTACAAATAATTGTTTTCCGCTTTAAGCAAATATATGCCATATTCATAACTAAACGCCTATATATCCACGTATATTATATTATTGTGGCACACATAATGACAGAAATGAATGGGCACTTCCCTGGCCACAGAATAATGTAAATACTGCAGTCAGCTGCACCTTTCTGCTCCCTGGGGTGAATTCAAAGTACTTTAAATGTGTACTTAGGTAATTGTACTGGTAATATCTGAATTGCATCAAAGCCATTACTTTCTGAATCACTACCTGTATTTAGATTTCTACATTAATCTTCAAATGTGTTATATTATTTACTATTTGATTCAGTTATTGTTCAGTGCATTGTCTTGTATTTATTCCAATAACAACAACAGCATTTTTCAGCGTCAAAGGTAACAAGGAGCAGAAGTTGCGTAAGTGTCCTTCAGTTTTCTTCATATCTCTGTAGCCTTGTTATCATTACTAAACTCAGTTATACACACTTCAAAGGTTTGTAATCTTTTGCCACAAAGGCTTGATTGTGTTCAGAGAGTCTGAAAAAACAAAAAAGTCCGTATTTAGAGAGACTGAAAAAAACAAAAAAGTGCGTATTTAGTGTCTGAAAAAACAAAAAAGTGCGTATTTTTCAGATTCTAAATATGCACTTTTTCTTTTGTTTCCGAGGAGAATTGGGAGTTGGGGTTAAATTAAAAAGTGGCGACAGATAACCTACAGGTAACATATAACAGTAAACACTTACGGGACTGTCATTTTCCTTTTACTTATATCAGAGTATTTTACAGTTACTTTTACTGGACCTAAATACTGCCATATACTGGTGATTTGACACAAAATATGTAAGCACATAAGCAAACAACTTTCCTGTGAGCCTGAGACATTCACAGTTACCTGCATTATGATTAAAAACAGGTGATGGATTTAAACTATTTAAACATGTAATACTGTCCTCTGTCCAGCAGGGGGCAGCGTGAGGACACGTGGAGAGAAACTGATGCTGATGTTTGTGGACACCTGTTTAGTTTTATACTTCCTGGTTTAGTTTCCTAGTTCCTGAACAATCATAATCTTAACTCATAATATTCCAGCATATTACATTTGTCCTCACTGTGCAGCTCCTTCAGCGACAGGCTGCTGCACCCCACCTGTCACACGGAGAGATACCGCAGGTCCTTCCTTCGTGCAGCGGTCAGACTTTACAACCAGCACTGCCCCTAGTAGACCCTCCTACACACACCACAACACAGACTATAACACCCCTTGCTGCTAAATACAAACCAACTTTGTGCAATATGTGCTATATGTGCAATATATATATGCCGTTAATAACTGTGTAATTTATACCTGGCTGCTAAACCCTTGTTACTGTTACAAGGTATATATCTTGTATTTTGTAAATTGTGTAACTTGCTGCTGTTGAATACCGTCAAACTATGTGCAATATGTGCTTTATGTGCAATATATACTTTATATACATATGCCATCTTTAATAACTGTAATATATACCGGGCTGCTAAATCCTAAGAACTGCTACAGGATTTGATTTGTAGATTTTATTTGTTTTTTATCTGTATTTTTGAAAATTATGTAACTTTTTATATTTTTTTTAGCATATTGTTTATTATATTATAACTTAGTACTTTTTTTAGCATATTGTTGTGTTGTTTGTTTATTATATTATAACTTGTACTTTTTTTAACGCATGTAAGATATGCAACACTAAGCTGTCTGTGGCTCTTTCCTGCTGTAACGCTGCAAGTTTCCCCTCTGTGGGACTAATACAGGTATTCTGATTCTGATTTAGAGAATAGCTTAAAATGTTGAGTTACTGTTATTTATTTACAATTTTATTCTACATTATTCTTCTACTCCACATGTGAAAGGCCTGTGTTGTTGTTTTTATTCTATTACATGTATTTCATATTCTTAAGTTAATAGTTTGAATTAATAATGCTAAATATATTTCATATTTGTTTGATGTATTATATATTTAACTAACCGGCAGTAATTCAAACTAGCACCACCTACTATTATACTACATGTATTTGATTACTTTAGTTACTTTAACAATCAAAATGTAAACTAATATTACAAAATGTAATCAACCAATCATTTGTTTTGTATTCGGACCCTAACCGGCATTATAGATAGTACAAATAACACATCTCTACATTTACCAGCAGTAACAATGAAGGAAAGAACACATGAACCGATTACATCAATAATAATAATTAATGTATATAATGTCTTTAAATTGGTCATTCTACATATTATGCCTTTTTACTTTTGGTGTTTAAAGTATATTTTATTAATGAAGAACCACGACTCAGGATCCACGACTCTTCATCTTGTGTCTTAAAACTGAGCATTAACTTTCCTTAATGCTTCATATTGTTTTATATCATCTGATAATGGATGTTTCAGGTCTGACTGCCTCTAATGGAGCAGCAGAAGAAGAAGAAGTGGGCGAGTTGTTGCCGTCACTAACAATTAAAAGTCTCATTCATAATCTCTCTGCTGCTCTCGGACCCTCCGCCTCCGCCTCAAACTCTCATCTGTTTGTAATTTGCACTCAGGTTTTATTTTCACACCAGCCAACATGGAAGTCTCTGAGCCAGAGCCTCCAAGAAAGTCTTCTCTCAAACAATCTGCACCATAACTTTAGAGAAACTACAGAAACACTGCTCTTAGAAACATGATTTACACTCAGCAGCCTCAGAGTAGACAGAGACAAGTCAGAAAATGTTACAAATGTATAGAACACAGTTTATTTATGATGGGAACTGAAAAATGTGACTTAAAGGTGGGGTAGGTAAGTTTGAGAAACCGGCTCGAGATACACTTTTTGTTATATTCCATGGAATGCTCTTAGCATCACGGCACGGCTAAAATAACTGGATGGCCTGCCTGCTTGTCCAACACATTCTCACTCCCAACTCGGCCTATGTTGACGTTATGTCAGGGTCCCTGTCGTCACTTTCCAACGCAAGGGGGGGCCTTTAGCATCGAGTTTCAACTATCAGGGAGTCCCATTGACTTGCACAGAGCTCCCTGAACGTTGGTAATAGACGAGTTGGGATCGCGGCGAAATGCTCTCCGCAGATCCATTCTCACAGCGTTTATCAACCTTTTTCTTTATCAATATAAAGCCACACTTATTGTTTTTACTTCTTTATTTTAATTGAATAATGTAGGACTTTTGTTGCCGTCAGTTATGGGCAGAGTAGGGGCTCAGAAAACTGAAATCTGTTATTTACTCAACAATAACACATAATTAGCCTTGTGTTTATTTATTTGTTTGATTGTATAATTCCTTTATATGACATACTATACTTGTTAGTATAGTATATAGTGAAGTATTGTTGTTGTGTATAACATACCATACCAGGACTATTTATCACATATCACACGTTTATGACATATGAGTTTAATTACTATTTATACTATAACTTTTTTTACTTTTATTTAAATTGCTTTTTCATGGCATACATTACATTATAGTGTGACAAACCTTTTTTGACATTTTTATGGTTTACTTTAATGACATTATATCACACCCACTATACTTGGACTTTTTTTTTAAAATAACTTGTGAAGTTGATCATTTGTATGTCATACTTCTTTTGACATTTTCATGACATACTTTTGTTTAATATGACATTTTAATGGCCCACTATACTCCTACTCGTATGACAATTATATGACAGGTCCTGCATACACTTTATTCATCCAGCAGAGGCTCAGTCAGAAGGGGCTTGGACTGGAAATCGTATGATCGCCGGTTCAATTCCCTGAACAGACCTAAAATAAGTATTCCTAGTATTAGGATTGGTTAAAAACAGAGACAACATTTCACTGTGTGACAAAAAGGAAGAGGGTGTCATCCTCCGATTCTAAATTCAACAACAAAAAATGACCCAACTAAATGTATAATTGTATTTACATAAGATAAGATAGAACTTTATTGATCCCAATTTGGATGTATGATTTACCAATAAGTATGATTTACCAATAATTAACATTAAAACTTCTGTCTTGGCAATCCTTCTTTAAATGATCCTGAACAGAGATACAATGATGTGTAAAGTAAAACATTTTTATTTGTTATTATTATTATTATTATATATCTTTTTTTTTCTTTCCCTTCTATTTGATGTTTCTCATTGTAATTAGGCCACTATGATTATCATTTATTATTCTTTATTAATTCTCTCTGTGCTTTTATTTAAGTCATTGGTATGTAAACTGAGATACACATAGATATCTTTAAACATGATTAAGATGAGATTATTATCACCCATGGAGAGATGTACGTTATATGCACAGTAACTATTCTGCACACATGTTTACAAAAATGACAATAAAAAGAGTATTACAAATGTGTTATATTGAAATGTAGAAGCACTTAATGCTCCTCTGTGTCTGTTCTACTCTTTAACCTGCTCTTATATGTCATTAAACCAGGTATCACCAGAGTTCAGTGTATCTCTCAGGTAACTTCATTTCACCTGCAGGTAAGTGTCGGCTGCAGCGGGAAAAAAGATCCGCCATAAACACTTTCTGCCATATTCTAGTGTCAGGTGAGGCCAGGAAAACACACACACACACACACACACACACACACACACACACACACACACACACACAATCATCGTTGGGCTGTCCCCCAATGAGTGACGTCTGAGGAAGATGAAAAATGTAAATTATACATTGTTGAGAAAATGCTGCATCTCTTGCATTTATTGATGTAGAGGAGCCTTATTGTCTACCTTTTTAATAGAACAATTTGAAAGTCTCAATTGCTTGGTTTTCGTGAAAGTTTAACAGATTGATGCATCTCCACAGATCATCTTAAAGGCTACATTCATTGTAGTTAAAAAAACTGTAAAAACTAGGGCCCCCAAAAAGCTAGAAATGGTCCTGATAAAGTCCCTATCTTCTGAAATTGAAACTGCTCTGATTGCTAACTTTTATTTGTTGATACCATATTTACTATAGCCTACATAATTATTAGAGCTAATTAACTATAGATAAACTATAAGATCACCATAGCCAACTCTATAGTATTACCATAGTCATTTTCTATATTATGTTCCAAAAAACTATAGAAATAATATAGAAAACACTATAGTGATACCAGAGGTTGCGCTAGACTTTTTCGCTGCCCGTCATTTTGACGGACAGGATCGTAAAACTTCCGTCAAAATCCAGAATTACCCCGTCGGCCTTTACACAACTCTGGCGAGGGGGGGGGGGGGGGGGGAAGCATGCTCGTGAACTGTCAACGGGGGGGGGGAGGGACAGTTCAAATGCACCGTGTTATGCATGGCTGCTGCACCTCGCAGGAGCGTGCACAGCGTAAAGCCAAAACTCACAGACATTTCAGTGATTTGTACGGCACAGTTAGGTTTGGAAACGGTATAATTTCCTTTTTGGAGAAATGCATGCATAACACGGCATAACACCCATAAGCAGCCTCTCTGCGGGGAAACTTTTCCGCTGTTCCGAGTTTGTTCTAATCTGTCAAAATGACGGACTGCTTTCAGATTTGTCCGTCATTGTTAAAAAAAATCTGTCATAGACGGAAAATATTCGGTTAACGCGACCTCTGAGTGATACTACATAAAACTTTATAGTATAACTATAGTCATTTCCTATAGTGACCGAAACACCATAGAAATACTACAGGAAACATTATGGTGATACTATACAAACACTATAGTGATACCATACAACACTATAGTGATACCATACAACACTACAGTGATACCATACGAACACTATAGTATAACTGTAACTTCACTATAAGATCACCATAGCCAACTCTATAGTAGTACTAAAGTAATTCTCTATAGTGTGTTCCAAAAAACCATAGAATTACTATAATAATACTGATCGTTTCTTTGTGGTATTTCTATAGTAATTCTTAATAATAGTACTACAGTGTTTTTTTGCAGGAAGTTTCACTGATCCGCATCCCCTGAGCCAAACGATAACTTCTGGCAGCTATCCTACTTGCTAAAGGCTAGGCAGATGGATTAGGGTACGTTGTAATGTGATTTGACATGTTATAAGGAGAGTAGCGAGTGACGCAATTTATAGTTTTAATTTGTACGTCACCAGGTGTAGGACTCAAAGTACTCGGGTTAATGGAGAGGGGAGACTCGTCACGACCAGCTCATTACTAGGATCCGGGTTAATGATCCGGATGAATCAGGACTCACCCATCTCTACTACCTCCATTATCGCTGCTATCCCGTCTCCGGTGCACAGGTGTTATAGTGTGAGGAGGGCCATGCCAAAATGCTTTAAGTTGAAATGGCGATTCAAAGCAAGGCAGGGAATATCCTCGGTACATTCTGATGGACACAGCAGCACACAATTCAAACATACAGGTGTCACTTCACAAGCAGCCAAACAAACCCGAACAGGAACAAGAGGCTGGCTAGCTGAACAGATCCCCACACCATCAGAGGACTGCAGGTCCGCGCCGAAGGCTGGTAGCTGAGCAGCAGAGATCCACACACAACCATCTGACTTCAGAAGAGGCCGGATAGCTTCCATACCATCGGAGGACTGCAGGTCCGCGCCGAGGGCTAGCGGCCTAGCAGCCGAGATTCACGTGCCACCGGCTGGCTTCAGAGGAGGCCGACTGCTGAACAGCTAGCTCTGCCGGCGGGTCTCTGTGGTCCCACACTGACGGCTGCTGGCCTAGCAGCAGGACCCCTCTCCACACCAGTGGCGAGCCGTGACTTTTATACCTAGGCCCTCTGACCCCCCCTTCCCTCGAAAAAAAAGAAGAGTTATTACGTCTACTTCAGCGGAATATCAAAACAGCGGCCTGGGGTGCAAAACGCATGAATGACCTCTACCACACAAAACAACACCATTTATATAAACACCTATCATGACAGGGCACCCACAGCCAAGTAACAATTACAAATGAAAATGACTTAGGCCTACCTTTGATGATCAAATCACTTAAACACAAAGTCCATGATCCTCCTGTCCTTTTGGATGAAGCACTTGCGGGTCATTCAGCTGATCCTTTGCCACTCCAGTTTATCATTGTAACTCAATCTTGAAAATGACTCGGTTAATAATTTCGCAACGATGTCATCATCACTATCACTGAAGTGAGCCATCATGAACGAATGTATGCTAATCATAAATCTATCGCTCATCAATCTATCGTTTAGATTTATGATTCGAAAATAATAAAAGTAGGGTAGCATGTGGATATTATCCGGCTGAACAAATCGTGCATTTATCTAACAGGTTCGTTTTCCACAGACCTTATTTCAAGCTATTTTCCAAAATCCTATGGAGAAATCCCATTGCTTTTGTGTTGAGGGAACCCGAGCGCAGCTTACTTCCGTGTTTTAGGATGCGTCACTGCACCACTTGCATAGACCTCACAGCGGGCGGAACTTGTCATAAAGTCCGCAAAAATAAAGCCCGCCCATTTAGAGGGAAGATATGATTGGTCAATTGTACTGTCATTTGACATTACTCTCTCATTGAGTTACTATAGCGGGCCCTCTGTGAATGTACAGAGGGACCAACAAGCCCTCCCGTCTTCACATAACTTGCAGAGACGGCATTTAACCCTTCACATTCCAACAGAAACTGAACAGGCAGATTCGAAGGATTTATTTCTTTGGAAATATTATTTTAAATACAATTAAATCAAGTTATTTTGGTAAAACTAATGAAAAATGTAACAACAACAAAATATATAAAAAAATATTTAATCTTTTTTTTTTTTTTTTTTCAAATATTATTTTTTAGAATATCTTAGGCCCTCACAGAGGGCCTAGAGGGCCCTGACGGCTCGCCACTGCTCCACACCATCGGAGGACTGGGGGCCCGCACCGAAGGCTAAAGGCATAGCAGCGGAGATCCACACATCACCGGCTGGCTTCAGACGAGGCCGGCTAGCTGAACAGCTATTTTACAGGATATAACTGTGAGGGTAGTTCTCATGTGGGACTGGATGGAATTACATTACCTGACAACAACATTGGCAAAGGGTCCGATACATCAGGATCACAATCTGCATACTTTTAACAATAAAATATTTATGAACTCTAGCAAAAATGCAGCAGGAACATCCCTATGGAAATCAAAATAATAATTTCTCACTTTGCATCTATAATGAATCAAGCAGAAACAAAATCAAGTTTTTACCTGCGTCTTGATCATTTTTATCAGTAGTCGTATTTTCTTGCGCCGATGGCTAGCAGCCTAGCAACAGAGATCCACAAACCAACAGCTAGCTTTGTAAAATATCACATTATAACTAGAGAATGCAATTCCTGAAGAAATTGCTTGTGGGAATGCTTTATGCTGAAAAGCTGACGCTGAATTGCTATGCTGAAATGTAATGTGTAAGAAGAAAGTGAAGAATTTAGATTGAAATGATACATGAACACTGGGGGCTTGAATGTGTGATGAGAGAAGAAAAGAAAGTAAAAAGGCTTGGAAAACCAGCAGAATATTTGAAATGCAAACTTTTGAATTAACTTGATGGCGAATGATCTTTCGCCATGGCAACGGCATTTGATGACATCCCATAATACGCTTAGATGTGTTGATGGCTGCATCGTTACCAAACCTGTGAAGTTTTGGGCCATTTCGAGCATTTGAACTGAAGTTATGAGAAAACCGTGTTTCATAGTGAGCATTATGTTGCCAAGGCAACAGCATTTGAAGAAATCTTAAAACTGTCAAATAGATGTCTTCACGGCTGGACTGTTGGCACACATGTGAAGTTTGAGCACTTTTTGACCATTTTCATAGGAGTTATAGCAATATCGTGTTTTACGGCGAGGGATGCGTTGCCATGGCAACAGCTTTTGAGGAAAACTCACTTATGGCACATAGACATGTTGAAGGCTGGACCATTAACCATTATCTGAAGTCTGCTGCTCGGAGCATGTCAGTTGGAGTTATGACATCATCGTGTTACATGACACAGGTGTCTATATTTGAGCTAACGACGTGTCCAGAGATCAAAGGTTTCCATGGTGATGTGCAGTAATCAGTGAGAGGAGAGCATTTGCATTGTTCTGAATGAGATAAACCTCTTACATGTGAACGTTTTGTTGAAGAACCGTAACAGATATCGGTGAAATTTCAATGCGTGAAGCATCTGAAGGAAGTTGAGCATCTGAAGTGTGCTTTTTGTGTATTTCCGGGTTAATAATGTGGCCTTTTTGGCAGATTAACTAAAGGTGTGCGGCTAATGCTTTGAGTAAAGATCAGCTTGAATGTACAATTGGCTTTAATGGAGACATGTTGAAAGTGTTTGTCACTTCATGCCCTCAAGAGGCATTTTGTTTAATTATTTTTCATTTTTCAAGCTATGAGATGTTTTCCTATGTTTGTCATGACAAATTATGTCTCAGGAGTGTAAGGTTTGGGAATTATGGCAGGTTTTTAAAAAATATATGAAGGCGAATTTCAAGCTGTCCTCCACTCTAGCTTTGAGATCACACACCTTAACGAGCTGCTCAATACCCACTAAATCTGAAGAAGGCCTCTTTACCTTGGTCTGAACAATGTTTAAAATCTCTAAAAGTATGAATCAGATTTAAAAGTTGTTTAACATGAATAATGTCAGAAAGATGTGTAACATTTTAAAGTTGGAATGAGGTTTCTGAGTAAAAGTAAGAAGGAACAGTTAGCAGTTGAAGTCACATGAAGATTTTTCAAGTCTGAAGAGTTTCTCCATTGACTTCAATGTTAAACATTTGATGAATTATGTGATGTATCTCTGGAATTATGAAAGTTATGAATGAGAAAAGTAATAGCCATCGATTCCCGACCGAGCTGAACGTTTTGATGTTCGAACGGAGTTTCTGCGATGTTCAATGCGGGAGAAGAAGAGGCGCAAAATAACTCGGCAGAATATAGTTGGAATGCTGTATCAGCATTCCCACTAAATAAACGTACTGTAGAGGATATTTGAAATAGCAAGGTGTGTGTGGGACAGTAACTATTATCTTAAGGGAGAAGCAAAAAAGTCTCTCACCAACATCTCAGAGATTCATGACTTATTTCCTCTGAGGTGAAGCTAGTTACTCTAGTCGCTGAAATCCTTTGCTGAGGGGATTTCCTGTAGCCAATCAGATCAGTGCTTCATTTTAAGCCAATTTATTTAATAAGTGACCCCAATACTGGTGTCGAAAAGAGGCAACTGACCATTTAGTGGATCAATTCAGCTGTCTGCAATGATTTGCTAAACCAAATGTCAACGTTTGCATCGCCGCTAACGAAGCTAGTGATGTCATCGTGACACAGCAGCCGTGTGACATTTGAGACTACACTACGCGGTCAACATTTCTACACTGCAAGTGTTCTCCGTTTACGACGAAGTATCAGAATTGACACAAAGTGTTGGTAGCCCAACCTAGCACGTTAGCTTATGTTACGTTAGCATTTGCTAAGCTAGCGGCTGCACATGCCATGGTCTACCTCGCAGGTTTCGCAGTATTAAAGTAGCTTAAAAGATTCATTGATTTTATTTTACCTAACAGTAAAGGTATAGTGACAATAAATGCGCTTTTATTATAATATGAATACATACCTTCTTTCCAATGTGTGGCCTTCTCTTATTTCCAACTGCTTGAATTTGATACTTGGCGGCAGGGGCGTCGCCTGGGGTAGGCATCCGGGGCTTTAGCCCCGGATGTTTTTTCTTTAGCCCCGGACAAATTCTCCCTCAATAATATAATACATTAACCTACTTTACCTATAGGACGGACAGCAGAATTGTAATTTCCCATGTTCAGTGAATGCAACACAGAGGCAAGACGACGCCACCAGACCAATCAGAGCGTTGCATGGAAATAAACGTGTTTTATTGGCTGACAGGTACGTACCTCTCCTCTGTGACAATGTTTAAACTTTAAACTGTCAGCCCCGGACGCGGAGATTCTGAAGATGGACATTAGACATTTCTTTAATAAAAAAGACGGCAATTCTCAAGTGGTGGCTCACACAACAACCCCAGAGCCACCACCTGAGCCAGATGAACAAGGTACCTGTCAGTAAACTTACAAGTTATGCGAACATGTAAGCAAAGCATACATTATAGCTACGTTGACGTTACTTGGAATCGCGCGGGTAAGCTAAACCGTTAGCAAGTAGCTATAGCTAGCCAGATATATTAAATAAACACTTTGTCATACAATCTAAATGTTGTGTTTTTTAGCGTTACTTGGTGATTTCAAAGAAAGCTCTCTGGGAAATGTTGACTTACTGTCTGTGTTCGAAGAAGAAGCTACCTTACAGTACACAGTTGATCCTGAGTCCTGTCAGTTAAAGTGTTTCATAGTTAGCTTAGCTAAGCATCAACCTAGCACTGAAATATATATATGGATGTTATGTGACAGTATTTCTGAGAAAGAGTCAGCTGAAATGGTGGCATAGTTGCCACTGCTTTACGTGTCGACAGCATGTTTGAACGTATTTGCAGCAGTAAATGTGGCTGTCTGGCCACTGACGTTGCCATAACAACACCTGCATTTAAATGTGCAACCTCTTTTTGTGACAGATTTTGCATGAAAATATAATTCTTCTGATTTATATTTCCTATTGACAGCTAGTTTCTATGTGAACATTATGAGATGGACAGCCAGCTAACAAGCTTTTTATACAAATATTTCAGATCAAAGCCAATCCAGTGGGGCTCCTGAAAGGGAGCAAGGGACACTATGCTCCCAAATATTAAGCCTTGACCCGCATCTTAAAATTGATATGATCAAAAAATGATCTGCATTGTCGGAGGCCTTTTTTCCTCATTATCATGTCAAATTGTACAGCTTTCCTTAGTGTTGAATGCAGACAGATGACTATATTAGAGTATTAAGTGAAAATGACTATATTAAAGTTTTAAGTAAATATATTAAGTGAATTACTCAAACTGCATTTGTATAGGAATGATTCTGTCCTATTGGCAGATAACTACTCTAACAGTGATATCTACAAGAGATGTAAATGTAACTATTTTCAATTGGTTAGTATTACATTTTGTGACAGTGTGGTGACACTCATTTTAATGAAGACAAATGTGTATATCTTGAAATTCATTTATTTGACAGAGCTGGAAACTGATTGATTTACATACTTGTTTGTGTTTACCTACACAGTCATCACAGATGAGCCAAACCGAGTAGAGGATGAAGAAAGGAGAACAGGAGAAAGGGACACACAAGAAGGAGATACAACAGACAAGAACGATAATGGAGACAACAATGAACAGGAACACCAGAACAGACAAGAGTCAATGAGTAACATGACTGATTTAGGGACTGCAGATACAGGGCCAAGGCAAGTGAGACATCACTGCTTTCCATCCAGCATGTTTGGCCAGCAAAATAGATCATTTCAACCGCAAACAGCAAGTGATGAGGGATTATTATTTCCTCCTTCCATCCCTTTTTCTGTTTAATCTGATTACTAACAACTTCTAATCATTTGACATAGTTTATGATTTAATTGGAAAATGAAGTGTTTTTAAATAATAAACCCGTTTCTGATTCTGATTCTTTGATTTCTTTTTGACATATGGGTGTTGAGAGATGTATCCATATCTCTTGATGTTGCTCTCAAAGTGCACAAGATTGATGCTTTTAACTTCAGTATTTAAAAAAAGTCCTGGGGAACCCCAAAGGAGGTGAGTTCCCCCCAAAATAGCACTTTATCTCTGCTTATGTAACTCCGGTGTAGTGTCCCCTCGGCAACAGATCACTCGGAGCTGGTGATTACTTTCCTGCATTTCAATGGACAGCATATAAAAAGGACACGTGAGCTGCATTGCTTAACCAGTTAAGCCCGAAGGTCCCCCCAGAGGACCCTTCCCACAGTTTTTTTTTTCTCACATGTCTCAGGGCTTCTTAACATTTATGAAACTATTAATGTTTCATACCCTTTTAAAGGTAAGAAACTCCGCTAACTGACAATAAGAACAATTGTTAGCTAAAAAAAACACAAGAGTAATATCAAGCCTTTGAATTAGCATTGAGCGAAAAAATGCTAACGCTTTTTTACACACAACACACGGTAGAAATGCCCTTATTACTATCTTAACTGCACAAACAAGATATACGATTTAAAGCTGAGACTCCACAGATTCCACACATGTAATGTCATCACTGTCCGACCTCGAATTCCTGGAGCTATCAGCCAGAAAAGAGAAAGTAAACAACATCCGGTTCCAAAAATATTACAATAATTACGTCTTACCTTTTTTGATTTGTGATCAAAAGTTGTGTTCAACGGAAAAAAAACGCATCTCAAGGTTAATCCAATGTCTTTGTGTCACGTAGAATTTTTTACTGATAATCAATCATCATATTTATGGCAATATGCTCGGTATAAAGTATTGCCGTCCAGGCTTGCACTTTCAGATATGCTTCGTTTGCTTCTCTATTACGTCCGCTATGGTAATGTTTACGTAGATTTGGGAACTGCCCATCGATTCTATTGGTTCTGATGGTTAAGAAAAATGTGTAAATCACACCAATCGACCAATGGGTTCCAGAGATATGGTCCTGCGTAAAGTATAAAGAATGGCAGCCAGCTTAAGTACATTACGCAGCCGACTTCATTTATTGTTTACAACGTAACGAAGCAGGAAATGCAGCAGGACCCAGAGCGCACGGAGCACAGAGCGGACAGCAGATAACGGAATTGCAGTATTATTGCTTATAGATTATCAGAACATTTCAAAGGGGACACAGCCCCATTGGATATTAATCTATGGATTAACTACATCATTGTTTTTATCGTTTTAATGCCATTGAAGACCAGTTTAGACCAGACAACGAGGAAGGTAAGTCATTGTTAGCCTAGCGCATGTTAGTAGCTAGCGCCATTTGTTTTGATGTACGTTTTTGTTGATAACGTCGCGAGTTTGTATCTTTCAGTGTTGAGGTGGGCACCGTTAGATTCTGTGTCTCAATGTGTTGGATGTGCAGCTAGGATAAGTAATAAGGGAGCGAGGAGTGATTTTCGGTGCAGTAATAGGCTAGCATTTTTCGCTCGGGGCTAATTCACTGTAAGAGTAGGCCTATGTTTTATTTTATTTTATTTATTTTTTTATTTTTTTCACAACAGTTGTATTTGGATGGAATGAATACATATAGTGATAATTCAAAGTAATACAATGATTTTTACAGTGAAAAAGTTCAAATGGAACCGATGGTTCCCAAATTACCCAGAGGTGAGTCCGCTTAGACTTTATTTTTCTAAATCTCTCTAAAAAGGTCAAATGTCACTTGTTTTGCATCAATCTTGATACAGGGTACTTATTATATGTTATAGTTTGGATTCCTAAAGCTTTTAGTCTACTAACCCATCATGCAAGGGTGGTTTTCACTATAAGTAAAGGGTTTTTTTTAGGTGGACATTAGAATTTACATGTTTTTACTATGTTCCATCTGAATTTACTTTAAAATAAAAAACATCTATATTGATTCTGACACTTCTACATCCAACTCACAGATGTAACCTTGCTGTGAGAAAAATAATTATTAATTTACCCCTTTTAGAAGTGAAGATATATCATTTGTTGTGTTAGTGGCATTTTTGAGCCTGAAACCTGAATAACAGGCTCAGGGCTTAACTGGTTAAGAGATCCTCACATGCTATCTTTTACAAAATAAGTGTCCAGTCCACAACAAAACATCAGTGATCGTATAGTCGTAGTATATTTTTTCACAAGCAATGTGAAACATTAAACTTATACAAACTGGTGTACAAAACTCACATACCTGCGTTGATCTCCTGGAGTGTCTCTACTCTTTCTTCTCCACATCTCTTGTCCACCATCAGAGATTGCAAACATTTCAGAAACAACTAGAGGTAGGGGACAAACAACTTGTTCGCTGGGCATGTCAAAAACCTCCTGCTTTGATCAAGACTTTAGGGAGCCTTTAGCCCCTCTAGCAAAGGGACTGGAAAGCAAGCTTTGAAAATTCAGTACCATCTACATGCTGTCATGTTCCAGACACTGCTCTCAACCACTCAGGGCCTGCACACATACCTGCAGAAAGAAACAATTGACTTGGTGCAGGCAGTAGATTACAAAACAGCAGTTGAGAACACACTGAAAAGTTACCAAAGTAACGAGAAAGCACATGAGGTCTATGACAAGACCAAGGCCCTGTGCAATGATCTTGATATTCCCGAAACTGTGACACAGAGGAAGAAGCGTAGAAACATGGAAGACTTTGTAGTCGAGGCATCATGTGGAGCAATGTGAAACATTAAACATAAATAAACTGGTGTATAAAACTCGCATACCTGCATTTCAATGGACAGCATCAAAGGACACGTGAGCTAGGTTCTGGTGCTCAGATTAGCTATTGATGATCACGTTGATACATCATATAAAACAAATAGCCAATCTCACTAAAAACATGTTGCTGTGACTGTGAGCATTAAACAATTAACATTAAACTAAACAAACACAACAGTACGTTATTGTCCTTATAAAATAAAAACATACATTTTGTCCACCGAGATAATACAGGCACCTTACCCTCAAGAGATCCTCACGTGCTATGAGAATCTCCCACAATGCATTGCCGTAACAAAGCTAATGCAGGCACACGTTTGTGACTCCAGATGGCGCAATTGTGTATGTGCGTGTGGGGAGTCTTGCAGTAGAACATTTGACTGTAGCGCCGCCACTGTGGGCTAAGCCCCGAATGTTTCCAGGTCTAGGCGACGCCCCTGCTTGGCGGTAATGATACAGTAGTGGGCAGGTGGGACCTGACCCTGAGATAGGGATTGGTTGGTCTTCTTCTTCTTCTTTCACTTTTGATAATGGTTGGACAAACTCAAAGCTGCATTCAGGGGTTGTGACCAGAGGATAAGTGAAAGACAAATAAGAATCTGGCTAAATAGGTATGATAATATAGTGTTCATAATTAGTGGCAGAGTCCATCTTTCCTGAGCTGGATTTATAAGGGATTCATAAAAACTAAATAAATGTATCATGAAATACAACTTGACATTTAAACCAGACTAATCTGTTTAGTGTTGGATGCTCAAGTCACTGCTCACTCAGGTCTGTTGTTCAACAAAAAGTTTATTTTACAGGTTTTCTTATTTTACAAACACATATTCACAGATGTCTTCGATTCAAGTTACCAGTAATTAACCAAACCACCTTTTTACACAAAGTAAAACATGTTGCTGGCATTTACTCTACAAATGTTGTCCAACTTTTTATGCTGATAACAATTGAATACTCTATTCTGTAGACACTAAAAGCACGACATATCCCTTATACCAACCCAGTCTCACAAAAAATGTGTAATAACTACGTTGGTCCACAACTTGGGACGTAGTATTTCTACAAAAACGTCTCTGAAATTGTAAGATCCCTATGTTTTTTTCACCATTCATTCCAATGGCTGGCGTCTATGTTACGTGATCTTCAAATTTCTCCCTGCAGAAAAAAAAAACTTGGCCGATCTTCGTTTTATTCTCTGTGGAAAATGCCTATTTTAAGGTTAGTTTGGCCATTAAAATGCGTTTTGATGTCATTTGATGCGAGAAATATGAGTTGTTATTTCAGATTATGTGTGCAGTGGATGTACATGATCTTTAGTTTGTTAGTTATTACGAAGATTACTTCAGGAAATTGTGTCTATACAACGTTTTCATTGTTACCAAGGTGGTTGCTAGGGACGCTGCTATCGATATTATTTCTGTTATGTTGTGTAACTGTTTAATGCTGTTATCTTTATTGCTACCCCCTTCCCCGTCAATGTATAGTGTTGGTCCACAGCGCAAACGTATTAGTTTAACAAAATCCGCGTCTAAAATTGTGGCATAGATACGTTATTTTCCCCTGTGCAATTCTCCAACCCAGTCTCACATCTCACAGCACGTCATAAATAAATACCGGAAACAGACCGAAAACATTTAAACATAATACTTTATTCCGAGTGTGCTTGCTTTTCTCTTTGAAAGTCATCACATAACGGCATTGTAATACACGGTTCGGCTTCATTAAATATTACATATCTGCCGTAGTTCTCTATTTATCGAGCCCTGATGAGAAGACAAAGAGGAAGAGCTGCCGCCAAAACTGAAAACGTGACGTGGATCATAAATATATCAGCAATTAAACAACACCTTACATTTATTTTCACACAATACGTCTCCTTGCCGTATCAACACTAATTCGGCTGACTTTTATATTTGATCCAATTGGTAGATAGGCTGTATTTACACCATAAAGGTGCACAGCTGATATAAAGGGACACCTAGTGGTTAAAGCATGTTATTGAATTTCATTATTTGTATTATTAGATATTAATAGGATCCCTATAAAGTATATTCATTACTCGTTATTCTCTACTAATAGTTAATTAAAGACTGTATATAATGACTATTTTGCACATCCCTTTCAAGATTTTCTAAGGTTTATTGACATATCATATTATACACAACTACGGTGTATTTATGCGATGAATGAAACAATTGGGTTGCAGGTTCCTCAACAGTGTATTAAGATAAGATAAGATAAGATGGACTTTTATTAATCCCTCGTGGGGAAATTGTTTCTCTGCATTTGACCCATCCTAGTGTTAGGAGCAGTGTGCTGCCATTTTGAACGGCGCCCGGGGAGCAGTGTGGGGAACGGTGCCTTGCTCAGGGACACCTCGGTAGCAGTTGGTCTTGCCGGGACTTGAACTAGTGACCTTCCAGTTGCCAAGTCCCTATCGACTTCGCCACCACCGCACCTATCAATATTTGTGTATACTTCCAGCAATGTTAACTATGTTGAAGTACTTATTTTAACTGATATTATACATATGTATTATACTATTATAAGATGTATGTAGATAGTATAAGAAATGTGCAGAATACGACAGTTTAATGGTGGAGGTATACACACATATTGATAGATGTCTTGTAATGCACTGTTGAGGAACCTGCGACACACATTTTTCATCTCCGACCTTGTCAGGTATTGAACAATCAATAAAGAACACAGAATTATTAAATATAAAACACAGAATTTGTGTGATTATACTAAATGATTTACAAATAAACACCACTGCATATTTACAACTGTTACACATGCTGATGTAATGCAAATGTTTCCAACTTGGGATCAATAAAGTATATCTTATCTTAAGATGATTGATGGCTACTGCCATATTTGCAAAATGTGCCTCTGAACCTTGACAAGTGCATGTTTCAGGCTTATCAATTAACAACAGGAGGGGTCACAGACATAAGACCAGCTGTTAAATAAAGCTCTTCTGACCTTAGCTGTCATGTGGGTATATATTAATGCTGCCCATTATGGGCACAAGCAATTTCCACCCATTTATTAATTATATGTTTTAAATTTGAGTGTTTCCTATCCCCTAAACCTCCAGGGATGTACACAGTTTAATACTGGCAACTTCTTATTATGGGAAATTATTGATCTTCTTGTCTCATGAATTGTTGTACTCACCTTTATGCTGATGACACTGTCATATATACATCCAAATCAGATTTTTCACAAATTCAGATCTCTCTTCAATCGGATTTTAATATCTTACAGGACTGGTTATCACACAATAAACTACTGCTTAACTAAACAAAATCTTATACCATGGTCTTTGGTACCAGGCAGAAGCTCAAATCCAAACCTAATGTAGTAATAACATGTAAGGATGGCACTTCTCTGCATAAAGTTGATAGCTTTAAATATCTTGGTGTATGGCTAGACTCTGAACTTTCATTTAAACTACATATAAAGCATGTAATACAAAAAGTCAATTACGGAATTGGTGTTTTACACCGCTCTCGCAATTGTTTTACGCTCAGTGTCCCAAAGACAATTGCTTCTCAACTTATTCTTCCGATTATGGACTATTGTGATGTTGTATACCAAAATGCACATAAATCAGATCTTGCTCCACTCAACATAGCCTACAATAGACTATGCAGATTTGTTCTTGGTTGTCCTTTTCATACACATCACTGCACAATGTATAACCAACTTAAATGGCCTTCTTTAAATGTAAGAAGACACACACATTGGCTTCAGCTGATATTTAAATGTATTTATCTTAACTATCCCCCTTATTTAAAGCAGTATTTCGTACCCTACTCGTCAAATCATCAAGTTAGACATTCTGTTCAGATTTATTTCTCTGTCCCCTCTGCAAAACAATTGATTGGCAGAAGAGCGTTCATTTTCAAAGCCCCAACAGACTGGAATACTTTACCTGCTGCTATTAGATCTCTTGCATCATTGGGTATGTTTAAACATGCATTATCATCTCACTTTCAACTGGTCTGTACTTGTTATTAATGAAACTGATATTGATGAAACTGATTTTCTCGACTGTCTCTCAAATTGTAATGATTGTATGCATTGCTTGAATTGTACTTAACAGACTGCATGTGGTTTGTCTTGTGTGTCATGTTTTGCATTTTGTCTTTTTGTTTATGTATGTCTGTAAGTTGTTGCTATTGTCGGGACCCCCTTGAAAACGAGATGGTGCATCTCAAGGGGTTTATCCCAATGAATACAAATGTCTATATAAATATGAAAACGTCTTTTAAAACTACAATTCCCAGTAGAGACGTGCCATAGAGAACATGTTGCGAAACACAATAGCCAGCATGTGTAGTTCTGGGGACGGGGTGGGGGAGGGGGGGACGGGGTTTCTCAAAGCAAGGTTACACCTGCGAGTTGGATGTAGAAGTGTCAGAATCAATATAGATGTTTTTATTTTAAAGTAAATTCAGATTGAACACAGTAAAAAAATGTAAATTATTGTGTCCGTCCAAAAAAAAAAATTACTTATAGTGAAAACCACCCTTGAATGATGGGATGGTAGACTAAAACCTTTAGGAATCCAAACTACAACATATAATAAGTACCCTGTATCAATATTAATGCAAACAAAGTGAAATTTGACATTTTTAGAGAGATTTAGCAAAGAAAAAACACTTCTGGGGTCATTTGGGTGGATTTTCCATATCTCTGGCCCCCCTTGGTCAATTTTGACATGTGACATCTCTTTCTAACCGTCAGAGCCAATGGAATCGAGGGGAACTCCCACATACTCCTTATTTGGTAATGTGTGTGTGTGAGACTGCCGCATAGCCAAGACCGGAAGCTGTGATAACTCTGGTAGCTACCATTAGCAGCTAACTTTTACTCTCCGATTTTTACATAAAAATTGAATTATGGATTATAAATAAAAAAGATTATTACCCAGAAAAATTATCAACCTATAGATTGACCGATTCAGCCGCGTTATTTCTCGTTTTAATGCCATTGAACAAGTCTTTTGATCAGATTGACAGCTACGGTGAGACGATCTCCCGTAAAAGCTACGTAAAGGTACGTGTTGTGATGTCTGTGATCGCTTCCCCTGTCAAGAGTTTGGATCACTCAGTGATGATATATATGCCTAAATAATCTGTGGAACCTCAGCTTTAATCGGATATCTTGTATGTGCAGCTACGATAAGTAATAAGGGTATCTTTTATCTTGAGCTCTGTGCCAAAGTGCGTTAGCATTTTCGCGCAGGGATCATTTAATTTAGATGCTTCTTATGAGACTTGTGTTTTGTTTTGGTAAAAATTGTTTGTATTGTCAGTTAGCTGAGATTCTTCCCGTTAATCTGGTATAACACATTAATAGGTTCTTAAATATTACGATGCCCTGAGACACAGTGTCGTAAAAAATTAAAATTAAAAAAGCCCCCGCAGAGGGGGACTTTGGGGCTTAACAGGTTTTTTAATCAATCAAACAAATAAATAAACACAAGGATAATTATCTGCTATTGTTGAGTAAATGGAGAATTGCACAGGGGAAAATAACGTATCTATGCCACAATTTTAGATGCGGATTTTGTTAAACTAATATGTTTGCGCTGTGCACCAACACTATACATTGATGGGGAAGGGGGTAGCAATAAAGATAACAGCATTAAACAGTTACACAACATAACATAAATAATATCGATAGCAGCGTCCCTAGCAACCACCTTGGTAACAATGAAAACGTTGTATAGACACAATTTCCTGAAGTAATCTTCGTAATAACAAGCAAACTAAAGATCATGTACATCCACTGCACAAGTGACATAGACGCCAGCCATTGGAATGAATGGTGGAAAAAAAACGTAGGGATCTTACAATTTCAGAGGCGTTTTTGTAGAAATACTACGTCCCAAGTTGTGGACCAACGTAGTTATTACACGTTTTTTTGTGAGACTGGGTTGCTTATACCTAATAAAGGCCCTGTTACATTAGAAAAGTACGCGTTTTTTTGGCTACACAACAAATAGAAAACAATTTCGTCACACTGAAGGGAACACATTTCATGTTATCAGAAACAGTGATTCCTTCTGGAAGTAAAACATAATGTGTGTTGCTTCATCAGATGTTTAAATAGATATTCTCCACAAAGATTAATGCAGCAATTTACAATGTTGACTTTTATAAATCAATTTGCCAGAGTAAACAGATTCTGTAGAAAATAAGATGGAAGCTATACAGTTTTCATACTAAATAATATTTTAGATTATTACCTTGAATGGAAAAAAATCAATATAGGAAAATGTATTAGTTTACTCTGACAGGAGAGATGGTCAGAGGTGCAGAGTTTTGACCACCATCATTAAGACCAGGACCAAAGAATGGGAAGAGTTTATCAGTGAAGGAGCAGCCAGTAAAGGAGTAGATCAGAGCTGCAGCATCTACGTCATAAAAGGAGACCAGACCCTCCTCATAATCCACAAACACCCCCACCTTCTGAGGCCGAGACTTCAGAGAGAGAAGGACTGGAGGATCATCAAGAGCTTTGTACTCATTTCCATTTCTCAGACGTAAAGTCCAGTTACCGGACCAAGGGCTCAGTATGATCGCTCCCTTCCTGTTGATGGACTCTCTGGCCACTCCTAAATCCCATTTAGTCTTTCCTTTAACTTGAACCTCAAAGTAAAATCTGCCTGAAGAGAAACTCTGCTTTCCTAAAACACAATTACAGTAAGAAAATCTCTCTTGGTTGTTTGGGAGATTCTTCTTTACATCACCATGACTCACTTGTTTTCCATCATCAGAAAGAATGAGATATGGATTTGTTGTATCAGGATCAAGAGTCACATCCACTGCGTACTTCTGGACCCTCTTCAGTTCAGCTTCAAGCAGCTTCTTCATCTCTTTACTGAAAGTCTCCTCCAGCTGAACCACAGCTCTCACCACAGTTCCCTCATGTGATGAATGGATGCTGACCTCTGTCCAGTCCTTGGTGGGTGGAGCAACTTTAAGGGACATGAATCTTTGGATAAAATGCAGGTGGTCTTCAGAGTGTGTGACCTGCTCCACCTCAGAGCTTCTCTTCTTCAGCTCAGAGAGTTCCTGTTCCAGCTCTTTGATGAAATCTTCCGCCTGGTTTTCAGTTGTTTTCTGCTTCTCTTTGATCGTGTTGATGAGATTGGCCTGGCCTCTCTCAGCAGACTCCTTCAGAGCAGTGAAGACCTGAACACCTTCTGCTATCTCTCTGTCTGCTTCTTCCTTACTGAGGTCCACTGAGTGTTTGATCTCTTCAATCTTCAGTTGTCTCTTCTGGATCATCTGCTGAGATTCTGTCTCAAGCTCAGCCTTCTTCCCTTCATATGCTTCTTTGAGAGGAACCACATCATGCATCTTGTGGTCTAAAACAGTGCAGAGCATACAGACACATGTCTGGTCGGTCTTACAGAACAGCTCCAGAGGTTTGTCGTGCTTCGGACACATCCTGTCTTCCAGGTTCTCCACAGGGTCGATCAGCTGATGTCTTTTCAGGCCTGACATTGTCAGGTGAGGCTCCAGGTGAGTCTCACAGTAGGAGGTCAGACACACCAGGCAGGACTTCAGGGCCTTCAGTTTGGTTTCAGTGCAAACGTCACAGTGAATTTCTCCTGGTTTGAAGACTTGTTGCTCTGAGCTGCTGCTGCTGCTGCTGGCTTTCTGTTGAGCCGACCGTCTGAACTCAGCTACCATCTCAGAGATGAAAGTGTTGACGTGCAGCTCAGGTCTTGTGTTGAACTCATTATTACACATGGGACACTGGTAGATGTCACTTCTATCCCAGTGTTCAGTGATGCAGTGCTTGCAGAAGTTGTGTCCACATGCTGTTGAGACTGGATCAGTGAACACATCCAGACAGATGGAGCAGAGAAACTGATCTTCAGATGGCAGATAGTTTGCAGCAGCCATGTCTACACCTGTAGTGTGGAAGGAGGTACATTTTATTTAAAATACAATAAAAGGAAAAAGATAGAAATGGAATTGACATTAGACAGAGTCATTTAGAATTTAATATATGCTGTTTTGACTTGCACTAAGCCAAGCTTGAGCAACCGTTAACATTCAAGACATAATAGGTTCAAGATAGCTAACATGGCAAAACAGTAATGATGTTTCCTTATCCTGTTGTTTAGACTACAGCTGGGCGATATGGAGAATATAAAACATCACAAAATGTGTCACCCAAAATCTCTAACAATATTGTAGATTGACTATTTGGGCACAAAATATTTACACAATAACATTTTTGATAAATAATCAGAAAAAGAAAATGGTTTGAACAGTTGGGAAGTTTAAGGAAGTTTCATTACTTTACTGTAACGCAGCCTTTAAAAGCAGGAAATTACACTTGTGCAGTTTTACTACATCGGAAAAACCTGACACTATATCTAGTCTAATATCCAGATTTCATTTCATTTCAAACCTTTATTTAGACAGATAATTCCCATTGAGATCATTGATCTCTTTTTCAAGGGAGACCTGCTCAAGTAGTTCCACATGAAACATAAAAACATAAATAGAACAACAAAAGGACATCATCCAGCATCATTTACCTAATTATCCACATAAACAGGTACATATAGCTTCCGATTGAGTAGCATCCAACCGAGCTTTAAAAACATTTAGTGGCACCAGATTGTTCAGTTTCCATTTAATTTGCAGACTATTCCAAGACAGAGGAGCTGCGCATCTAAAAGCTGTCTTCCCTAAGACAGTCCTAGCAGTTGGCACATTTAATAAAACCACAGCATTCGATCTCAGGCAGTAGCCACTTACAATTCTCCCTGAGATCAGGGAGCAGATATAAGATGGAAGTTTCCCTAACATGGCTTTGTATATAAAAATGTACCAGTGACTGAGCCTCCGTACAGTTAGTGAAAGCAAACCAGCCCTTGCATACAGGGTACAGTGATGGGTTAATGCTTTACAGTTTGTCACAAATCTCAGTGCGCTGTGATACGCAGCATCTAACTTGACCAGGCAATGGGCAGGTGCATTCATATACATCAGATCACCATAGTCCAGCACAGGTCAAAAGGTCACAGTGACTAGCCTTTTCCTGGCCTCAAGCGAGAAACAGGACTTGTTCCTGTAGAAGAAACCTAGCCTAACCCTCAGCTTTTTAAGCAGGTTATTGACATGAAGTTTAAAAGTGAGACCATCATCAAGCCAGATACCAAGGTATTTGTAACAGATGATGATATAATATTGATAACTACCTTACCTCTAGTGTAGACCAACTTATATTAAAGAATAACACTGATAACAAAGCTCTCAGTACTTTGTGACACACCTATTTGCCTCATATTTTAAACCTCAAACTGGTTCTATGGTGGTAAGCTTTTAATATGACACACCATACAAAAAAGAGTAAGCAGGAAGTAGGAAGTAATCAGTAAACAGTAATAATGGCAGGAAACCAGGAATGAGGTTTAACTCCTAACCGCAGAGATTCAGTTACAAGTTAGTTAAATCCAGAGGGCTGAACCATAGGCCTGAGGACAAACAACACCATACTTGTATTATATTTAGTTGAAAGTGTAAATATAATCAGATGTACTCACCAGTGTTTGACAGAGACTCTGCTGTGTTGTTGAGAAAGATCTGATGAACGCAGTTTGTATTTTCTTTAGACAGAAACAGAGACTCGTCTCGACTGCAGTGTGGCTGCCTCTCTGACTAACTTAACTTTCATTTCCTGAGTGTGACGTGTAAGCTCTCCTCTTTCCTCTGTAGCTCCTCCTCTCACTGCAGCTGGTTGTGTTTCCCCCTATACAGTCTATGGTTCCCTCCCTCTGATTCACAGAGGTGTTGAGAAATACCAGCGACTCTTCAGGTTAAAATGGAGCAAAGGTGCTGCTAACAGTGGGGAGAAGTCAGATATGTGAAAAGTGTTGCTAACTTTTATTATTTGTGTTGAAACTGTCTCAGCTTTACTTTAAACTGAACAGTTTAGTTAACTGGACACAGATGTTTAACCTCTTTCGCCAAGGCACGATCAATTTAGTATTTTAATATAGTAATATACAATGTAATGTCAAATAAGAGAATTTTAGATATGTGACTACTTTTAACCTTTTTCTGTTATCTATCCTCAATGATGCCCATTCTATTTATTGCAGGACTGGTGTATTATTTAGCATTAGTTTGATAGATGTACAACATAAAACTGGGAACTGATTGTATTTCTCACAAGAGGACCTCATTGTGAGTTAACACTACATTTAAAAGTGCAGATACTTTTATCAGGAATTTATCTTTAAAGAAATAAACTCAAAGAAGGAAAATGGATGCCTTTCAAGTTAATTATGAAACAATTAATACAAATGTTGATACATCAGATTCATACATTTATGAAGGATGTTCATTTATTTGTCTAATCTTGACAAATATCATTGACTTATTATCCTTATATTATCATACCTTGAGCTGTTGGTATTGTTAAACCCCTTATACTTATATAGTTGATTTTAGCCATTTCACCCATCCCTCGATAGAGTTGAGGTCAAATAATTATAAACAAGGAGACTTTTATTAAATAAAACTGCATTTTATGCACTGACTTCCTCTCTGTATATAGTAGTGTTCATAGGTAGTGGCAGAGTCCATCATTCCTGAGCTGGAGTCATTCAAACTAAATTAATGTATCATGAAATACAACTTAACGTTTAAACCAGACTTATCTGTTTAGTGTTGGATGCTCAAGTCACTGCTCACTCAGGTCTGTCGTTCAACAAAAATATTATTTTACAGGTTTTTTTATTTTACAAACACATATTCACAGATGTCTTCGATTCAAGTTCCCAGTAATTAACAAAACCACCTTTTTACACAAAGTAGAAAATGTTGCTGGCATTTATTCTACAAATGCAGTCCAACTTTTTATGCTGATAACAATTGAATACTCTATTCTGTAAACACTAAAAGCATGTAATATCCCTTATACCTAATAAAGGCCCTGTTACATTAGAAAAGTAAGCATTTCTTTGGCAGCACATCAAATAGAAAACAGTTTCGTCACACTGAAGGGAACATATTTCATGGCATCAGAAACAGTGATTCCTTCTGGAAGTAAAACATGTGTTTTGCTTCATCAGATGTTTAAATAGATATTCTCCACAAAGATTAATGCAGCAATTTACAATGTTGACTTGTGTAAATCAATTTGCCAGAGTAAACAGATTGTGTAGAAAATAAGATGGCAACTATACAATTTTGATACTAAATATGTTTGTTTATAACCTTGAATGGAAATAAATCAATATAGGACAAGTGATTAGTTTACTCTGACGGGAGAGATGGTCAGAGGTGCAGAGTTTTGACCACCATCATTAAGACCAGGACCAAAGAATGGGAAGAGTTTCTCAGTGAAGGAGCAGCCAGTAAAGGAGTAGATCAGAGCTGCAGCATCTACGTCATAAAAGGAGACCAGACCCTCCTCATAATCCACAAAACACCCCCACCTTCTGAGGCTGAGACTTCAGAGAGAGAAGGACTGAAGGACCAGCAAGAGCTTTGTACTCATATCCATTTAACAACCATATAGTCCAGTTACCCCCCTGAGGGCTCAGTATGATCGCTCCCTTCCTGTTGATGGACTCTCTGGCCACTCCTAAAGTCCATCCAGTCTTTCCTTTAACTTGAACCTCAAAGTAAAATCTGCCTGAAGAGAAACTTTGCTTTCCTAAAACACAAATACAATCGGAAAATCTCTCTGGGTTGTCTGGGAGATTCTTTATCACATCACCATGACTCACTTGTTTTCCATCATCAGACAGAATGAGTTTAGGATGTGCTGTATCAGAATCAAGAGTCACATCCACTGCGTACTTCTGGACCCTCTTCAGTTCAGCTTCAAGCAGCTTCTTCATCTCTTTACTGAAAGTCTCCTCCAGCTGAACCACAGCTCTCACCACAGTTCCCTCATGTGATGAATGGATGCTGACCTCTGTCCAGTCCTTGGTGGGTGGAGCAACTTTAAGGGACATGAATCTTTGGAGAAGATGGAGGTGGTCTTCAGAGTGTGTGACCTGCTCTACCTCAGAGCTTCTCTTCTTCAGCTCAGAGATTTCCTGTTCCAGCTCTTTGATGAAATCTTCCGCCTGGTTTTCAGTTGTTTTCTGCTTCTCTTTGATCGTGTTGATGAGATTGGCCTGGCCTCTCTCAGCAGACTCCTTCAGAGCAGTGAAGACCTGCACTCCTTCTGCTATCTCTCTGTCTGCTTCTTCCTTACTGAGGTCCACTGAGTGTTTGATCTCCTCAATCTTCAGTTGTCTCTTCTGGATCATCTGCTGAGATTCTGTCTCAAGCTCAGCCTTCTTCCCTTCATATCCTTCTTTGAGAGGAACCACATCATGCATCTTGTGGTCTGAAACAGTGCAGAGCATACAGACACATGTGTGGTCGGTCTTACAGAACAGCTCCAGAGGTTTATCGTGCTTCGGACACATCCTGTCTTCCAGGTTCTCCACAGGGTCGATCAGCTGATGTCTTTTCAGACCTGACATTGTCAGATGAGGCTCCAGGTGAGTCTCACAGTAGGAGGTCAGACACACCAGGCAGGACTTCAGGGCCTTCAGTTTGGTTTCAGTGCAGACGTCACAGGGAACTTCCCCTGGTTTGAAGGACTTGTTGCTCTGAGCTGCTGCTTCTTGGCTTTCTGTTGAGCCGACTGTCTGAACTGAGCCACCATCTCAGAGAACAAAGTGTTGACTCTCAAATCTGGTCTTGTATTAAAAGCCTCTTTACACATGGGACACTGGTACTGGTCACTTTTATCCCAGTGTTCAGTGATGCAATTCTTGCAGAAGTTGTGTCCACATGATGTGCTGACTGGATCAGTGAACACATCCAGACAGATGGAGCAGAGAAACTGATCTTCAGCTTGCAGATAGTTTGCAGCAGCCATATCTACACCTGTAGTGTGGAAGGAGGTATATATTATTTATAATACAATAACAGAAAAAGAAAGAAATGGGATTGATATTGGCCAGAGTCATTACAGTTTAATATATGCTCTATTGATTTGCACTAAGCCAAGCTTGAGCAACCTTTAACATTCAAGATATAAGTTTAAGATAGCCAACATGGCAAAACAGTAATGAATGTTTCCTTTTACTGTTGTTTAGACTACGGCTGGGCGATATGGAGAATATAAAACATCAAAAAATGTTTCACCCAACATCTCTAACGATATTGTAGATTGACTATTTGGGCACAAAATAGTAACATTGTTGATGGATAATCAGAAAAAGCAATGAACAGTTTGGTAATTTACGAAAGTTACATCACTTTACTGTAATGCAGCCTTTAAAACCAGGAAATTACAGTTATTAGGGGTGTAACGGTATACGTGTTTATTCTGCCCTTGCGTATGCATCGCACTGCATAGCTTAACAGATAGCGAACAAAGACTCAGAAGACAGTTGTTGAGTTGACCATTTACTGAGGCTTGAAATTATAAAACTGCGAGAATAAACAGAAAAATACAACACAAGTTACACAATTGAAATAATACATGTGCAACATAATGCAAATAGAGTGCAGTATAATCAACAGCCTATGCTAAGAATGAGCTATGTCCGTTAGCTTAGCAGCTAGTTAGCTTAGCTTATCTTACACATTGAAACCACACAATCAATTAAACCACATTTTTTAAATATAACTTGGCACACAGGTAAGTGTGTATACTTACAGACAGATCTAATCCAAGGATTTAAAACAAAATGATCTGTGGCATAGAACTGAGCTACGATGTGCTCTGCATGGCTTTGCTGTGTAAACTAAAACACAAGATGGAGAGTCGCGCTATCTGGTGCCTTAAAGCTACAGTACCGAATTTTGCCACTAGGGGTTGCCAATACACTATGGTGTCAGAACAGTATTCGTACCGAAATCATTCGATATGGGCCCTTCGGTTCGTTACACGAATATAATGTTAAACGTACAAAATTGAGAACGTGAACAACATTTTGGAAGTAATCTCAGGTGCTGCGTCGCAGCGTTCAGTGTAATTTGCTCACATTGGGTTCATCGCGTCATAGAGAAACCAAGTCATTTCATTGGACGAGAGGCATACTATGAGAGCTGGTCACAGGGATGCGTTCACCGTTCATATGTAGTCAGTAATTTCAGGTACTCTCGAAATGGCGAACGCAGATAAAGTTGAAATCGAAAATCCTGCAGCATCATTGAAGTCTCCGGTTTGGGAACATTTTGAAAAAAGACTGAAGTGCAAACCCAACTCCCACTAGCATTTAAGCCTCCACCACTCGCAAAAAGTTCAGACCGAGTCAAAGCTCTTACAAACGCCAAATATCCTTATGTTGCCATGTTAGCAAAGCGCTACCTGGCTGTATCTGCTACCTCTGTCCCTAGAGAGGGTGTTCTCCACAGCAGGAGACATTGTTAGTGCCAGCAGATCTGCCATTTCGGCAAGCAATGTGGACAAGTTCATCTTTCTTTAAAAAAAACATGAAAATACAATGACAAGCAAGTCCTAATGTCAAACTGGCTGCTTAGGTACTAGTACAGTACAGTTCAAATACAGATTATTTCAGTTCATCGAAATGCTGCACCTTAATGTTTATTTTATTATATGTTGTATTTATTTGAGTGAATACATTATTATCAGTTTAATAATAATTAAAAAAATATATATATATTTTATGTTTTGTGATAATTGTTTCTGCTGTACCGAAAACGTACCGAACTGTGCAACCCAGTCTCATGGCATTTCTTGTTCACCAACACGATTTTTAATCTATTGATTCGTGTTCACCAACACGAATTTCCCCTTTTTTTCGTGTTGCACAATACGATTTTAAAAGCAATGTATTTCTACTGGTAAGGACGCTTAAAGGCAATGTGAGCATCAGGGGCGTCGCCTGGACCTGGAAACATTCGGGGCTTAGCCCACAGTGGCGGCGCTACAGTCAAATGTTCTACTGCAAGACTCCCCACACGCACATACACAATTGTGCCATCTAGTGTCACAAACGTGTGCCTGCATTAGCTTTGTTACGGCAATGGATTGTGGGAGATTCTCATAGCACGTGAGGATCTCTTGAGGGTAAGGTGCCTGTATTATCTCGGTGGACAAAATGTATGTTTTTATTTTATAAGGACAATAACGTACTGTTGTGTTTGTTTAGTTTAATGTTAATTGTTTAATGCTCACAGTCACATCAACATGTTTTTAGTGTGATTGGCTATTTGTTTTATATGATTTATCAACGTGATCATCAATAGCTAATCTGAGTACCAGAACCCAGCTCACGAGTCCTTTTATGCTGTCCATTGAAATGCAGGTATGTGAGTTTTATACACCAGTTTATTTATGTTTAATGTTGCTCCACATGATGCCTTGACTACAAAGTCTTCCATGTTTCTACGCTTCTTCCTCTGTGTCAGTTTCGGGAATATCAAGATCATTGCACAGGGCCTTGGTCTTGTCATAGACCTCGTGTGCTTTCTCGTTACTTTGGTAACTTTTCAGTGTGTTCTCAACTGCGGTTTTGTAATCTACTGCCTGCACCAAGTCAAGTGTTTCTTTCTGCAGGTATGTGTGCAGGCCCTGAGTGGTTGAGAGCAGCGTCTGGAACATGACAGCATGTAGATGGTACTGAATTTTCAAAGCTTGCTTTCCAGTCCCTTTGCTAGAGGGGCTGAAGGCTCCCTAAAGTCTTGATCAAAGCAGGAGGTTTTTGACATGCCCAGCGAACAAGTTGTTTGTCCCCTACCTCTAGCTGTTTCTGAAATGTTTGCAATCTCTGATGGTGGACAAGAGATGTGGAGAAGAAAGAGTAGAGACACTCCAGGAGATCAACGCAGGTATGTGAGTTTTGTACACCAGTTTGTATAAGTTTAATGTTTCACATTGCTTGTGAAAAATATACTACCACTATACGATCACTGATGTTTTGTTGTTGACTGGACACTTATTTTGTAAAAGAGATAGCATGAGAGGATCTCTTAAGCAATGCAGCTCACGTGTCCTTTTATATGCTGTCCATTGAAATGCAGGAAAGTAATCACCAGCTCTGAGTGATCTGTTGCCGAGGGGACACTACACCGGAGTTACATAAGCAGAGATAAAGTGCTATTTTGGGGGGAACTCACCTCCTCTGGGGTCCCCCAGGAAGGCTTTTTTTAAATACTGAAGTTAAAAGCATCAATCTTGTGCACTTTGAGAGCAACATCAAGAGATATGGATACATCTCTCAACACCCATATGTCAAAAAGAAATCTCAGAATCAGAATCAGAAATGGGTTTATTATTTAAAAACACTTATTATTAACATAAATTATTAGAAGTTGTTAGTAATCAGATTAAACAGAAAAAAGGGATGGAAGGAGGAAATAATAATCCCTCATCACTTGCTGTTTGCGGTTGAAATGATCTCTTTTGCTGGCCAAACATGCTGGATGGAAAGCAGTGGTGTCTCACTTGCCTTGGCCCTGTATCTGCAGTCCCTAAATCAGTCATGTTACCCATTGACTCTTGTCTGTTCTGGTGTTCCTGTTCATTGTTGTCTCCATTGTCGTTCTTGTCTGTTGTATCTCCTTCTTGTGTGTCCCTTTCTCCTGTTCTCCTTTCTTCATCCTCTACTCTGTTTGGCTCATCTGTGATGACTGTGTAGGTAAACACAAACAAGTATGTATCAGTTTCCAGCTCTGTCAAATAAATGAATTTCAAGATACACACATTTGTCTTCATTAAAATGAGTGTCACCACACTGTCACAAAATGTAATACTAACCAATTGAAAATAGTTACATTTACATTGGAAACCTCTTGTAGATATCACTGTTAGAGTAGTTATCTGCCAATAGGACAGAATCATTCCTATACAAATGTAGTTTGAGTAATTCACTTAAAACTTTAATATAGTCATTTTCACTTAATACTCTAATATAGTCATCTTTCTGCATTCAACACTAAGGAAAGCTGTACAATTTGACATGATAATGAGGAAAAAAGGCCTCCGACAATGCAGATCATTTTTTGATCATATCAATTTTAAGATGCGGGTCAAGGCTTAATATTTGGGAGCATAGTATCCCTTGAAATATTTGTATAAAAAGCTTGTTAGCTGGCTGTCCATCTCATAATGTTCACATAGAAACTAGCTGTCAATAGGAAATATAAATCAGAAGAATTATATTTCCATGCAAAATCTGTCACAAAAAGAGGTTGCACATTTAAATGCAGGTGTTGTTATGGCAACGTCAGTGGCCAGACAGCCACATGTACTGCTGCAAATACGTTCAAACATGCTGTCGACACGTAAAGCAGTGGCAACTATGCCACCATTTCAGCTGACTTTTTCTCAGAAATACTGTCACATAACATCCATATATATATTTCAGTGCTAGGTTGATGCTTAGCTAAGCTAACTATGAAACACTTTAACTGACAGGACTCAGGAATCAGGATCAACTGTGTACTACTGTAAGGTAGCTTCTAGCTTCATGTCGAACACAGACAGTAAGTCAACATTTCCCAGAGAGCTTTCTTTGAAATCACCAAGTAACGCTAAAAAACACAACATTTAGATTGTATGACAAAGTGTTTATTTAATATATCTGGCTAGCTATAGCTACTTGCTAACGGTTTAGCTTACCCGCGCGATTCAAAGTAACGTCAACGTAGCTATAATGTATGTTTTGCTTACATGTTCGCATAACTTGTAAGTTTACTGACAGGTACATACCTTGTTCATCTGGCTCAGGTGGTGGCTCTGGGGTTGTTGTGTGAGCCACCACTTGAGAATTGCCGTCTTTTTTATTAAAGAAATGTCTAATGTCCATCTTCAGAATCTCCGCGTCTGGGGCTGACAGTTTAAAGTTTAAACATTGTCACAGAGGAGAGGTACGTACCTGTCAGCCAATAAAACACGTGTATTTCCATGCAACTCTCTGATTGGTCTGGTGGCGTCATCTTGCCTCTGTGTTGCATTCACTGAACATGGGAAATTACATTTCTGCCGTCCGTCCTATAGGTAAAGTAGGTTAATGTATTATATTATTGAGGGAGAATTTGTCCGGGGCTAAAGAAAAAACATCCGGCACTTGCTAGCCCCGGATGCCTACCCCAGGCGACGCCCCTGGTGAGCATCCATTCTCATTGGATAACGGAGAATTGCACACCCGGAAGTAAGTATTCCCCTTACTGTCGATTGATTTTACAGTGATATCTGCACTACTCGTCGACTAAAAAACACCAGATTATCCTTGTTAATTACACAACATTTATTGGTTTAAATAAATTGTGTGCAATGCTTTTGTATTTTTCCCCTTCGATTCGGAGAAACAAATATTTTTTCGGAGTAAAGGATAGCAGAAGACACTACACTACCCAGAATCCCCAGCTATCGTTTGGACTACACCATGTGCTCTGTTTGACAAACCCCGTTTTTTTTTCACCATTCATTCCAATGGCTGGCTTCTATGTCACGTGATCTTTAAATTTCTCCCTGCAGAAAAAAAAAACATGGCCGAACTTCGTTTTATTCTCGGTGGAAAATGCCTATTTTAAAGTTAGTTTGGCCATTAAAATGCGTTTTGATGTCATTTGATGCGAGAAATATGAGTTGTTATTTCAGATTATGTGTGCAGTGGATGTACATGATCTTTAGTTTGCTAGTTATTACGAAGATTACTTCAGGAAATGGTGTCTATACAACGTTTTCATTGTTACCAAGGTGGTTGCTAGGGACGCTGCTATCGATATTATTTCTGTTATGTTGTGTAACTGTTTAATGCTGTTATCTTTATTGCTACCCCCTTCCCCGTCAATGTATAGTGTTGGTCCACAGCGCAAACGTATTAGTTTAACAAAATCCGCGTCTAAAATTGTGGCATAGATACGTTATTTTCCCCTGTGCAATTCTCCAACCCAGTCTCACATCTCACATCACATCGTCATAAATAAATACCGGAAACAGACCGAAAACATTTAAACATAATACTTTATTCCGAGTGTGCTTGCTTTTCTCTTTGAAAGTCATCACATAACGGCATTCTAATACACGGTTCGGCTTCATTAAATATTACATATCTGCCGTAGTTCTCTATTTATCGAGCCCTGATGAGCAGACAAAGAGGAAGAGCTGCCGCCAAAACTGAAAACGTGACGTGGATCATAAATATATCAGCAATTAAACAACACCTTACATTTATTTTCACACAATACGTCTCCTTGCCGTATCAACACTAATTCGGCTGACTTTTATATTTGATCCAATTGGTAGATAGGCTGTATTTACACCATAAAGGTGCACAGCTGATATAAAGGGACACCTAGTGGTTAAAGCATGTTATTGAATTTCATTATTTGTATTATTAGATATTAATAGGATCCCTATAAAGTATATTCATTACTCGTTATTCTCTACTAATAGTTAATTAAAGACTGTATATAATGACTATTTTGCACATCCCTTTCAAGATTTTCTAAGGTTTATTGACATATCATATTATACACAACTACGGTGTAGTTATGCGATGAATTAAAAACTTGGGTTGCAGGTTCCTCAACAGTGTATTAAGATAAGATAAGATAAGATGGACTTTTATTAATCCCTCGTGGGGAAATTGTTTCTCTGCATTTGACCCATCCTAGTGTTAGGAGCAGTGTGCTGCCATTTTGAACGGCGCCCGGGGAGCAGTGTGGGGAACGGTGCCTTGCTCAGGGACACCTCGGTAGCAGTTGGTCTTGCCGGGACTTGAACTAGTCACCTTCCAGTTGCCAAGTCCCTATCGACTTCGCCACCACCGCCCCTATCAATATTTGTGTATACCTCCAGCAATGTTAACTATGTTGAAGTACTTATTTTAACTGATATTATACATATGTATTATACTATTATAAGATGTATGTAGATAGTATAAGAAATGTGCAGAATACGACAGTTTAATGGTGGAGGTATACACACATATTGATAGATGTCTTGTAATGCACTGTTGAGGAACCTGCGACACAAATTTTTCATCTCCGACCTTGTCAGGTATTGAACAATCAATAAATAGAGAACACAGAATTATTAAATATAAAACACAGAATTTGTGTGATTATACTAAATGATTTACAAATAAACACCACTGCATATTTACAACCGTTACACATGCTGATGTAATGCAAATGTTTCCAACTTGGGATCAATAAAGTATATCTTATCTTAAGATGATTGATGGCTACTGCCATATTTGCAAAATGTGCCTCTGAACCTTGACAAGTGCATGTTTCAGGCTTATCAATTAACAACAGGAGGGGTCACAGACATAAGACCAGCTGTTAAATAAAGCTCTTCTGATCTTAGCTGTCATGTGGGTATATATTAATGCTGCCCATTATGGGCACAAGCAATTTTCACCCATATATTAATTATATGTTTTAAATTTGAGTGTTTCCTATCCCCTAAACCTCCAGGGATGTACACAGTTTAATACTGGCAACTTCTTATTATGGGAAATTATTTATCTTCTTGTCTCATGAATTGTTGTACTCACCTTTATGCTGATGACACTGTCATATATACATCCAAATCAGATTTTTCACAAATTCAGATCTCTCTTCAATCGGATTTTAATATCTTACAGGACTGGTTATCACACAATAAACTACTGCTTAACTAAACAAAATCTTATACCATGGTCTTTGGTACCAGGCAGAAGCTCAAATCCAAACCTAATGTAGTAATAACATGTAAGGATGGCACTTCTCTGCATAAAGTTGATAGCTTTAAATATCTTGGTGTATGGCTAGACTCTGAACTTTCATTTAAACTACATATAAAGCATGTAATACAAAAAGTCAATTACGGAATTGGTGTTTTACACCGCTCTCGCAATTGTTTTACGCTCAGTGTCCCAAAGACAATTGCTTCTCAACTTATTCTTCCGATTATGAACTATTGTGATGTTGTATACCAAAATGCACATAAATCAGATCTTGCTCCACTCAACATAGCCTACAATAGACTATGCAGATTTGTTCTTGGTTGTCCTTTTCATACACATCACTGCGCAATGTATAACCAACTTAAATGGCCTTCTTTAAATGTAAGAAGACACACACATTGGCTTCAGCTGATATTTAAATGTATTTATCTTAACTATCCCCCTTATTTAAAGCAGTATTTCGTACCCTACTCGTCAAATCATCAAGTTAGACATTCTGTTCAGATTTATTTCTCTGTCCCCTCTGCAAAACAATTGATTGGCAGAAGAGCGTTCATTTTCAAAGCCCCAACAGACTGGAATACTTTACCTGCTGCTATTAGATCTCTTGCATCATTGGGTATGTTTAAACATGCATTATCATCTCACTTTCAACTGGTCTGTACTTGTTATTAATGAAACTGATATTGATGAAACTGATTTGCTCGACTGTCTCTCAAATTGTAATGATTGTATGCATTGCTTGAATTGTACTTAACAGACTGCATGTGGTTTGTCTTGTGTGTCATGTTTTGCATTTTGTCTTTTTGTTTATGTATGTCTGTAAGTTGTTGCTATTGTCGGGACCCCCTTGAAAACGAGATGGTGCATCTCAAGGGGTTTATCCCAATTAATACAAATGTCTATATAAATATGAAAACGTCTTTTAAAACTACAATTCCCAGTACAGACGTGCCATAGAGAACATGTTGCGAAACACAATAGCCAGCATGTGTAGTTCTGGGGACGGGGTGGGGGGAGGAGGGGACGGGGTTTCTCAAAGCAAGGTTACACCTGCGAGTTGGATGTAGAAGTGTCAGAATCAATATAGATGTTTTTATTTTAAAGTAAATTCAGATTGAACACAGTAAAAAAATGTAAATTATTGTGTCCGTCCAAAAAAAAAAAATTACTTATAGTGAAAACCACCCTTGAATGATGGGATGGTAGACTAAAGGCTTTAGGAATCCAAACTACAACATATAATAAGTACCCTGTATCAAGATTAATGCAAAACAAGTGAAATTTGACATTTTTAGAGAGATTTAGCAAAGAAAAAACACTTCTGGGGTCATTTGGGTGGATTTTCCATATCTCTGGCCCCCCTTGGTCAATTTTGACATGTGACATCTCTTTCTAACCGTCAGAGCCAATGGAATCGAGGGGAACTCCCACATACTCATTATTTGGTAATGTGTGTGTGTGAGACTGCCGCATAGCCAAGACCGGAAGCTGTGATAACTCTGGTAGCTACCATTAGCAGCTAACTTTTACTCTCCGATTTTTACATAAAAATTGAATTATGGATTATAAATAAAAAAGATTATTACCCAGAAACATTATCAACCTATAGATTGACCGATTCAGCCGAGTTATTTCTCGTTTTAACGCCATTGAACAAGTCTTTTGATCAGATTGACAGCTACGGTGAGACGATCTCCCGTAAAAGCTACGTAAAGGTACGTGTTGTGATGTCTGTGATTGCTTCCCCTGTCAAGACTTTGGATCACTCAGTGATGATATATATGCCTAAATAATCTGTGGAACCTCAGCTTTAATCGGATATCTTGTATGTGCAGCTACGATAAGTAATAAGGGTATCTTTGATCTTGAGCTCTGTGCCAAAGTGCGTTAGCATTTTCGCGCAGGGATCATTTATTTTAGATGCTTCTTATGAGACTTGTGTTTTGTTTTGGTAAAAATGGTTTGCATTGTCAGTTAGCTGAGATTCTTCCCGTTAATCTGGTATAACACATTAATAGGTTCTTAAATATTACGATGCCCTGAGACACAGTGTCGTAAAAAATTAAAATTAAAAAAGGCCCCGCAGAGGGGGACTTTGGGGCTTAACAGGTTTTTTAATCAAACAAATAAATAAACACAAGGATAATTATCTGCTATTGTTGAGTAAATGGAGAATTGCACAGGGGAAAATAACGTATCTATGCCACAATTTTAGATGCGGATTTTGTTAAACTAATACGTTTGCGCTGTGCACCAACACTATACATTGATGGGGAAGGGGGTAGCAATAAAGATAACACCATTAAACAGTTACACAACATAACATAAATAATATCGATAGCAGCGTCCCTAGCAACCACCTTGGTAACAATGAAAACGTTGTATAGACACAATTTCCTGAAGTAATCTTCGTAATAACAAGCAAACTAAAGATCATGTACATCCACTGCACACATAATCTGAAATAACAACTCATATTTCTCACATCAAATGACATCAAAACGCATTTTAATGGCCAAACTAACCTTAAAATAGGCATTTTCCACAGAGAATAAAACGAAGCTCGGCCATGTTTTGTTTTTCTGCAGGGAGAAATTTGAAGATCACGTGACATAGACGCCAGCCATTGGAATGAATGGTGGAAAAAAAACGTAGGGATCTTACAATTTCAGAGGCGTTTTTGTAGAAATACTACGTCCCAAGTTGTGGACCAACGTAGTTATTACACGTTTTTTTTGTGAGACTGGGTTGCTTATACCTAATAAAGGCCCTGTTACATTAGAAAAGTACGCGTTTTTTTGGCTGCACAACAAATAGAAAACAATTGCGTCACACTGAAGGGAACACATTTCATGTTATCAGAAACAGTGATTCCTTCTGGAAGTAAAACATAATGTGTGTTGCTTCATCAGATGTTTAAATAGATATTCTCCACAAAGATTAATTTAGCAATTTACAATGTTGACTTTTATAAATCAATTTGCCAGAGTAAACAGATTCTGTAGAAAATAAGATTGAAGCTATACAGTTTTCACACTAAATAATATTTTAGATTATTACCTTGAATGGAAAAAAATCAATATAGGAAAATTGATTAGTTTACTCTGACAGGCAGGGCCGGACTGGGACAATAAGTCAGGCCGGGAATTATACACCCAACCAGGCCACTACCAGTTTTATTTTGTGTAATTTTCCTGGATTTATTTGTCAATATTTACAGCGTTGCTGCCCATAGTGATAGCCATAAACTTTAAAACTACCCCAGAATAAACATGGACATGGGTTACTATTTTTTTTTTAAAGTGCAAATCTATTTAGGAACCTATCCATGTGAACATATTTTAAGTGGAGGTAGACCTCAAATCCTATAGGGGGGTCCGGGGGCATGCGGAAGATTTTTTTTTTTTAAATGTTGGACTTAAATGCATCAATCTGGTGCACTTTGAGGGGGAAATAAAGAGACTACTACACCCATATGAAACAGAACCGTATACATTTAAATAATCATAAGAATATGGCCATAACCAATAACATACCATATCCAATATGGAAAAACATTGAAACTTGTTTATTTATTTGTTTTTGGTTCATTTACTGTATAGTTAGCATGGCATAGTGTGTCTGTGCTCCTGAACCAGCCTCACCGTCTCCCCCCTCTCCCTCCTGCTCCTCTTTGAGGCAGCAGCAAAGACTAGTTTTAGCTCTCAACAAGTTTTTAAAGTTTATCCTACCTTTTTTCACCTAGTTAACTTTTTTTTGTTGTATTATTCATCTATATTTTACTAATCACTCCCCCTTCAAATGGAAATATGTGTTTACATAAATGGTGACCAAACCGTTTGAGACCCACAATGAACTTAGACTAAGTTAACTATCTAAACACTCTAAAGTCCTTTACCTCACCTGAGCTGTAGTTATCAGCCTCTCAGTCTGACAGCAGAGGACTCTCCTCCACCTTGTTGACAGCTCATTCCGTTAGCGCCGCTAGCTAGCACTGGATGCTAACAACAACAATACACGTAACCAGTGCACGCGCTTTCTCTCTCGCTTGCTCGCGCCACACATACACACCCTCCCGAGCTTGAATGACACGAG
Source organism: Gymnodraco acuticeps (assembly GCF_902827175.1). Classification (NCBI taxonomy): domain Eukaryota; kingdom Metazoa; phylum Chordata; class Actinopteri; order Perciformes; family Bathydraconidae; genus Gymnodraco; species Gymnodraco acuticeps. Next base: position 340,551 of record NW_022991779.1, read on the forward strand.
ACCAATCGAGGGCATTAGTGTATGATCTGTATGAAAGTGGCCATGTCGGCAGGCCACATCATGAAGACAGCCAGTCACCCTCTGTGAGGCAGAGTCAGACCCACATTTGCGCAGCGTTGCGTTCACAATACATACAAACAATTCCTCAGGCCAGCAGGCCACTTAACAGGCCAGGCCATCGGGAAACCTCCCGGTCCTCCCGATGGCCAGTCCGGGCCTGCTGACAGGAGAGATGGTCAGAGGTGCAGAGTTTTGACCACCATCATTAAGACCAGGACCAAAGAATGGGAAGAGTTTATCAGTGAAGGAGCAGCCAGTAAAGGAGTAGATCAGAGCTGCAGCATCTACGTCATAAAAGGAGACCAGACCCTCCTCATAATCCACAAACACCCCCACCTTCTTAGGCTGAGACTTCAGAGAGAGAATAACTGGAGGAGCATCAAGAGCTTTGTAATCATTTCCATTTCTCAGACGTAAAGTCCAGTTACCGGACCAAGGGCTCAGTATGATCGCTCCCTTCCTGTTGATGGACTCTCTGGCCACTCCTAAATCCCATTTAGTCTTTCCTTTAACTTGAACCTCAAAGTAAAATCTGCCTGAAGAGAAACTCTGCTTTCCTAAAACACAATTACAGTAAGAAAATCTCTCTTGGTTGTTTGGGAGATTCTTCTTTACATCACCATGACTCACTTGTCTTCCATCATCAGAAAGAATGAGATATGGATTTGCTGTATCAGGATCAAGAGTCACATCCACTGCGTACTTCTGGACCCTCTTCAGTTCAGCTTCAAGCAGCTTCTTCATCTCTTTACTGAAAGTCTCCTCCAGCTGAACCACAGCTCTCACCACAGTTCCCTCATGTGATGAATGGATGCTGACCTTTGTCCAGTCCTTGGTGGGTGGAGCAACTTTAAGGGACATGAATCTTTGGATAAAATGCAGGTGGTCTTCAGAGTGTGTGACCTGCTCCACCTCAGAGCTTCTCTTCTTCAGCTCAGAGATTTCCTGTTCCAGCTCTTTGATGAAATCTTCCGCCTGGTTTTCAGTTGTTTTCTGTTTCTCTTTGATCGTGTTGATGAGATTGGCCTGGCCTCTCTCTGCAGACTCCTTCAGAGCAGTGAAGACCTGAACACCTTCTGCTATCTCTCTGTCTGCTTCTTCCTTACTGAGGTCCACTGAGTGTTTGATCTCTTCAATCTTCAGTTGTCTCTTCTGGATCATCTGCTGAGATTCTGTCTCAAGCTCAGCCTTCTCCCCTTCATATCCTTCTTTCAGAGGAACCACATCATGCATCTTGTGGTCTAAAACAGTGCAGAGCATACAGACACATGTCTGGTCGGTCTTACAGAACAGCTCCAGAGGTTTATCGTGCTTCGGACACATCCTGTCTTCCAGGTTCTCCACAGGGTCGATCAGCTGATGTCTTTTCAGGCCTGACATTGTCAGGTGAGGCTCCAGGTGAGTCTCACAGTAGGAGGTCAGACACACCAGGCAGGACTTCAGGGCCTTCAGTTTGGTTTCAGTGCAGACGTCACAGGGAACTTCTCCTGGTTTGAAGACTTGTTGCTCTGAGCTGCTGCTGCTGCTGCTGGCTTTCTGTTGAGCCGACCGTCTGAACTCAGCTACCATCTCAGAGATGAAAGTGTTGACGTGCAGCTCAGGTCTTGTGTTGAACTCATTATTACACATGGGACACTGGTAGATGTCACTTCTATCCCAGTGTTCAGTGATGCAGTGCTTGCAGAAGTTGTGTCCACATGCTGTTGAGACTGGATCAGTGAACACATCCAGACAGATGGAGCAGAGAAACTGATCTTCAGATGGCAGATAGTTTGCAGCAGCCATGTCTACACCTGTAGTGTGGAAGGAGGTACATTTTATTTAAAATACAATAAAAGGAAAAAGATAGAAATGGAATTGACATTAGACAGAGTCATTTAGAATGTAATATATGCTGTTTTGACTTGCACTAAGCCAAGCTTGAGCAACCGTTAACATTCAAGACATAATAGGTTCAAGATAGCTAACATGGCAAAACAGTAATGATGTTTCCTTATCCTGTTGTTTAGACTACAGCTGGGCGATATGGAGAATATAAAACATCACAAAATGTGTCACCCAAAATCTCTAACAATATTGTAGATTGACTATTTGGGCACAAAATATTTACACAATAACATTTTTGATAAATAATCAGAAAAAGAAAATGGTTTGAACAGTTGGGAAGTTTAAGGAAGTTTCATTACTTTACTGTAACGCAGCCTTTAAAAGCAGGAAATTACACTTGTGCAGTTTTACTACATCGGAAAAACCTGACACTATATCTAGTCTAATATCCAGATTTCATTTCATTTCACACCTTTATTTAGACAGATAATTCCCATTGAGATCATTGATCTCTTTTTCAAGGGAGACCTGCTCAAGTAGTTCCACATGAAACATACAAAGATAAATAGAACAACAAAAGGACATCATACAGCATCATTTACCTAATTATCCACATAAACAGGTACCTATAGCTTCCGATTGAGTAGCATCCAACCGAGCTTTAAAAACATTTAGTGGCACCAGATTGTTCAGTTTCCATTTAATTTGCAGACTATTCCAAGACAGAGGAGCTGCGCATCTAAAAGCTGTCTTCCCTAAGACAGTCCTAGCAGTTGGCACATTTAATAAAACCACAGCATTCGATCTCAGGCAGTAGCCACTTACAATTCACCGTGAGATCAGGGAGCAGATATAAGATGGAAGTTTCCCTAACATGGCTTTGTATATAAACATGTACCAGTGACTGAGCCTCCGTACAGTTAGTGAAAGCAAACCAGCCCTTGCATACAGGGTACAGTGATGGGTTAATACTTTACAGTTTGTCACAAATCTCAGTGCGCTGTGATACGCAGCATCTAACTTGACCAGGCAATTGGCAGGTGCATTCATATACATCAAATCACCATAGTCCAGCACAGGTCAAAAGGTCACAGTGACTAGCCTTTTCCTGGCCTCAAGCGAGAAACAGGACTTGTTCCTGTAGAAGAAACCTAGCCTAACCCTCAGCTTTTTAAGCAGGTTATTGACATGAAGTTTAAAAGTGAGACAATCATCATGTCAGATACCAAGGCATTTGTAACAGATGATGATATAATATTGATAACTACCTTACCTCTAGTGTAGACCAACTTATATTAAAGAATAACACTGATAACAAAGCTCTCAGTACTTTGTGACACACCTATTTGCCTCATATTTTAAACCACAAACTGGTTCTTTGGTGGTAAGCTTTTAATATGACACACCTCTACAAAAAAGAGTAAGCAGGAAGTAGGAAGTAATCAGTAAACAGTAATAATGTCAGGAAACCAGGAATGAGGTTTAACTCCTAACCGCAGAGATTCAGTTACAAGTTAGTTAAATCCAGAGGGCTGAACCATAGGCCTGAGGACAAACAACACCATACTTGTATTATATTTAGTTGAAAGTGTAAATATAATCAGATGTACTCACCAGTGTTTGACAGAGACTCTGCTGTGTTGTTGAGAAAGATCTGATGAACGCAGTTTGTATTTTCTTTAGACAGAAACAGAGACTCGTCTCGACTGCAGTGTGGCTGCCTCTCTGACTAACTTAACTTTCATTTCCTGAGTGTGACGTGTAAGCTCTCCTCTTTCCACTGTAGCTCCTCCTCTCACTGCAGCTGGTTGTGTTTCCCCCTATACAGTCTATGGTTCCCTCCCTCTGATTCACAGAGGTGTTGAGAAATACCAGCGACTCTTCAGGTTAAAATGGAGCAAAGGTGCTGCTAACAGTGGGGAGAAGTCAGATATGTGAAAAGTGTTGCTAACTTTTATTATTTGTGTTGAAACTGTCTCAGCTTTACTTTAAACTGAACAGTTTAGTTAACTGGACACAGATGTGTAACCTCTTTCGCCAAGGCACGATCAATTTAGTATTTTAATATAGTAATATACAATGTAATGTCAAATAAGAGAATTTTAGATATGTGACTACTTTTAACCTTTTTCTGTTATCTATCCTCAATGATGCCCATTATATTTATTGCAGGACTGGTGTATTATTTAGCATTAGTTTGATAGATGTACAACATAAAACTGGGAACTGATTGTATTTCTCACAAGAGGACCTCATTGTGAGTTAACACTACATTTAAAAGTGCAGATACTTTTATCAGGAATTTATCTTTAAAGAAATAAACTCAAAGGAAAATGGATGCCTTTCAAGTTAATTATGAAACAATTAATACAAATGTTGATACATCAGATTCATACATTTATGAAGGATGTTAATTTATTTGTCTAATCTTGACAAATATCATTGACTTATTATCCTTATATTATCATACCTTGAGTTGTTGGTATTGTTAAACCCCTTATACTTATATAGTTGATTTTAGCCATTTCACCCATCCCTCGATAGAGTTGAGGTCAAATAATTATAAACAAGGAGATTGTAATTAAATAAAACTGCATTTTTCATACTATTTCTAGTTGTCAAAGATAACTATTTATTATTTAAATGCACTGACTTCCTCTCTGTATATAGTAGTGTTCATAGGTAGTGGCAGAGTCCATCATTCCTGAGCTGGATTCAATCAAACTAAATAAATGTATCATGAAATACAATTAACGTTCAAACCAGACTGATCTGTTTAGTGTTGGATGCTCAAGTCACTGCTCACTCAGGTCTGTCGTTCAACAAAAAGTTTATTTTACAGGTTTTTTTATTTTACAAACACATATTCGCAGATGTCTTCGATTCAAGTTCCCAGTAATTAACAAAACCACCTTTTTACACAAAGTATACAATGTTGCTGGCATTTATTCTACAAATGCAGTCCAACTTTTTATGCTGATAACAATTGAATACTCTGTTCTGTAGACACTAAAAGCATGTAATATCCCTTATACCTAATAAAGGCCCCGTTCATTAGAAAAGTAAGCATTTATTTGGCTGCACAACAAATAGAAAACAGTTTCGTCACACTGAAGGGAACATATTTCATGGTCTCAGAAACAGTGATTCCTTCTGGAAGTAAAACATAATGTGTGTTGCTTCATCAGATGTTTAAATAGATATTCTCCACAAAGATTAATGCAGCAATTTACAATGTTGACTTGTGTAAATCAATGTGCCAGAGTAAACAGATTGTGTAGAAAATAAGATGGAAGCTATATAGTTTTGACACTAAATATGTTTGTTTGAATGGAAATAAATCAATATAGGATAAGTGATTAGTTTACTCTGACGGGAGAGATGATCAGAGGTGCAGAGTTTTGACCACCATCATTAAGACCAGGACCAAAGTATGGGTAGAGTTTCTCAGTGAAGGAGCAGCCAGTAAAGGAGTAGATAAGAGCTGCTGCATCTACGTCATAAAAGGAGACCAGACCCTCCTCATAATCCACAAACACCCCCACCTTCTGAGGCTGAGACTTCAGAGAGAGAATGACTGGAGGATCATCAAGAGCTTTGTACTCATTTCCATTTCTCAAACATAAATTCCAGTTACCCCACAGAGGGCTCAGTGAGATCACTCCCTTCCTGTTGATCGACTCTCTGACCACTCCTAAAGTCCACATGGTCTTTCCTTTAATTTGAACCTCAAAGTAAAATCTGCCTGAAGAGAAACTCTGCTTTCCTAAAACACAATAACAACCAGAAAATCTCTCTGGGTTGTTTGGGAGATTCTTGTTCACATCACCATGACTCACTTGTTTCCCATCATCAGACAGGATGAGAAATGAGTTTGCTGTTTTGGGATCAAGAGTCACATCCACTGCGTACTTCTGGACCCTCTTCAGTTTAGCTTCAATCAGCTTCTTCATCTCTTCACTGAAAGTCTCCTCCAGCTGAACCACAGCTCTCACCACAGTTCCCTCATGTGATGAATGGATGCTGACCTCTGTCCAGTCCTTGGTGGGTGGAGCAACTTTAAGGGACATGAATCTTTGGAGAAGATGGAGGTGGTCTTCAGAGTGTGTGACCTGCTCCACCTCAGAGCTTCTCTTCTTCAGCTCAGAGATTTCCTGTTCCAGCTCTTTGATGAAATCTTCCGCCTGGCTTTCTGTAGTTTTCTGCTTCTCTTTGATCGTGTTGATGAGATTGGTCTGGCCTCTCTCAGCAGACTCCTTCAGAGCAGAGAAGACCTGCACTCCTTCTGCTATCTCTCTGTCTGCTTCTTCCTTACTGAGGTCCACTGAGTGTTTGATCTCCTGTATCTTCTGTTGTCTCTTCTGGATCATCTGCTGAGATTCTGTCTCAAGCTCAGCCTTCTCCCCTTCATATTCTTCTTTGAGAGGAACCACATCATGCATCTTGTGGTCTGAAACATGGCAGAGCATACAGACACATGTCTGGTCGGTCCTACAGAACAGCTCCAGAGGTTTATCGTGCTTCGGACACATCCTGTCTTCCAGGTTCTCCACAGGGTCGATCAGCTGATGTCTTTTCAGGCTTGAAGCTGTCAGATGAGGCTCCAGGTGAGTCTCACAGTAGGAGGTCAGACACACCAGGCAGGACTTCAGGGCCTTCAGTTTGGTTTCAGTGCAGACGTCACAGGGAACTTCTCCTGCTTTGAAGACTTGTTGCTCTGAGCTGCTGCTGCTGGCTTTCTGTTGAGCCGACTGTCTGTACTGAGCGACCATCTCAGAGATGAAAGTGTTGACCCTCAAATCTGGTTTTGTATTAAAAGCCTCTACACACAAGGGACACAGGCACCTGTCACTTGTATCCCAGTGTTCAGTGATGCAGTTCTTGCAGAAGTTGTGTCCACATGGTATAGTGACTGGATCAGTGAACACATCCAGACAGATGGAGCACAGAAACTGATCTTCAGATGGTGTACAACTAGCTGCAGCCATATCTTCACCTGTAGTGTGGAAGAAGAACAATTTATTTAAATGTAGTTACAAAAAAATATATAAATGGGATTGATTTTGGCCAATTATTTAAAATGTAATATGCTGTTTTGACTTTCACTAAGCCAAGCTTGAGCAACTGTTAACATTCAAGACATAATAGGTTTAAGATAACAGTAATGAATGTCTCTTTATCCTGTTGTAAAGACTACGGCTGGTCGATATGGAGAATATAAAACATCAAAACATTTTTTCCCCCAACACCTCTAACAATATTGTCGATTGACTATTTGTGCACAATATTTTTACACAATAACATTTTTGATAGATAATCAGAAAAAGCAAATAGTTTGAACAGTCACACTTTACTGTAATACAGCCTTTAAATCCAAGAAATTACACTTGTGCAATTGTACTACTGCGGAAAAATCAACCTTAGCCCTAATGTAGACCAATTTATATTAAACAATAACACTGATAACAAAGCTCTCAGTACTTTGTGACACACCTGCCTCACATTTTAAACCTCTAACTGGTTCTTTGGTGGTAAGCTTTTAATATGACACACCTCTACAAAAAAGAGTAAGCAGGATGTAGGAAGTAATCAGTAAACAGTAATAATGGCAGGAAACCAGGAATGAGGATAAACTCCTAACCGCAGATACTCAGTTACAAGTTAGTTAAATCCAGAGGGCTGAACCGTAGGCCTGAGGACAAACAACACCATACTTATATTATATTTTATTCAAAGTGTAAATATAATCAGATGTACTCACCAGTGTTTATCAGAGACTCTGCTGTGTTGTTGAGAAAGATCTGATGAACTCAGTTTGTGTTTTCTTTGGACAGAAACAGAGACTAGTCTCGACTGCAGTGTGGCTGCTTCTCTGACGTTTGACGTGTAAGCTCTCCTCTTTCCACTGTAGCTCTTCCTCTCACTGCAGCTGGGTTTGTTCCCTCCCTCTGATTCACAGTTATTGGGAAATACCAGGGACTCTTCAGGTTAATATGGAGCAAAGGGGGTGCTAACAGTGGGGAGGAGTCAGAAAAGTGTTGCTAACTTTTTATTATTTAGTGGGAATGTTGATTCATTAAAACTAAATTAATGTATCATGAAATACACTTAACGTTTAAACCAGACTTATCTGTTTAGTGTTGGATGCTCAAGTCACTCTCCCTCAGATCTGTCGTTCAACAAAAAGTTTATTTTACAGGTTTTTTTATTTTACAAACACATATTCACAGATGTCTTGGATTCAAGTTACCAGTAATTAACCAAACCACCTTTTTACACAAAGTAGAACATGTTGCTGGCATTTACTCTACAAATGCAGTCCAACTTGTTATGCTGATAACAATTGAATACTCTATTCTGTAAACACTAAAAGCATTTAATATCCCTTATACCTAATTGTTAGGAAAATATCACTCGACACCGGGATGAGAATCAATAGTCAGGTACTAATTTATTCTTGCAAGAAGGAGCAGAGTTAAGTCACATACAAAGGATATGGTTATATAGTCTAAAGTCAGGAGGTACCAAACAGTGTCGTAAATCGGTTTTGCGTCATCAGGTGTCGGGACATCTCTGGAAAGGCAGTGTTGCTCTTTGCCCCTCAAAGAGGAAAGGAGACAAAGTGGGTGTGCTCTCGTTGGTATAAACAACATGAATTATGCCCTGCCTTCTCCTATCTACGAAGAGGCAGCTGCAAGGTCACATAGTGCAAAGTCACACACAGTATCATGCCCATCAGAAAACCCATAATAAAGAAGACACCTTGTATTTTCTCCAACATATCCCTCCTTTTTATACTTCGTATAATATATAATTAAAAATACAAATGGTTATAAAGTTTAAAACATCGCATCCGAAATCATATACAAAAGTACCCAAACGGTTAAGGTAGGTCGATTGTATAGGCCAGGGGTCGGCAACCCCCGCATGCGGCCCTTTAAGCCCTCTGCTCTGGCTTCCTTGAGCTTAGACAAAAATAAGAAGGAAATAAAATAAAAGTATTTGTAGGACTATTTATATTTTGTTGCATGGTTGAAAATGTTTCGTATCTTGTATTTTGAGGTGATACTGTGACACATAAATAAAAAACAAAACGGTTTTAATTAGGTCAACTAAAATATGCGTCACATCCTGCTACGGTCCCGCGCGAGCGCCTTTTCTTGGAGGCGAATAACCTGACCCCCGGCTCGATGAGCGAACTATGGATAAATCAAAGAAAAGTACCGGAGGAACACAGGATTTAATTCTGTGTGGACAGAGTTATATGCTTTCACAGCAAACGATGCTGGTTTACCGGTATGTTTGATATGTAGAGAGAAGTTGTCAACGGTGGTGCAGCCTTTACGTATCGAGGAACAACAAGGGAGAGGAAGACAGCTGACGATCTTCAGTCATAATTCAATGGGGTATGTCATTTATTTCAGAAAACACTTTTTGTTATATTCCATGGAATGCTCTTAACGTCCCGATAGCAATGAATATATTAAATGCTTTGACAATAAATACATACAAAAATTAATCTCTGGAAGCCGTAGCGCTGTAAAAAGCACGACCTATCATCTGAGCCGGCCCGGCTAAAATAACTGGATGGCCTACCTGCCTGTCAGCCTTCCATCTGTGCACAAACTTATCTCGTGCCCTCATTGGTCATGTGCGCGTTCGTGTGTGTTGGAGGAGGGACTCTGTAAGAAAGTCTGAAAGAAGAGGCATGTTTTTTCCGGTTGTGTACTTTCAAATTCTAGCGCACTCAAGCTGGTTTCTCCATTCTTACCTACCCTACCTTTAACTCTTTTTAGGGTGCAGCTATGTTTTATTTATTTCAAAGCGGGCCCATTTTAATAATATTTGTTTTCCCTTCGAATGTGCAGAGGACTCCCCAAGTGCTGTGTTTAATTTATTTTAAAGTAGGCCTGTGTATTATTTTTAATTCTCCTTATAAGAGTTCTTTGTTTCTTATTAGAGGTTAACAGTTTTATATCATGTAATAAATAGCCTAATAAATGCAAAAAAACTGTAGTTTTTGTCTGATATAACAATAAAAAACTATGAAATATGTTTTGCGGCTCCAGACAAAAAAATGTTTTGGAAAAAGGAGTAAAATGGCTCTTTTGGTCAAAAAGGTTGCAGACCCCTGGAATAGGCAATGAAAAACATTTCAAGGTAGATTATAGCAGTAGCCCACATTCTAGGTAGACATTTTTTTCAAACGTATGATTGAATAGAAATTGATTTACTTAAGACATTTTTGTTGCACCATGATTAAATGTATAAAAGGATATAAAATCACTCACACAGTCACTCAACTTCATTTGCTCAGCAGTGTAAATCATCCAATCCAACCATGCATTCCTGTCTTCGAAACCTGTTTCTATGGTCATCAATTGTTTAACCGAGGTAACATTCAAATAGCTTATTGCTGCGGTTTCAGTTATAGGCGAGTGTTTCACTGGTGCAGATATAGTCTCTATGAAAAATTATCCCATTGTTTTTTATACTCCTAGCATAGGCAGCATCTGGACAATTGGAAAATAAACAGAAATCAAATATGGCAGAACAGGTTTCACCCAGGGTACATGTTATATTAGAAACCCCTGGGACCCACCTTTGTGGGTCCTCTGATGCTGTCTGTGGATCTGTGTGTCCCAAAACTACTTCTACTTGTAAGGGGGAACCCAGCTAGCGGTGAACGTTGTCACAACTTTGGCTAACATGACCTACAGGTTCTAATAATGTTTTAAAGAAACATTTTAATCTGATGTTCAAAGAATCTTTTTAGGATAATTATTATTTCAAATAATGTTCCTATAAGGTTTAACCTGTTAAGCCCCACGGACCCAGTTCCGGGACCGAAATCCCGTAATTTGCAGGAAACAACGTCTAAGGAACCTTAATATTTAATAAACTATGAATATTTGATATCCATATAACGGGGAAAAACTCATTTAACTGATCTTGTTGTTTTTGTTTTGTTTTTAAAAACACACAATGCTAACACTGACCCTCTGAATTAGCCCAGAGCGAAAAATGCTAACCTATTACTGCACCGAAAATCACTCCTAGCTCCCTTATTACTTATCCTAGCTGCACATCCAACACATCGTTTATGATCGTAAAGACACAGAATCTAACGGTGCCCACCTCAACACTGAAAGATACAAACTTGCGACGTTATCAACAAAAACGTACATCAAAACATGTGGCGTTAGGTAGCCAAAAACACTAACATGGCTTACCTTGGTCTTTGTCTGGTCAAAACTGGTCTTCAATGGCATTAAAACGATCAAAATGATGCTGTAGTTAATCCATAGGTTAATATCCAATGTGACTGTGTCCCCTTTGAAATGTTCTGATAATCTATAAGTAATAAAACTGCAATTCCGTTTTCAAATATCAGAGCGAAGATATTACTACGCTCTGAAGCAAGATTGCATGCGCAAAGACCCCACCATTTTTTTTTAACATGAGTGTTCACTCAAATAAATGAAATGTTAGATTTACTTAATCTAGTTATGTCAACCGGCTGCACGTAACAAGGCTAAGTAAATAGGAAACAGACTAGTAAACTAATATTTACTTCTTGCATTTAAGTAAATCTTACCTAAGCATCTTAATTAAATGCTACATCATACAGTTATGTTGAATTTACTTAAATTGTTGTTTTTACTTAACCCAATTATGTTGTATTTACTTAACGTTTGCACTGATTTATTTGCACTTAACATAATTTAATCCAAATTGCTCTAACAATACAAGTAATTCAAATGACTACAACTCAGTAATTTGTATTCCCCTCACTTTATTTAAAATGTTCATTTTAGACAAAGTGCAGTAGTGTACACTTATAACATTGCATTTTGCAAACAACCATCTGAATTGCCACAACAATTCAACATAAAAAAACACTTGACTCCAACAGCCCATTGGTGGTAGGTGCACATGATGATGTTCAGGTTCCAATTAGTATGTAGTGTCTCTACTTTAAAGAGTCCTCTCCTGCTGATGTTCAGGTGTATATCAGTATGTAGTGTCTCTACTTTAAAGAGTCCTCTCCTGCTGATGTTCAGGTGTATATCAGTATGTAGTGTCTCTACTTTAAAGAGTTATCTCCTGCTGATGTTCAGGTGTATATCAGTATGTAGTGGCTCTACTTTAAAGAGTCCTCTCCTGCTGATGTTCAGGTGTATATCAGTATGTAGTCTCTCTACTTTAAAGAGTCCTCTCCTGCTGATGTTCAGGTGTATATCAGTATGTAGTCTCTACTTTAAAGAGTCCTCTCCTGCTGATGTTCAGGTGTATATCAGTATGTAGTCTCTACTTTAAAGAGTCCTCTCCTGCTGATGTTCAGGTGTATATCAGTATGTAGTGTCTCTACTTTAAAGAGTCCTCTCCTGCTGATGTTCAGAGGTATATATATATATATATATATATATATATCTGTGTTTGGCTATGTTTCAACTTACCAAATATTCCTTTATGAAGCTCTCGGAACTTTCATTCATGTAGACGCAGAGCGCTTTAAGCACACAGTCCCGTCGTGTTTCAACTGTGGGATCCTGAGGGACAAACACATTTTCAAAATCTTCACACAAGAATACTGATTATGCTTGTGTGCTGATTTTTGGCAAGTCAAAGAAAGGGGGTCAGAGAGCATAAAATATATGTATATGAGAGGGACAACAAGAGAGAGATAAAGAGAATATGGTGTTGCAGTGCCCAAACTACACAATTGTATACAACTACATACCTTGTCCGCATGGCTGCCATGATCAGGCCCAAATTGCGTCCTGCTGTTCCCCCCTTCTTTTTGAAAACCTTCATCAACTGAGACGAATGGCGATCCAGTTGAGACATGAAGGTAGGCAGCAGCGTAACGGTGGTGATGCAGGTGAATTCTGCGTTTACCTGCAACACATTGTGATACAGGTTAAAATGTTTTGTTTAAAGCTGTTGCATCTATAATAATATCCATCAAGTGTCATAGCAGAAAGGACAGGAGTTCCTTTACTGGTGTAGACCAAACAAAGAATTTCAGCTGAGGTTATTTTCTTATACATGTGCATCTATTAAAATATTTAAAAAATCACCTCGCTCTCTGAAAACAGAGCTGGCCATCTCTCTCCGAACTCTGTGATGAAGGGCTTGTCCTGAAGGATTTTTAATTTATAGTGCTTCAGTAATTGGTACCTTGTAGATTGAGTCTCAGTACACTGTTTGCATCTCCACATTCAAAACCTAGAGAAAAAGATAAATGTGTTAATGATCAAAATGTATTGTAAATAACAACTATTATTGCAGCCATTAACATAATTCAGGGTGTGAGGTGCAGGATATAGCAACCCATTACTGGATCTTAAGCAGTGGTGGAAAAATTACTCAGATCCTGTACTAAAGTAAAAGTATAAATACTCCATTACTTGCTATAGTCCCAAGTTCAAAATAATACTTAAGGTAAAGCACCAAAGAGTTATTAGCCAAATATAATCAAGTATCAAAAGAAAAAGTTATTTGTGCAGAATGCCTTTTGTAAAAGGGTTGCATCATTATAGAATAAAAATGAATGTTCTTATAATAAAAAATCTACATACAAGATGTGTTAATGTTGTGATTTGTTAATATAGAGCACATTTTGGAAAGAACTGAGTAAATTAGTAGTAAATGTATGTGAATATAAACATTATCTAAAAAGGTAACTACAAGTGTCAAATAAATGTAGTGTAGTAAAAGTACAATATTTCCCACTGAAATGTAATTGAGTAGAAGTACAGAGTAGCAGAAAATGGAAATACTCAAGTATATTTCTGTGGTACTTGTACTTTGTGCAGTAATGTAAATGTAGTTGGTTACATTCCACCACTGATCTTAAACACGGCATGTGCTTCGAGCTGAAGCCAACTTAGAACATTGTTTGTTTTAACTGACAAATCCTACTCATTTAGCCTTCAACTTATTGGAGACGTGAAGGATACTTACTGTACTTTTGAGCCGACGGCTTTCATCGATACATTTGGCCACTCCCCAACAACTTGGAAATCTTAAATTCAAAGTTAAATAATTAATGAACTTCATGCCAAAAATAATTAATCCTGTATACCGCCATTAAAAATCTAAATGTTGCAACTGCCACAAACATTCGCTTGGCTCTGCACCCAGAGTAACACCCCTTCAGCAGCCGCAGTTGTCTCAGCAAATAGTGGCATCTGCGGCGGAAGTACCTGCCACTACCACGATTTAATCTTGCTCTCTCTCTCTGATTATGTTAAAGAAACACGTTTTCGGGTGAATTCCGTGTCTATTTAAGAGCTGTCTTAAGTGAAGATGTGCTTGTTGAGTGCGTTCCTTTACATGCTTTAAATAATTCACACTTTGATATTCCTCGCCGACATAATTAACGTAACGACCAGGCACGGCTCCGGCTGACGCAACAGTACAGTGCAGATGGGAATTTTTTTTCCAAATAAGCTTTACAATTTAACAAAAAAACCTCCCTCAGGGCGTTACACTTGATGAAGTTATTTTTAACAGACTTAGAAGACCTTAACCGACTATGACCTTTGTGGCGTTTGCCACCAGGCTCTCAAATCTTTAAATCAAGCCCATTTAAAAACAGATTTTGTTTTAAAAGGATGGAAAAAACGTGTCCACTTGGTCAGAGGTAGAAGTTAAGCTGACATTACTAATTATAACCACATCGAGCTAAAATCATTAAATACATAACGATTGAGACTTCTACAGACAAAGCTTGAAATGTCACCTCTTTTGTGACATATTCTAACACTTTTAAGTGCAAGGGAACATAATTAAAAAGAGACAGTTAAGCTAGCTGTTAGCTAGGCTGCACCGCTTTGCAAATCTATTATCAAAGTATACAGTTGGTAGCAGGGAAATCAAAACTACACATCAACTTTTTTATTTCAGGGACCGTTTGTGTTTAATATATGTTAATATTTAAGAAACTTACCATAAAATCGCAGGATGGCACATGAAAGAGTCACAGGGTCCAAATGACGCATTTCCCCGGTCTTACAGCGACTGTGCTGAGAAAGTACGGCAAGGACTTTGGGACAATCAGTGCGTTTTAAATAACTTTACCATTTAAATAAAACACAACATGGTAATGTAATCCCAAAACGTTGAACTTTTACATAAATGCAATTAAAGTCTCTTGATTTAATTGTAAAAAGTGCATTTACTTAGTAGTTTCAATATTTAAAAAAGCAATTAATGCAAACAATATCCATATTTCATTTCTTAAGAGTGTGTGCGGGACGCTTTCCCTTCGATTCTATTGGCTCTAACGGTCAGGAAGAGATGTCACATGTCAAAATCCAGCAAGGGGGGCCAGAGATATGGAAAATCCATCCAAATGGCCCCAGAAGAGGGTTTTTTTTGCTAAATCTGTCTAAAAATGTCAAATATCACTTGTTTTGCATCAATCTTGATACAGGGTATTTATTATTCCTAAAGCTTGTAGTCTACTAACCCATCATCCAAGGTAAGTTTTCACTATAAGTACAAAATATCTTTTGGACGGACACTATAATTTACAGGTTTTTACTATGTTCAATCTGAATTTTCTTTAAAATAACAAACATCTATATTGATTCTGACTTTTCTACATCCAACTCACAGGTTTATCATTACTTTGAGAAAAAAGATTATTAATGTAACCCTTTTAGAAGGGAAGATATGGTCATTTGTTCTGGGAATGTCATTTTCGAGCCTGAATCCTGAAAAACAGGCTTGGGGCTTAACAGGTTAAGGTTAACTAAGACATAACGTTTTAACTGCAACATTCAGAGGATGGTTTGAGGATGTTAATAAGGCCTGAGATGACAGAAAGTTTTTTTATTAAACGTTCCTGTTACGTGCCAGGCAGGCTGTACTGGTGTGGTTTTCCTTCCCTCCTGTGTTTCTCTCTTCTCCCTGTCTTCTGCACAGCTAATCAGCAGCTGATCGGTATCTGCCTGTGCACCTGAGTCTGATGGCTGATTGGATCCTCTCACCCTCAGCTGGCCTATCAGCAGCCAGGGCCGACCATAAAGGAGGCACCCAGAAAGTCTTCTCGCTCTCTCACTCTGGGCCTGTTGCTGATGAAGGAGCCTGCAGTGTTTAGCAACTAAATTCACTTTGTATTGTCAGACCTTTTTGAAAGTGTGTGTGTTGAGAGGTGGAGGAGTTAGGTAAGTCTGGGGTACCCTGTACATTTCTCACCACGTAGCTAACTAATGTTTAGACACACTAGGTTAGCGGATTGTTGCCACCCCTGTATATTGTTTTGTCAAAGTCTTTGTAGTTTAGTTAGTGAGGGTTTTTGTTTGAGTTTTGGTTTCAAAGGATAGATGTAGAGATAGGCCTGGTTTTATTATGCTTGTTTCTTTTGTTTGGCGCAATCCTTTGACTCCTCCTCCTCCTCACCAACTAAGGTTTCAGTTAAATGTCTGTTCGGTTCTGGGTTTACAAAATAAACCTTTTGTAAACTGTTACGCTGACTCCCTCATTAATTATTGGTTGTATGTTATTGTCTCCAGGTTCCCTAGACCTTAGTGGGGACGTAACAGTTCCTTTAATGTGATATGTTAACAAAGGTGGAACATTTTGCCTGCAACATTCTAAGGATGTGTTTTTGGACGTTGTTGGGTAACACATTAAAGAGATTCTTTATAAAACGTTCCCTCAATGTTACATGATAACAAAAGAAGAACATTCTCCCAGAAACATTCTGAAAATGTTTTCAGGATGTTGTTCTTTTTTTACAAAACGTTCCTGTGATGGCAAATATAAACACGGTCATGGTTAACGTCAGATTTATTTCAAGAGCGCTTTAAAAAACAAACGTGTTAAATTTGTTTGAAAAGGATGTTTTTAAAAAATCTGATATCATATTTTCATTTTGAAAAAACAAAGAAGAACATAATTCATGATAAGCTGTAAGCAGATATTGCATGTTTTGTGGTGGCATGAGTTCCCAGCTAGACATTTTTGTTACCATTCATTATTCTAGGAATGTTTTCAGCGGGACGTTTTATTTTGGTTCCCAGAATATTCTTCTGAAAGGCAGGATAACGTTTTCTAAAAACATTCTTAAAATGTTTGGTGATAACTTTCTTAAGATGTATGAGCGCATTGAGACAATGAATAGGACGTATAAAAACGAATTTGCATGCCAATATTCACTCACATGCACTTATAATCACACTAAGGCAGTGGTTCCCAAAGTGTGGGGCGCGCCCCCCCCCCCCCTGGGTGGCGCAGAGGCATGACAGGGGGGTGCGAGAGACCAGGAGGAAAAATGGTTATTAAAAAAATAACAAAAAAATTATTGATTCGAAAATAATATGATACAGTACTATTACGTCTGGGTCTCTGTTTCATTAAAGCTCGTGTGTGTGTGTGTGTGTGTGTGTGTGTGTGTGTGTGTGTGTGTGTGTGTGTGTGTGTGTGTGTGTGTGTGTGTGTGTGTGTGTGTGTGTGTGTGTGTGTGTGTGTGTGTGTGTGTGTGTGTGTGTGTGTGTGTGTGTGTGTGTGTGTGTGTGTGTGTGTGTGTGTGTGTGTGTGAAACGGTAGGCTACAGGAGATCGTTGTTGTTAGCTTCTGGTGCTAGCGAGCTATGCTAACAGATATAAGGAGTTTTTTTTCAACAACAAAGTGGAGGAGAGTCCTCTCCTGTCAGACTGAGAGACTCAGTGAGCTAAAGGTTATCTCAGTGGGTCTCAAACGTTTTGGTCACCATTAATGTAAACAATTAATTCCGAGGCACACATTTATATGATCATTATAGTTATAAAAAAATAAGAGAATAAATGAAAAACAGGTAAGAAATACTATAGGACAGTAAAAAAACAATTAAGTTTAAAAGGGTGATTTGTAAAATATCCAAAAAGTAAATCTGTTTACAGTTCTGTTTAATATGGGTGTTGAGAGAGGTATCCATAGATCTCTCATTTTGCTCTCAAAGTGCACCAGATTGATGCTTTTAACTACAATATTTTTAAAAAAAATCTTCCCAGGGGAGCTTGCTCCCGGACCCCGCTATGTGAGGTCCACACACCACCTATAAAAATAGCACTTTACCCCTGCTTATACCTATATGCCGTGAGCTGATTATCGAGCCTTCATTGTAACAGTCGCGGGTACACTGTGTATTTGCGTGGGGAGTGTTGCAGTCGAAAATTCCACTGTAGCGACCGGTACATTAATGGGAAACCCTAAATGTTTGAGCACCCTCTATGAAACGTCAAGCTACCCCACAGCACCCCCAAAACAAATCTCTGGCGCCGCCACTGAGCCTGACTTGTGTTGGGGGGTCCCAACTTTTTTTTTTCTCCAAAGGGGGGGCCTGACAGAAAAAATGTGGGAACCATTGCACTAAGGTATGTAGGCCCACAATATTCATAATATCATTTGTGTAAAATATCAGAAAATAATCACACTTTTTTCTGACTATAAAGGTTGTGTCTCGTATGTAGGTTCTAACTGTTGGATATAGCTATCTGGCCGTGTGTGGTTTATGAGGGCTGCTTATAAACAGCGTCCGCTGTTTATGCATATTGGATAAAAATCGTTAATGCACCCTTTAGATTTGAGACCGGCAGACATATAGAAGAACGGACCGACTGTCACTGCCCGTCCCTGAAACCCCTGTTAGTGTTTGTTTCTACTGTGTGTCTCTCTCTCTCCCCCCCTGCCTGCTGGTCTGCTCTACACGGCTGGGAGCAATCTCCAATCAACCACACCTGCAACCTGCTCATCAGCCACACTATGAAAGCCTGCAGCCTGCACTCATTCCCTGCCGGATTGTTGTCGTGAACGGTTTGTTGCGTGCCGTTCTAGCTTTTTACCAGCATATTCTTTGACAACTTTGCCTGCTTTTGACTCACACTCATTTTTATGTCTCTCCCAGGAGGAATCCAAGGCCTTCCACACTCCCAAGACCAGCCAGTAGTGATGGCAAAATGAAGCATCGAACCACTTGGACAATTGTGTCGGAAATAGGTTCATTTCTCGAAGCTTCAGTTACAGCGACCTCTCCTGGCGAAGTGCAAGGCTGCAGTGGGTATAACGTATCTTTGCCTTGAAGAATATTCGATGCACACACACACACTAAGACTGAATATCATGTTCTATTTGCAATTAAAGATTGATAATTGTGTGTATTGGGTTATTGAGAAGAGACTAGAGAGTGCTAGACATGTTTTTGGGCGGAGAGGGCCTTTTATCAGTTATTAAAGTTGAAAAGCAATGATTAAAATACGTCCATTCCGGGCTTTGAGCCAGCTGCGCGGAGGCTCTACCCACTGGGCTATCTATTCCTTGAAATATTGAACTGTTTTTATATTACTGATAATTGTCTATTTGTTCACAACTTCTCCACATTTCGAAGTGTTTCCCGAGCCAGAACGACCTATCTTTCTTCCTGGCTTGCTCTATAATGATACTACAATTCAAATGCAACAGCAACAACGCAAACTACGACAACAACCCACACATTGTGCATTGTTTAGAGCGGTCATAAAGTTTTGAAGCGCTCACATTTGAAACTGTTTCAACCTGTCACCTGTCAGAATAGAGACGAGGCAGTGCATTGAATCGCGTGAATGGACCGCGAACCAGTCAAGTGATTCATTCAGGAAATGAAGCAGTTGCTGCTTCGGACGTCACATGTCACGTGATTTGAAGCAGTTGCTGCTTCGGACGTCACATGTCACGTGATTTGAAGCAGTTGCTGCTTCGGACGTCACATGTCACGTGATTTGAAGCAGTTGCTGCTTCGGAAGTCATGTCACGTGATTTGAAGCAAGCTTCGAAGCACTGCTTCTATGGAATAGGAAGTCCAGGGTTGAAGCTCCGTTCGAAGCTTCAGTGTCAAACTGCCATCACTACCAGCCAGGCCTCTCTACCCACCCTGCAACAACTGCCGCCATAACCAACCTCCATACCCAGCTACTTTCACCAGCTGATTCCGAGTCTGTGGCCGTTTCTCAATCGCGAGTACACATGCTTTAGAGCAACTATTTCAAGTATACTACGTCATAGAGTGGCACAGAATGCTGGGCATTTAACATGCATTTAAACAGTCCTTCGGCGCCACTCGATGGCGTAGTATACTTGAAATAATTGCTCTGCAGCAGTTTTACTCGCGATTGAGAAACGGCCTGATTCTGGGTCCCCTCCAGTACATGTGACACCGACAGTGACTTGTACTAGCTGCCGGTCGCATTTAAAAAAAGACTTCTGATAAATCGGAACGATAAAGCACGTTATCCTACTCTCAAATAATAACATTCTGGCAACATGAAAACATCGAACTTGCAGCTGAAAACATTTTAAGTATAGTAGGGCATAATGTTCTAACAATGTTATCAAAAACATTTTAAAAAGGTTATTACCAAGCATTTTAAGAATGTTTTTAGAGAAAGTACCTTTCAGAAGAACATTCTGGGAACCAAATTAAAACGTCCAAAATATGGTGATTTTTTAAAACATCCTTTTCAAACAAATGCAACAAGTTTGTTTTTTAAAGCGCTCTAGAAATAAATCTGACGTTGATCGTGACCGTGTTAATATTTGCCATCACAGGAACATTTTCTAAAAAAAGAATAACATCCTGAAAACATTTTCAGAATGTTTCTTGGAGAATGTTTTTCAGACTCTCTAAATACGCACTTTTGGGTTTTTTTCAGACTCTAAATATGCACTTTTTTTTCAGACTCTAAATATGCACTTTTTTTTCAGACTCGTACGACCTAAATACTGCCACCACCACTGGTGATTTGACACAAAATATGTAAGCACATCAGAGAAACACAAGTAAACAACTTTCCTGTGAGCCTGAGACATTCACAGTTACCTGCATTATGATTAAAAACAGGTGATGGATTTAAACTATTTAAACATGTAATACTGTCCTCTGACCAGCAGGGGGCAGCGTGAGGCCACGTGGAGAGAAACTGATGCTGATGTTTGTGGACACCTGTTTAGTTTTATACTTCCTGGTTTAGTTTCCTAGTTCCTGAACAATCATAATCTTAACTCATAATATTCCAGCATACAATTACATTTGAGAATAGCTTAAAATGTTGAGTTACTGTTATTTATTTACATTTTATTCTAAATGATTCTTCTACTCCACATGTGAAAGGCCTGTGTTGTTGTTTTTATTCTACTACATGTATTTAACATTTTTAAGTTAATAGTTTGAATTAATAATGCTAAATATATTTCATATCTGTTTGATGTATTATATATTTAACTAACCGGCAGTAATTCAAACTAGCACCACCTACTATTATACTACATGTATTAGATTACTTTAGTTACTTTAACGATCAAAATGTAAACTAATATTACAAAATGTAATCAACCAATCATTTGTTTTGTATTCGGACCCTAACCGGCATTATAGATAGTACAAATAACACATCTCTACATTTACCAGCAGTAACAATGAAGGAAAGAACACATGAACAGATTAATACATCAATAATAATAATTAATTTATATAATGTCTTTAAATGGGTCATTCTACATATTATGCCTTTTCACTTTTGGTGTTTAAAGTATATTTTATTAATGAAGAACCACAACAGGATCCACGACTCTTCATCTTGTGTCTTAAAACTGAGCATTAACTTTTCGCATACACAAACTGATCTTGCTGTAACAACAAGTGCACGTTACTGATGCAATAAGGTTGAGACCATTCGGGGTTATGCTAGAAGAGGGGTGCAAGGAATAGTCGTGTAAAAGTAGTGTAGTAGCTTACCCGCGTGATTCAAAGTAACGTCAACAACATAGCTGTAATTTATGCTTTGCTTCAGTGTTTCCCCTATATATACATTCAGCAGCGGCAAATGTATATAGGGGAAACTTTTTTTAAAGTTATACTTTAAAATAATAATACGTGGCGGAGGAGCACACAGCCTCTGTGAGCGAGCAAGACAGACAGAGAGCGACAGAGCTAGAGAGAGCACATCTTTATCTATTTAATAGTTGTAAAAAATAAGGTAAGAAATCATTCCAATGTCCAATTAGGAGAGTACAAAAAAACTGTTTAAAAGGGGAGTGATTAGTCAAATATGCATAAATAAAAAGAAAGAATACTAACTAGGTAACATAGGAAAGAATAAAGAAGTTTAAATGATTTGTTATTGGTTGTGATCACATTCTAAAGATTTTTGCATTATTGAAAAGTATACAGCTCCCTTTCGAGTGTTGAGAGCTGTATCCATACATTCATTTTGTATTCAAAGTGCATGACTCCATCCTAGGGGAACACACTGTGCTTACATGCATAACTTGGAAGTTTACTGACATGTAATACCTTGTTTACCTGGCGCAAGTGGTGGCTCTGGGGTTGTTGTGTGAGCCACCACTTGAGAATTGTCGTCTTTTAAAGCCCCGGATGCCCAGCCCACGCGACGGGCCTGGTAAATACTGATTTGAGCCCCACCACTGTGTGAGTTAGCCCTACCATAGATTACCCAACAAAAATACTCTGGCGTAGCCACTGCTTTTCCTTAATGCAGGGCTCGACAGTAACGGTTGCCAGGTTGCCATTGGCAACCATTCAGAAAAAAGTCAACCACTTCTTGGCCTTTGGTTGCTATGAGTGGCAACCAGTTTTTTAACATAAAGAAATAAGGGCAGCAAACAGCAAAATGTGCACCCCAAAATAGATAAATGTTTATTATTTGTTGTATTAAGAGTGATATTTAATTATTGTTGTGACGAGTCGGAACCTGATAATTAAGTTGCACGTGCATTGGTGTGATTACGGAGCCAGAAAGCGATGCACGTTTACTCGCGTGCGCAAGAAACTAGTGACTTGCTCAATTCATTTGTGAGGGATCTGTGAAGAACATGACAACAGCTGCACTCCTGGTGTTCTGTATACCAGCAATTGAGGGTGGACAAGTTTCCTACCACTTTAGTTTCAAATAATTGTGTTAATTACTTATTGTAAAGCATTTGAACATTCTTTTGTGTCACATTTTCATTATTAAGTTGATGTATAACTGCATAGTATATTCATTATTTAAAATATAAGGTGACTAAAAATGGCAACCATATTTTCAGTTTTGGCAACCAAAAGCTGATGCCTGGTTGCCAGCCTGGCAACCGCTTTAAAAAGTTAGCGTTGAGCCCTGTTAATGCTTCATATTGTTTTATATCATCTGATAATGGATGTTTCAGGTCTGACTGCCTCTAATGGAGCAGCAGAAGAAGAAGAAGTGGGCGAGTTGTTGCCGTCACAAACAATTAAAAGTCTCATTCATAATCTCTCTGCTGCTCTCGGACCCTCCGCCTCAAACTCTCATCTGTTTGTGATTTGCACTCAGGATTTATTTTCACACGAGCCAACATGGAAGTCTCTGAGCCAGAGCCTCCAAGAAAGTCTTCTCTCAAACAATCTGCACCATAACTTTAGAGAAACTACAGAAACACTGCTCTTAGAAACATGATTTACACTCAGCAGCCTCAGAGTAGACAGAGACAAGTCAGAAAATGTTACAAATGTATAGAACACAGTTTATTTATGATGGGAACTGAAAAATGTGACTTGAAAAAATATATAATATACTCTGACTTATTTACGACATGTTTATGACATACTGTAGGTTAGTATAACATCAACGGGCATAATTAATATTATGACTTGTTTTTATTAGTGTTCTATATGAAATATATATATGACCTTTTTGCTGTTACTTTTTCTGCCATCATTTATGTAATAAACAACTTGTTATGTGTTTTTAAGGCCAATATTTATGTGTTTTGGCTTTTTTCTGGATAAATGGACTGTATTTATATAGCCCTCTATCCAGTCTCTGTATGACCCCTAAAAGCTCCACACACACACACACACACACACACACACACACACACACACACACACACACACACACCACACACACACACACACACACACACACACACACACACACACACACACACACACATATAAATACACACACACAGACAAATACACACATACAAATACACATAGAAATACACACACACAGACAAATACACACATACAAATACACACACACACAGACACATACAAATACACACACACAGACACACACATGTACATACACATACACACACAAACACACACACACATACACACACACAGACACACACATACACGTATACACACACACACACAGCAACTCAGGGTTCAGTATCTTCCACAAGGACACATCGACATGTTGAATGCCAGGCTGGGATCGAACCATCAACCATTGAAAGACGACCGCACTCCCTCGCAGCCACAGTCTAAATGTATCCTATTACAAAGCCAACGATGTACATTTATTCCAAAAATAAATCACTGTTTCTAATAACGTCAAATATGTCAAGCTGCTGTTTGCAGCTCTTCTTGGAAAACAACCCAAAATCCAAGTTTTTAATAATGTCTCTCTTTGATGTACAGCCCAGAAAAATGCTTAATATTGCAAGAAATAGGTCTCATGTTAATAAGCTTGTATTGTGTACAGAATAGAGTATTCTTCCTCGTTATACCGACATTAAAAGATAACGGACAAAGATCGATAAACTAAACTATCTTATGTTGACGAAATATACATGACTTTTTAAACTATATACTAAATAAAGGTTTGGTTTGACATTTTCGTTGCGTACGTTTTGTGTGACATTTATATGACTATACTTGTTAGTATAGTATATAGTGTAGTATTGTTGTTGTGTATAACATACCATACCAGGACTATTTATCACATGTCACACGTTTATGAGTTTAATGACTATTTATACTATAACTTTTTTTACTTTTATTTAAATTACTTTTTCATGGCATACATTACATTATAGTGTGACAAACCTTTTTTGACATTTTTATGGTTTACTTTAATGACATTATATCACACCCACTATACTTGGACTTTTTTTTTTAAATAACTTGTGAAGTTGATCATTTGTATGTCATACTTCTTTTGACATTTTCATGACATACTTTTGTTTAATATGACATTTTAATGGCCCACTATACTCCTACTCGTATGACAATTATATGACAGGTCCTGCATACACTTTATTCATCCAGCAGAGGCTCAGTCAGAAGGGGCTTGGACTGGGACTCGTATGATCGCCGGTTCAATTCCCTGAACAGACCTAAAATAAGTATTCCTAGTATTAGGATTGGTTAAAAACAGAGACCAAATTTCACTGTGTGACAAAAAGGAAGAGGGTGTCATCCTCCGATTCTAAATTCAACAACAAAAAATGACCCAACTAAATGTATAATTGTATTTACATAAGATAAGATAGAACTTTATTGATCCCAATTTGGATGTATGATTTACCAATAAGTATGATTTACCAATAATTAATATTAAAACTTCTGTCTTGGCAATCCTTCTTTAAATGATCCTGAACAGAGATACAATGATGTGTAAAGTAAAACAAAATTGTATTTATTATTATTACTATTAGTATATATATATTTGTTTTCTTTCCCTTCTATTTGATGTTTCTCATTGTAATTAGGCCATTATGATTATCATTTATTATTCTTTATGAATTCTCTCTGTGCTTTTATTTAAGTAATTGGTATGTAAGCTGAGATATACGTAGATATCTTTAAACATGATTAAAATGAGATTATTATCACCCATGGAGAGATGTACGTTATATGCACAGTAACTATTCTGCACACATTTGAGTCTGAATGTTTACAAAAATGACAATAAAAAGAGTATTAAAAATGTGTTATTGAAATGTAGAAGCACTTAATGCTCCTCTGTGTCTGTTCTACTCTTTAACCTGCTCTTATATTTGATTAAACCAGGTATCACTAGAGTTCAAGAGACTCTTAAATGACCCGTTCCTAGTTTAGTAGTTTGTTTTTCCGCTGACGTTAACATATCACAGACGTCAGAAAAAGGTCTTTACAGTGAAACCTGTCCGGCTCTTTATCAGAGTGGCTGTCGTCTGAGAGAGCTGGACACACACCAACCTGTCACTGGGTTTGGCCCGGGAATTATTAATGAGGGGGTGAGGTAAGGGGGGAGCTAAAGGGGGAGTCATTCAGAGTTCAGTGTATCTCTCAGGTAACTTCATTTCACCTGCAGGTACGTGTCGGCTGCAGCGGGGAAAAAGATCCGCCGTAAACACTTTCTGCCATGTTCTTGTGTGTGTGTGTGTGTGCGTGTGTGTGCGTGTGTGTGTGTGTGTGTGTGTGTGTGTGTGTGTGTGTGTGTGTGTGCGCGTGCGTGCGTGCGTGTGTGTGTGTGTGTGGTGCATTTATTAAACCTATACGACTTTTTTTTTAAGGGAATCATTGTTTTGTTTTTTTCATTGGTATATCATATAGTGGTTTCCTTTAAATCTGCATAATTTCACTTGTGGCCACTAGGGGGCAGCAGACTTCACATCAACTGACAGATACTCATCGTTTAACCTCAGGTAACCAGAGTGGTGCAGGAATGAGTCCTAAAACCCGGAAATAAGTCCGCATTTTAAAACTTCCTATTCGTCTGTCTCAAATAGAGATGGTTCTTAAATGTTTTTGTGATTACAACTAGAGATGGAAAATCCGGATCCTTTTACGGAATCATATGAGTCATTTGAGTCATATGAGTCAGGTAGATCTAATCATATCCCCCCCCCCCTCTTTTCTCATTGCAGTACTGGTGTTTGTATGTGTTATATGTGTGTAAAGAGGTGTCTTTTGCTTTAATAAAACATGTTGATCACAAAAAAAGGGTGATTTTGTGAATCTGAGTCTGCTGTTGACTTGTGCATTACTGGGTTTTGCTCCGCTCACCCCCTTACGAAAATGAACTATAGTATTAGTATACTATAAGAGTTGTATAGTAGCCTATAGTAAGTTTGTTGTGTTCTATAGTATTTTTCACCAGCTATCGTATACTATAGTTTTTTCTGTAGTGCCATTTTATTAGCTATAGTAGCCCTATAATATTTCAATAGTAATACTATGTATCTAGATATTTGTAGTATTCCTATATTATTTTAAATAGTATATAGTATAATATATAGTGTTTCTGTAGTTGTTTTTTAACACACTATAGAACACTCCTATAGTAATAGTATGATATTGTGGTGACGATACATAATTCACCATTGAGATTATTGTGTTGCAACCCGGACCCGTTAGTGAGGGTACCGGGGTTTGAGATCATTCATGCTAGCTTGTCATGCAGAGCAGTACTTACCTGTTGTTGATTAATGGATAATAAAGTGTGGAAGTCCATTCTGAATACACCGCCTCTGACTCCCGTTCATCGGCTCTACACTGGTGACCCTGACGTTTTCGAGAAAGTTTCCGAAGACTCAATGAACATGTCTGATCGCGATGTTTTTGTAAAGCTGCCAGAGTTTTGGGGGCATGGTTCGCACACGTGGAGGCACACTTTGCCTGCCGACAAGTCTGTGACGGGATTTGAAATATTTCCACGTGGTAGCAGGCGATTAAGGCCCTTCTCCTTAAGACATTTAGCTTATCTGCTAAGGAGAGGGCCCGCCATATAGTTGATATTCAAGGCCTAGGAGACAGCAAGCCATCTCAGCTAATGGAGAAAATGCTAAATCTGCTAGGGGGGGGGAAGACCCCCGGTTTCTGTTCATGGAGACGTTCCTGCGCAACTTGACTTCCCGGGTTCAGACGACGCTAGCCAACACGTCCATTACGGAGCCCCGTGCTCTAACCCTAACCCTAACCCTAACCCTAACCGCCGCCTCAACGACGCCACGACACCTGACCGCTACCCGGTGCTGCACATTCAGGACTTTTCAGCACATCTGGCCGGTACGTTGGTGTTTTCTAAAGTGGACCTGGTGCGCGGATACCACCAGGTGCCCATGCATCCCCTGGACGTTCCTAAGACGGCAGTCATAACGCCTTTTGGACTTTTCGAGTTCCTGCAGATGCTCAGGCGGCCCTGTTGGCGCACCCATCATCCGCTCAAACGTTCCAGCGCCTGATGGATTCGGTGCTGCGGGACCTGCCATTTGTTTTCGTCTACCTGGACGACATACTCGTCGCCAGCGCTTCGGTGGAAGAGCACCTGTCCCACCTCCGAGCCCTTTTCACGAGGCTCAGCCAACACGGGTTGATAATCAATCCTGCAAAGTGCCAGTTCGGGGTGTTTGACATTGACTTTCTCGGACACCGCGTCACCAAAGGCGGTGCAGCACCCCTGCCGGCGAAGGTTGAGGCTGTCGCGGCGCTGTATGAGGCTTTGAAGGGTACGACCCCCATCCAGGCGATCGACTGGACGGCGGAAGTTGAGTCTGCTTTTACAGAGGTCAAGACCGCGTTGGCTCAGGCGGCCCTGTTGGCGCACCCATCATCCACGGCTCCCATCTCCATTACCACGGACGCATCGGACTGCGCAGTTGGTGCGGTGCACGAGCAATGGGTGGAGGGCGCTTGGCAGCCACTTGCCTTTTTCAGCCGTCAGCTGACGCCCAGGGAACGCAGGTACAGCGCCTTTGACCGAGAGCTCCTTGGACTCTGGCTGGTCGTGTGGCACTTCCGTTTTTTGCTAGAAGGCCGTGAATTTACGGCGTTTGTCGACCACAAGCCGCTCACGTTCGCCATGTCAAAAGTGGCTGAGCCTTGGTCTGCACGTCAGCAGCGGCAGCTGTCTTACATCTCAGAGTTCACCACAGACATTAAGCACGTGCCTGGCAAATCGAACCTTGTCGCATATTGCCTCTCCAGGGTCGTCATCGAGGCCGTCCAGTTGGGCCTGGACTATACCCGCATGGTGACGGACCAGGTCACGGACCCCGGCGTACAGGCCCTGAAGGAGGACAGTTTGGGGCTGCGCTTGGAAGACGTGGTTTTCGGTGACGCAGGCGTTACTCTCCTGTGCGATGTCTCCACAGGCCTGCCGCAGCCGGTCGTTCCCGCCAGTTGGAGGAGCTCCGTTTTCGAGGCGGTGCACGACCTGTCTCACCCCGGCGGTAAACCTTCGGTGCGCTTGGTGGCCGCGAAGTTTGTCTGGCGGGGACTTAAAAAGGACGTGAGGACTTGGGCTGGTGAGTGCGTGGCTTGTCAGCGTGCTAAGGTGCATCGCTACACGAAAGCCCCTTTGGAACATTTCATGGTGCTGGAGAGGAGGTTTGACCACGTCAACATCGACCTGGTGGGTCCATTGCCCTCCTCTCAGGGTCTTTTCTACCTCCTCACCATGATGGACAGGACGACCCGTTGGCCTGAAGCGGTTCCTCTCGTGTCGACGTCAGCGCCTGACATAGCCCGGGCTTTCATTGCGACGTGGGTGTGTCGGTTTGGCACCCCGTCGGGGGTTCGCAGTTCACGTCTGAGCTCTGGAACTCTGTGGCGTGTGGTCTGGGGGTTAAGCTTCACAGGACAACCGCTTATCACCCTCAGGCTAACGGCCTCTGTGAACGTTTCCATCGCTCCATGAAGGCAGCACTCAGAGCCAGCCTGAAGGATGGAAATTGGGTCGACAAGCTGCCTTGGGTAATGCTGGGCCTGCGGACCGCGTCCAAGGAAGATCTGCAGTGTTCCACGGCTGAGATGGTCTACAGTCAGCCGCTGAGAGTTCCAGAGATTTCCTCCCTAACACATCGGTTCCCTGGTCGGCATCAGCACAGCGGGTTTGCCTGCAGGACACCGCCGAGACTTTTGCTCCGATTCCCACTGCCCAACATGGTACTCAAGTGTCCCGGGTTCCTGCGGATCTCCGCTCGGCAGAGCACGTTTTCATACGGCACGATGCACACAGGGGTCAAAAGGCCTCTTTACGACGGACCTTTCCGTGTTTTGGAGCACGGGGACAAACACCTTGTGGTCGACCTGGGTGGTAAGGCCTAGCGCGTTTCTGTGGACCGTTTGGATTTGAGTCAGCCGGTGGTGCTGGCAAGACCTTCAACTGTCCAACTGTCCATCAAACGTCCAAACTGCCATTTCCCCTCTACTCTACTCTCCTCTCTTCCTCTACTCTACTCTGGCTGCTGTGGAGGATGGATGTTTCAGCGGAGGAGAGTCTAACACTAGGTAAGTTACACAGAAACCAAACGACAAACGACTCAACAAAGTGAGCAGATATTGTCATAATGTGAGCAAGCTAGGGGTCTAAATAAATATGTTTTAACTTAAATAAATATGTTTTGCCAATGTGGAACAGCTAACTATTGTTTGAGTTTAGCTGCCTGGATGACAATTATTTTCCTTTGGGCCGTTCTTCTTTTTTATTATAACTTAATTTAGCTTACACTCTTTTCTGTGACCAACATTCTTCAATTGGCATTATATTGATAGCATTAGCAGCTATATGTTTAATGCTATCTAGCTACTTTGGCTAGGTTTCATTGTTCGGCCAGATGTAGCGGGAAAGTGCGAGTGAGAAGACCGACATAGGCTGCGTTGATATACAGTCTCTTACACTGCAAATAAGTAACTCAGCACTAAAGTTATTTATTAGTAGTGTTGTATGTGTACATGTGTATGTTGAGCTGTTTCTGACTAAAAACATCAGCCACTACTCTAAACTTGCAAACATTATATTAGGCGCTTTCACACCACAGTACTTTTCCCACAAAGGTTCATCAGAACTTACACTGAACAAAAATATAAATGCAACACTTTTGTTTTTGCTCCCATTTTTCATGAGATGAACTCAAAGATCTAAAACATTTTCTATTTACACAAAATAACCATTTCTCTCAAATATTGTTCACAAATCTGAAAAAATCTGTGATAGTGAGCACTTCTCCTTTGCCGAGATAATCCATCCCACCTCACAGGTGTGGCATATCAAGATGCTGATTAGACAGCATGATTATTGCACAGGTGTGCCTTAGGCTGGCCACAATAAAAGGCCACTCTAAAACGTGCAGTTTTGCTTTATCGGGGGGTCTGGGGGGGTCCGAAAACCAGTCAGTATCTAGTGTGACCACCATTTGCCTCACGCAGCGCAACACATCTCCTTCGCATAGAGTTGATCAGGTTGTTGATTGTGGCCTGTGGAATGTTGGTCCACTCCTCTTCAATGGCTGTGCCAAGTTGCTGGATATTGGCAGGAACTGGAACACGCTGTCGTATACGCCGATCCAGAGCATCCCAAACATGCTCAATGGGTGACATGTCCGGTGAGAATGCTGGCCATGCAAGAACTGGGATGTTTTCAGCCTCCAGGAATTGTGTACAGATCTTTGCAACATGGGGCCGTGCATTATCATGCTGCAACATGAGGTGATGGTCGTGGATGAATGGCACAGCAATGGGCCTCAGGATCTCGTCTCTGTGCATTCACAATGCCATCAATAAAATGCACCTGTGTTCGTCGACCATAACATACGCCTGCCCATACCATAACCCCACCACCACCATGGGCCACTCGATTCACAACATTGACATCAGAAAACCGCTCACCCACACGACGCCACACACGCTGTCTGCCATCTGCCCTGAACAGTGAAAACCGGGATTCATCCGTGAAGAGAACACCTCTCCAACGTGCCAGACGCCATCGAATGTGAGCATTTGCCCACTCAAATCGGTTACGACGACGAACCGGAGTCAGGTCGAGACCCCGATGAGGACGACGAGCATGCAGATGAGCTTCCCTGAGACGGTTTCTGACAGTTTGTACAGAAATTCTTTGGTTATGCAAACCGATTGTTGCAGCAGCTGTCCGAGTGGCTGGTCTCAGACGATCTTGGAGGTGAACATGCTGGATGTGGAGGTCCTGGGCTGGTGTGGTTACACATGGTCTGCGGTTGTGAGGCCGGTTGGATGTACTGCCAAATTCTCTGAAACGCCTTTGGAGACGGCTTATGGTAGAGAAATGAACATTCAATTCACGGGCACAGCTCTGGTGGACATTCCTGCTGTCAGCATGCCAATTGCACGCTCCCTCAAAACTTGCGACATCTGTGGCATTGTGCTGTGTGATAAAACTGAACATTTCAGAGTGGCCTTTTATTGTGGCCAGCCTAAGGCACACCTGTGCAATAATCATGCTGTCTAATCAGCATCTTGATATGCCACACCTGTGAGGTGGGATGGATCATCTCGGCAAAGGAGAAGTGCTCACTATCACAGATTTTTTCAGATTTTTGAACAATATTTGAGAGAAATGGTTATTTTGTGTAAATAGAAAATGTTTTAGATCTTTGAGTTCATCTCATGAAAAATGGGAGCAAAAACAAAAGTGTTGCATTTATATTTTTGTTCAGTGTATTACAAAAAATCCCTCCCATCACACAGTGTTACAGCTGATGTCTCACACACTGACTCTGAAAGCCAAAATGAGTTCCTTTTTAATTAAAGAAACGTCTTCTGCTGCCTGGCAAAGAGAAACGTTATTTTTTAGACGGAGTAAAGTGGATCTTGGAGTTGGTTTTTGGGACAAAGACAACGTGATTAGAGCGAGGCAGATATCATCAGTGTGCCTGTGATTTGACTACAGTTACACACCTGTCTGCTGATAGCGAGGCTCGGTTTACCGGTCGGAGCGAGTACCTGAGCGAGGATCTGTAATTCTGTATATATATCTGCTCCATCAGACAGCTGCCAGACTTAATGAAGCCCCCCCCCCCCAAATTACAACCCAAACCCTGGTTTTCAGGTGAAGCTGCTGTAGAGATACAATCAACAATTAGGGATTTAAAAATGTATAAACTTGTATTTTTATGAAAAATGAAAGACATTAAGAAAATGGCATTAATACAGATGTTTTTAATACCTTTAGTTACTTTACAGATCTGGATGAATGATGTGAAATATAATCAAGTGTTAAATCAGACTTTAGTTCCACCTGGAGTAAATCCACAAGCTACCCTGCAGTATACAAAGCCATTCAAACTAGCTGCACCTTCACCAGCTTTGAGAACACTTTAATGATCAATCATTATAAAACATATCATATATATTATTCTGAAATGGACCAATCTGCACAAAGACTACTTTTACTGTCACTTTAACTATATTTTGATGAGAATACTTTTCTACTTTTACTTGAGTTACATTTGGAATGCAGTACTTTTACTGTAACAGAGTATTCCTACAATCTGGTACTTCTACTTTTACTCAAGTACACGATCTGAGTACTTCTACTTTTACTCAAGTAGGCTACAAGACCTGAGTAGTTCTACTTTTACTCAAGTACACAATCTGAGTACTTCTACTTTTACTCAAGAACAAGATCTGAGTACTTCTACTTTTACTCAAGTACAAGATCTGAATTATTCTACCACCTCTGGTTTTGAGGTACTTGTATGTTAATGCAGTATTTCTATTTGTAGTGTTATAATAAATAATACTGTTTCGTCAGCCTTTTAGATATGTGGTCCTACTTTTCTGTTTTATGTTATATAGAATTAATGTTGGTTCATCAATGCTACTCTTATCTCTACAGTTTGTTTAATATGTTATCTTTCATGCAGATAAGAACAACATATTGATCAAATATGGAAATATGTCTTTTTCTGAGATGAGTCAGATAAAAAAAAAAAACAATAACAACCAGCAATGATATCAACAATACAACGTTTTATTGGTAAAAACACTTTGAAATCAGTTAAAGTGCTTTACATGAAATAAAGTGAAATTACAGCAACGTAGAAAACAGGGAAAAGGTTAGAAAAGCGACTCAAAGGATTCAAGATCAAGAACAGACACGAGAAATATTTAAAAGAATCCGAACAGTGAGGTTAGCCTAGCTTAGCACGATAACTGCAAACTGATGTGAACTAAAAACTAAATCCATCTTTTGACAGAAGACTAATTACTTTTTATTGATGTGCAAAAAGAGTTTGGTCCCTACAAATATAAAATGACACCCATTAAGAGCCAAAGAACAAAACACACAAACGTCTTTAAATCACAAGAGACTTGAATTAGGAATATTTATCCTTCTTTAAAACAGATTGAAATAAACATTTGTACTATCGTTATGTAATCTGGCATTAAAGCAATGGTTCAGCGTTTTAGGAAACACTTATTCTGTTGAGGAGATCTCGTCTGTGTGGAGTCAGGACGTGGTTAGCCTAGCTTAGCATAACGACTGGAAGCAGGGGGAAACTGCTAGCCTTGCCTCAGTGAGTATTAGAGGCAAAGTTAGATGTGTTTTTATACTTTAAACAGTGACAAGCTAGCAGTTCCCCCCTACCTTCAGTGTTTATGCTAAGCTAGGCTAACCATGATCCCAGCTCTTTACTTAAAACACCCACGAATACTGTCAAAAATTTGACATGATTTAAAAGAAAAGAACAGCTTTAAAAAAGAAATCTGATAGATTAGAACTTGACATAAACATCATTACAGTTTAATTTTAACATAACTCTGTACAGGAAATGTCGGTCTGGATTATTCGGAGATCTTAACTGTTACATTTAAATCCTCAGAATGCTATTAAGAGCAGTGCTGCACAGGTGGATCTCTGACAGCGGTTTGTTTCCTCTTCAGACAGGTGAAGGGAGACAGGTGAAGGGAGACAGGTGAAGGGAGACAGGTGAAGGGGAGACCGGTGAAGGGAGACAGGTGAAGGGAGACAGGTGAAGGGAGACAGGTGAAGGGAGACAGGTGAAGGGAGACAGGTGAAGGGAGACAGGTGAAGGGAGACAGGTGAAAGGAGACAGGTGAAGGGAGACAGGTGAAGGGAGACAGGTGAAGGGAGACAGGTGAAGGGAGACAGGTGAAGGGAGACAGGTGAAGGGAGACAGGTGAAGGGAGACAGGTGAAGGGAGACAGGTGAAGGGGAGACAGGTGAAGGGAGACAGGTGAAGGGAGACAGGTGAAGGGAGACAGGTGAAGGGAGATAGGTGAAGGGAGACAGGTGAAAGGAGACAGGTGAAGGGAGACAGGTGAAAGGAGACAGGTGAAGGGAGCAGGTGAAGGAGACAGGTGAAGGGAGACAGGTGAAGGGAAAGGAGACCAGGTGAAGGGAGACAGTGAAGGGAGACAGGTGAAGGAGACAGGTGAAAGGAGACAGGGGAGGGGAGACAGGTGAAAGGAGACAGGTGAGACAGGTGAAGGGAGAGACAGGTGAGAGGGAGACAGGTGAAAGGAGACAGGTGAGACAGGTGAAGGGGAGACAGGTGAGAGGGAGACAGGTGAAGGGAGACAGGTGAAGGGAGACAGGTGAAGGGAGACAGGTGAAAGGAGACAGGTGAAAGGAGACAGGTGAAGGGAGACAGGTGAAGGGAGACAGGTGAAAGGAGACAGGTGAAGGGAGACAGGTGAAGGGAGACAGGTGAAAGGAGACAGGTGAAGGGAGACAGGTGAAGGGAGACAGGTGAAGGGAGACAGGTGAGAGGGAGACAGGTGAGACAGGTGAAGGGGAGACAGGTGAGACAGGTGAAGGGGAGACAGGTGAAGGGAGACAGGTGAAGGGAGACAGGTGAAAGGAGACAGGTGAAGGGAGACAGGTGTGTTGTAGTTTTCCGCGGCCGGTTTGCCTCCTCAGGTCGGAGCTCGGAGGTTTTGGGCCTGCAGTCGCTGGCGTCTTTTCTCCATCGCCTGCTGCTTCTTCAGAGCGATCTCTGCTGCCGAGCATTTACCAACATCTGCTGAAAACACAGAATACGGTGTCAATTTCAATCAAGAGGGGTGTAAAGCGTTTAAGGGCTGATGTTCCTAAAAGATTAAATGCGGTTTAAAACATTAACAGAGCAAGCGAAGTTAACTAACCTGGTAATACATGATTTGTTAGGGTTGCAAAGTCCTGGGAAGATTTGAACTTTACTCACAAATGTAAGGATATTAACCATTTAAAATGGAAGTATAGGGTTTAAATGCTCAGGCTGTATTTACCCTTTATTGTTTTTAATTACAAATCAACAATTTAGTTAATTTTATCTGAAAATCCAGATCTAAACTTTTTTATGGGAAGATTTTCTGTGACTCTTTTCTAAAATGTACCAACACTTTACACTCCACAGTAACAGCGCAATAATTAGTATTTCCCTCTAGTGATTGTGATCAAAGCTTTAATAAAACACCTGCTAACCTTCGTAACCTAGTTGCTCAAAATGCAGAAATAATTGCCGCTTCTTCTTCTTCTATCAATCTTCACTTTTACTTTAAAACTGGTACGCCACAAAAGTTGAGATGCCAATAACATAGACCCTTATTTAGCAATAGATAGAAACATGTATTGTATTTGTAACATGCATCATGCACCATCACTAATGGAACATATCTTGTAATCCTGGTGATTTTATAATTGTAACATCCAGCATCTACTCTGTGACAGTTTCGGACGGCGACTGGTCAAATGAGCAAACATTAGTCTTGTTCAATTTTATGTTTTCGTTTAAAAAAATCTTTTTCCAAGACTTTGCAAGAACTCGTCCATCATCCTATCAAACGATAATAATACATTTAATTGATATAGCACACTTTAAAAACACCGTCATCTCAAGGTGCTTCACAATGCTGTTAGGAGAAAATAATAAAACAAATAAAATAAAAAGTTATCTAAGGAGGATATTGAATAAAATATGGTAATGTTAAAAAGGTTAAGAATAAATAAACTGACTTCATGATGGGGTTTCAGACTGGTTGTGTGTGCCTGTGATATTAAAGTGTGTGTCTTAAAGGTCCCCTATAATACCGTTCTTCATCAATATACTACAGGTCTCAGATATATACAGAACATGTCTCTGATTGGCTGAAACACCAACAGATCATTGCAGCATGCATCCCATAATCCCTCTGTTTCCAAAGTGCTGATTCTCTGTCTGTGACTTTAGATGAAAATAAGGAGCCCCTCCCCACGCCCCTCTGAGAGAGATTTGGTTACAAAGAACTCAATGGTGCTCTAGGAGGAGATGCAGGTGATAAGGTGGGGGGGGGGGGGGGGGGTTACCTTGGTTGCTGATTGGCTAATGGTTACTCAAGACAAAACATCATTATGGACAATCATCAAGTGGCCAAAATCTGATCAGCTCATTTCAGACAGGTTTTTATAGAAATGGATCAGGACAAAAAGAGAGAGAATCTTTGTTCCTGAAACTTTCAGAGTCTCTTTCCACAGAGGGGACACATGTTGATGTAGAAGAGACATAAGAAGAGGGGACACATGTTGATGTAGAAGAGACATGAGAAGAGGGGACACATGTTGATGTAGGAAGAGACATGAAGAAGAGGGGACACATGTTGATGTAGAAGAGACATGAGAGAAGAGGGGACACATGTTTGATGTAGAAGAGACATGAAGAAGAGGGGACACATGTTGATGTAGAAGAGACATGAAGAAGAGGGGACACATGTTGATGTAGAAGAGACATGAAGAAGAGGGGGACACATGTTGATGTAGAAGAGACATGAAGAAGAGGGGACACATGTTGATAGTAGAAGAGACATGAAGAAGAGGGGACACATGGTGATGTAGAAGAGACATGAAGAAGATGGGACACATGTTGATGTAGAAGAGACATGAAGAAGAGGGGACACATGTTGATGTAGAAGAGACATGAAGAGAGGGGACACATGTTGATGTAGAAGAGACATGAAGAAGAGGGGACACATGTTGATGTAGAAGAGACATGAAGAAGAGGGGA
Organism: Gymnodraco acuticeps; assembly: GCF_902827175.1. NCBI lineage: Eukaryota > Metazoa > Chordata > Actinopteri > Perciformes > Bathydraconidae > Gymnodraco > Gymnodraco acuticeps. The sequence continues at coordinate 377,964 of NW_022991779.1, forward strand.
CACATGTTGATGTAGAAGAGACATGAAGAAGAGGGGACACATGTTGATGTAGAAGAGACATGAAAAGAGGGGACACATGTTGATGTAGAAGAGACATGAAGAAGAGGGGACCATGTTGATGTAGAAGAGACATGAAGAAGAGGGGACACATGTTGATGTAGAAGAGACATGAAGAAGAGGGGACACATGTTGATGTAGAAGAGACATGAAGAAGAGGGGACACATGTTTGATGTAGAAGAGACATGAAGAAGAGGGGACACATGTTGATGTAGAAGAGACATGAAGAAGAGGGGACACATGTTGATGTAGAAGAGACATGAAGAAGAGGGGACACATGTTGATGTAGAAGAGACATGAAGAAGAGGGGACACGTGTTGATGTAGAAGAGACATGAAGAAGAGGGGACACGTGTTGATGTAGAAGAGACATGAAGAAAGGGGACACATGTTGATGTAGAAGAGACATGAAGAAGAGGGGACACGTGTTGATGTAGAAGAGACATGAAGAAGAGGGGACAGTTTGATGTAGAAGAGACATGAGAAGAGGGACACGTGTTGATGTAGAAGAGACTTGAAGAAGAGGGGACACGTGTTGATGTAGAAGAGACATGAAGAAGAGGGGACATCGTGTTGATGTAGAAGAGACATGAAGAAGAGGGGACACGTGTTGATGTAGAAGAGACATGAAGAAGAGGGGACACGTGTTGATGTAGAAGAGACATGAGAAGAGGGGACACGTGTTGATGTAGAGAGACATGAAGAAGAGGGGACACATGTTGATGTAGAAGAGACATGAAGAAGAGGGGACACGTGCTGATGTAGAAGAGACATGAAGAAGAGGGGACACGTGTTGATGTAGAAGAGACATGAAGAAGAGGGGACACATGTTGATGAGAAGACATGAAGAAGAGGGGACACATGTTCTGATGTAGAAGAGACATGAAGAAGAGGGGACACGTGTTGATGTAGAAGAGACATGAAGAAGAGGGGACACATGTTGATGTAGAAGAGACATGAAGAAGAGGGGACACGTGTGATGTAGAGAGAGACATGAAGAAGAGGGGACACGTGTTGATGTAGAAGAGACATGAAGAAGAGGGGACACATGTTGATGTAGAAGAGACATGAAGAAGAGGGGACACATGTTGATGTAGAAGAGACATGAAGAAGAGGGGACACATGTTGATGTAAAGAGACATGAAGAAGAGGGGACACATGTTGATGTAGAGAGACATGAAGAAGAGGGGACACATGTGATGTAGAAAGACATGAAGAAGAGGGGACACATGTTGATGTAGAAGAGACATGAAGAAGAGGGGGACAACAATGTTGATGTAGAAGAGACATGAAGAAGAGGGGACACATGTTGATGTAGAAGAGACATGAAGAAGAGGGGGACACATGTTGATGTAGAAGAGACATGAAGAGAGGGGACACATGTTTGATGTAGAAGAGACATGAAGAAGAGGGGACACATGTTGATGTAGAAGAGACATGAAGAAGAGGGGACACATGTTGATGTCTGAAGAGACATGAAGAAGATAGAAAGGGGACACATTTTGATGTAGAAGAGACATGAAGAAGAAGGGGACCATGTTGATGTAGAAGAGACTGAAGAAGAGGGGACACATGTTGATGTAGAAGAGACATGAAGAAGAGGGGGACACATGTTGATGTAGAAGAGACATGAAGAAGAGGGACACATGTTGATGTAGAAGAGACATGAGAAGAGGGGACACATGTTGATGTAGAAGAGACATGAAGAAGAGGGGGACACATGTTGATGTAGAAGAGGACATGAAGAAGAGAGGGGACACATTGTTGATGTAGAAGAGACAGTGAAGAAGAGGGTGACACTGTTTGATGTAGAAGAGACAGTGAAGAAGAGGGGACACATGTTGATGTAGAATGAGACATGAAGAAGAGGGGACACATGTTGGATGTAGAAGAGACATGAAGAGAGGGGACACATGTTGATGTAGAAGAGACATGAAGAAGGGGACACATGTTGATGTAGAAGAGACATGAAGAAGAGGGGACACATGTTGATGTAGAAGAGACATGAAGAAGAGGGGACACATGTTGATGTAGAAGAGACATGAAGAAGAGGGGACACATGTTGATGTAGAAGAGACATGAAGAAGAGGGGACACATGTTGATGTAGAAGAGACATGAAGAAGAGGGGACACATGTTGATGTAGAAGAGACATGAAGAAGAGGGGACACATGTTGATGTAGAAGAGACATGAAGAAGAGGGGACACATGTTGATGTAGAAGAGACATGAAGAAGAGGGGACACATGTTGATGTAGAAGAGACATGAAGAAGAGGGGACACATGTTGATGTAGAAGAGACATGAAGAAGAGGGGACACATGTTGATGTAGAAGAGACATGAAGAAGAGGGGACACATGTTGATGTAGAAGAGACATGAAGAAGAGGGGACACATGTTGATGTAGAAGAGACATGAAGAAGAGGGGACACATGTTGATGTAGAAGAGACATGAAGAAGAGGGGACACATGTTGATGTAGAAGAGACATGAAAGAGGGGACACATGTTGATGTAGAAGACATGAAGAAGAGGGGACACATGTTGATGTAGAAGAGACATGAAGAAGAGGGGACACATGTTGATGTAGAAGAGACATGAAGAAGAGGGGACACATGTTGATGTAGAAGAGACATGAAGAAGAGGGGACACATGTTGATGTAGAAGAGACATGAAGAAGAGGGGACACATGTTGATGTAGAAGAGACATGAAGAAGAGGGGACACATGTTGATGTAGAAGACATGAAGAAGAGGGGACACATGTTGATGTAGAAGAACATGAAGAAGAGGGGACACATGTTGATGTAGAAGAGACATGAAGAAGAGGGGACACATGTTGATGTAGAAGAGACATGAAGAAGAGGGGACACATGTTGATGTAGAAGAGACATGAAGAAGAGGGGACACATGTTGATGTAGAAGAGACATGAAGAAGAGGGGACACATGTTGATGTAGAAGAGACATGAAGAAGAGGGGACACATGTTGATGTAGAAGAGACATGAAGAAGAGGGGACACATGTTGATGTAGAAGAGACATGAAGAGAGGGACACATGTTGATGTAGAAGAGACATGAAGAAGAGGGGACACATGTTGATGTAGAAGAGACATGAAGAAGAGGGGACACATGTTGATGTAGAAGAGACATGAAGAAGAGGGGACACATGTTGATGTAGAAGAGACATGAAGAAGAGGGACACATGTTGATGTAGAAGAGACATGAAGAAGAGGGGACACATGTTGATGTAGAAGAGACATGAAGAAGAGGGGACACATGTTGATGTAGAAGAGACATGAAGAAGAGGGGACACATGTTGATGTAGAAAGACATGAAGAAGAGGGGACACATGTTGATGTAGAAGAGACATGAAGAAGAGGGGACACATGTTGATGTAGAAGAGATGAAGAAGAGGGGACACATGTTGATGTAGAAGAGACATGAAGAAGAGGGGACACATGTTGATGTAGAAGAGACATGAGAAGAGGGGACACATGTTGATGTAGAAGAGACATGAAGAAGAGGGGACACATGTTGATGTAGAA